>NC_081290.1:187576504-187879534 GCF_030435805.1 Mustela lutreola | reverse complement strand
ACTCCATGAAAGCAAGCACACCAACAAAACCCAGTCTTGTTATTACCATGAGCCCAGAATCTAGCACGGTGTTGACTCATTTAAATACTTGTTGAATTGATAAGAAGTTTGAGACCACAGAGGTTAGGCTTATTTAAAAGCTCTTCCTTCTGTTCTTGATGGTCTTTATATAAGGGAGCCCCATGTTCTACCTTTGTTTAATTCCATCCCACCATTCACTGTTTTGTAATAAAATGGAATAGATTAAGGTTAAGGTTGTTGCCTTAGTCCATTTGGGCTTATATAGAACACCATAGACAGAACAGCCTATAAACAACAGAAGTTTACTTCTCACAGATCTGCAGGCTGACAGTCTAAGATCAGGGTGCTGGCATGGTTGGGTTCTGGTGAGAGACCTCTTCTGGGTGGCACACTGTCGACTTCTCACTAGCCTCTTTCCTAAGGGTACTAATCCCATTCCTGAGGGCACACAAAGGGTACTGTTAGTGGCAGCATATGGGCTGCATATGGCCGTGGCTTTTGGGCACCACCTTTTTTAAAATTCCTCTTCCTGCAGAAGCTTCAGCTGAATAACTGGGACAGGGAGTCAGGGGCACAGCAGAAATCCCAGTATCACAAAACAGAGTTTGGAAGGAAGGGATCAACCTGGAAAGACCATCGCTGTGGTTCATTCACAAAGGCTACTCCGTTAGGTACTCAGCATCCCTACACTCCTTTCTACACAGATGAGAACTTCCTACACCCATGAAAAAATGTGTCCTTTCATCTAACAAGATGCAGACATCTTTTGTACAAAGAGAGACATTCTTGTTCTCTCCTCAAGATGAAGAGAAGCAAAATTTCTACAGTCATTGTCTCCATCTTTGGGACACATTCCTATTTCCCATTACTGGCTCATGTGGGTTACTGTGCTCAGAGGGTTTCATCATCTTAGAATCTTCTTCCTCAGAGAGTAAATTGCAAAGTTAATCTCCCCATAATTTGTGTAATAAAGGAAGGAGGACAGAAAAGGAAACAATACACACACATACATACAAAGAAGAAAACATGCATAATTGCGATAGCCCTTGTTTGTGTAACTGGTCATAAAAGACAGATATATGTATGTATAAAATATATAAAAATGATATATTACATATATAAGTTATATATAATTGTATATTATACATAAAATTAAATGTGTGGATATATGCATATGTATATATGTGTATATGTATGTGTATATATACACATATGTGTATATAGATACAAATGTGTGTGTGTATATATAATATATATATATATTATATATAAAATCTTCCTTTGTCTACTATCTGTTCCATGTTTTTGAGTTTTCATTATCCTCATGCAGGATATCCTCTGGTTGGTGTTTTTTACCTGGTAGAGTGGTGGAATGACCCAAATCTTCATTCTTGAAGAGTCTGAATCCTTAGAGATTCTGTGTATTTTTTTGATTACTGTGATTCTCCATTAATATTTACGATTAGGCACAAAAATAGTAAGGCATGCCCCAAAGAATCCCCTAGGCTCCAAACATTGTCTTCTCTGCAATTGAATTTCCTCGTGGTCTTAATCACCCCAGCTAGTGGAGTAATTCCTCTTTTCCTACCTGCTGCTTCAGTGGTACATGGACCCCAGAAAGCCAGGGCGAGTCTCAACTTGTAAGTTACTGGAACTGTTGGTGTTTATCCTGGTGGAAGACTTCTCTCCCTTGGAAACCAAGACCTCCAGATCAGCGGAGCTCCAAGTTGCAGTGGGAGGAACAAAAATTCTGTGAGGTGTTGGATTTCCTAGTGAGAAGAACCATGCCAGCTTCTAGCCCTTGATTCTGAGATCTCTGGATCCCAGTTAAGGAAGAAATAGCATCATGTATTGTTCACCAAATCAAAGAATGTACTGCGTTCTGTAGGGCAGTCCCTGTTATTCCAGAAGGCCGTCTCCCGGTGGGAATCAGCCAAGACTCCCCTCCAGTGGCTCGTTCCACCGTTCTTTTGGGCCAGTTGTTTCTGGGTGATGAGGTATGTAACAAGAGGAATTCCACAGGCCTGAGCCTGCTGCCACACTTCTTTTGCTGAGAAATGAATTCCTTGATTAGAAGCAATGTTGTGAGCAACACTGTGATGGTGAATAAGGCGTTTTGTAAGCACATGGATGGTGGTGCTAGCAGAAGCATTACGAGCAAGGACAGCAAATCCAAACCCAGAATTATGCGTCTGTTTCAGTGAAGGACAGCTTTTGTCCCCGTTGTGTTGGAAGGGATCCAATGGAATCCGCCTGCCCCTGGTTTCCCTGGGAAATGGTGCCACACAGAAGGTTCAGTGTTGGTCTCGGCTTTTGGCATTTTAGGCACTCAGGAGGAGTGATAAGCAAGTCAACTTTCATGAGAGGAAGGGCGCGATGTCTATACCAAGAGTAGGCTCTATCCATGCCACCAGGGCCACTTTGTACTGAGGTCCACTGAGCAAGCACTAGCGGGGCTGGGTGTGAGTCTGCTGTCCAAAGAGGGTGAGCATTCATATGGCACAGAGATATCCTCCTAGCTTCACTAGCTTCACAGCTGGCACAAGGACCACCCCAAATTAAAGGCCACTGCGTTGATGAGGAAAACCCTCTTCCAACCTCTGTTCTAAGACAGTGGCTATTGGTAAAACCAGGTTCAAGCTCTACAGGTGGGGTCTGTCCACCTGTTCCTCCTTGGGGAAGTATTTTTCCCCCAGGAGCTTTTTGTAGCACTGTCTGACTTTGTCTTTGGCACTTAGCTCTGGCTGCCTTGTGTTATCCTTTACTTGAAAATATATGCTTGGGCGCCTGGGTGGCTCAGTGGGTTAAGCCGCTGCCTTCAGCTCAGATCATGATCTCAGGGTCCTAGGATCGAGTCCCGCATCGGGCTCTCTGCTCCGCAGGGAGCCTGCTTCCCTCTCTCTCTCTCTCTCTGCCTGCCTCTCAGTCTACTTGTGATTTCTCTCTGTCAAATAAATAAATAAAATCTTAAAAAAAAAAAAAAGAAAATATATGCTTAAAGCCAAGTTTAAATTAGACCTTGAGGGTAGCAACCATCACTAGCAGTTCATTCTGTGGCTCCTACTCAGGAAATAGCAAGATGCACGGGAAAGTTTGCTTCTTAAGAAAAGATGCCCTAGGTGTGAGGCCTCTTCTTCTGCTTCTCTGTGTCACCCTAAACAAGTCTTAGCACACTCCCTATGACCCTCATCTCCAAACAACATTTTACTGCTTTTTATTGCTTTCATGCTTTTCTTATGTAGAACCCCATCTTAATAAAAGAAGATGCCTTCTTTTTTACCTAAAGGGAGATTCAAATCTAATAAGTTAGAGCTCCTTTCAAAGTTGAGGCTGGTCACGATCTTGAAAAAACTCAAGACAAGTAATTAGTAAGGCCAACGAGTGTCCCTTAGTTGATGCCAATGTTGTAATTGATATTCATCATCTTTGTCTCTTAGCGACCATTCTAGATTTCCCTAGCACTCTGACTGGTCTTGCTAAGGACGCCCAGCTTTTACCCATGAGGCATCTAAGTCCTTAGTAGCCCTTGCTGGCTGAGGTTTCTAGAATTGCATATTAAATATTATCTTAGAATATGAAAGCACCAAGTGACATACCTCTAAACACCCTGGGGACCAAGAGTACCCCTCTCTGCCCTTACTGTGTAGCAGCAACTCTACCTCCTCCTGATGGCCAGGGTAGGTTTCCTTGCCATCAAACAAACCCTTTGCCTATTGGACACATAAGGAACCCCAAATAGCCAAATGATAGTCCCAGCTTTCAGTGGAACCCTTACTGTGACCCCTAACAGAAGTCTTTGGGAACCAGCACCTCTAACTTGACTGAGTATAATATTAGGGAGATAAGAAGGACAATTTCTCTATGTGGGTCACTGGAAGTGATGGCGAGGTGAGAATATCCAATCCTACCCCTTGATTCCCATTTCTATAAATTTTGGCTGTTGGGCTATAACACTGTATGTAGGTCATTATTTCAACACATAAAATGTATCTTGGAGGCCAGTATCTCAGTCTACAGGATATGACCCTTAGCTAGCACCTTAGCTAGAGTATTAAAGACAAGTCCACTCTTTGATTAGACTGGCTGTTTTGGGGTGATGCAGTACCTGGTATGGTCATGTGCCTAGTGGTATACCTCCTTTGGCATAAAATAGGAGGTTTTATCCCAAATGTGTTGGATGGGACACCATGTTGATAGGTTAGCATTCCTGTAAGCCTTCAGATGGGGGTAGGCAAGGAAAACAAATTCATATCAAGGGTACTAATTCTCGTAAGAACAAATGGATGTCTCCCTAAAGGATCAAGGGTCTGATGCAATAGAGGTTCTCCTTGAGAAACTGGCCTTTCAAGGGTTCAAGGTAGGTTCCTGTTGCTGGGATCTCAGGCAGGTATCAGGGGGAAGAGCTGAATCAGTCATGATGGGAGGGAGCCTACACTTTGGGGTCCATGTGTAGTTTCCATCCTTTTCACACTGTCACTCTGTTCATGGGATCACTGCATCAGCACTGGCTGGCTGAGGAGATGGGTTAGGTGGTTTCATAAGACAAACCTACCAGATTGTTGAGGTAGTGGGTGACCTCTGCTGAGCAGGAGGAGATATAAGGATCTGGGTACTTGGTGCCCACCTCTGTAGGCCTATTGATGTATCTCTTCACCAGGGCTCCTTGTCCCTGATCTTCCAATTATGTTCCCTACCAGGCTCCTCCCAACCAAGCCATTGGCTACTGAGGTTTTCTGTATGTATGTACAGCTCAGGTTTCTTTTCTTCTACCTATAGTAAATGATAAAGTATAATATTCCTTATCTGTCTACTAGGAATATTTATCAGTGAGAAAATTTCCTTTAGTCACTGTTGAGTAGATTTTAATGGAACTGCAATTCTTGGCTAGTACTAGCATATTGCACTTTTTACAAACTAACCTCAGGTCTTTTTTTTTTTTTTTTCTTTCTTTCTTTCTTGGTTGGTCATAGGAACTCCTCTACTCCATGAGGTCGTAAGTGTGAGTAGAGATATCAGGGAATATAGGGGGCATGGGAGTCTGGCTCACCCATTAGTGTAATTTACATATATCTTCTGAACCTGCTCTGCCTCAATCCAGAATGTGCCACTTGCATTGTGTGATGGGTTACTGTTACAGCCACCCCACCTTATAACTTGAGGATGGGGAATTGGATAGTAGCCACTCCAGAATGGACAGCTCTGCTTACAGCTCTGATTTTATTTTTTAAATTTTATTTTATTTTTTTCAGTGTTCCAAGATTCATTGTTTATGCACCATACCCAGTGCTCCATGCAGTATGTGCCCTTCTTAATACCCACCACCAGGCTCTCCCAAACCCCAACCCCCTCCCCTCCAAAGCCCTCAGTTTGTTTCTCTGAGTCCACAGTCTCTCATGGTTTGTCTTCCCCCTCTGATTTCCCCCAACTCACTTCTCTCCGTCTTCCAATGTCCTCCATGTTACTCCTTATGCTCCACAAGTAAGTGAAACCATATGATAATCGACTCTCTCTGCTTGACTTATTTCACTCAGCATAATCTCCTCCAGTCCCGTCCATGTTGATACAAAAGTTGGATATTCATCCTTTCTGATGGAGGCACAATATTCCATTATATATATGAACCATATCTTCTTTTTAAAAAAATTTTTTTTTTTTAATAAACATATAATGTATTATTAGCCCCAGGGGTACAGGTCTGTGAATCACCAGGTTTACACACTTCACAGCACTCACCATAGCACATACCCTCCCCAATGCCCATAACCCTACCACCCTCTTCCGACCCTCCTTCCCCAGCAACCCTCAATTTGTTTTGTGAGATTAAGAGTCTCTTATGGACCATATCTTCTTTATCCATTCGTCTGTTGAAGGCAATCTTGGCTCTTTCCACAGTTTGGTGACAATAGTCATTTATAGCTCTGATTTAATACGGTTCAGTCTCTACGAGGGCCTAGTAGTTTGTCAGTTGTCTCTCCAGTTGGTTCTTGTAAAAGATTCCACAAAATACCCTTATTTACCATGAATGTCTCTTTCTGCCTCTGGTTTATATGGTCTGATTGGCCTGACAACTTGTACCTGCAGGATATGATGCAGAGGAT
Organism: Mustela lutreola; assembly: GCF_030435805.1. Lineage (NCBI taxonomy): Eukaryota > Metazoa > Chordata > Mammalia > Carnivora > Mustelidae > Mustela > Mustela lutreola. The sequence goes on along the minus strand of NC_081290.1, from coordinate 187,873,415 downwards.
GTTCTTGTTGGAAGTCTCCAGTCACCTGATAATGGACCAAACCACTACCCTCAAGTGCAGTTGTGTACCCAATGCATGCCTCTCTCTTAGTGGTAGGTGTGAGATACAAGAACTTAGTTTAGAGAAAATGTCTCAACTTGTCCCAGACCACCAGAATCCTAAAAACTCCATTATATCGCAGGATCCTGAATCTTCATAGAATTTCTTATTTGTTGCACTCATTTTTCTTACTAGGCCATCTATAGTGTGGTTTGTAAACTGTTTGTTATTGTTCTGCAATTACATAGATGCCGAGATTGAGAGATAAGACTTTAAGAAATTTTATAGCAAGTTGAAGTTGCTATGACCTCTAAGTTCATGATTAGTGGATTCATCTTATTCAGCCAGGTTAGTCAGTATGGATATTATTGAACTCACACAAGCGTATCTTATATGATAGTTAAAGGTTAGTTTGTCAGATGTAATCCCTGTGTGTAAAACCATGGATGTATTCCTTTTATTAAAAGGTAATCCAAATTTAAGTATAATTTTACAGGATAAACAAAGAACTGAAGAATGATTTTGAAAATACAGCATCACTTGCTTCATTTTGAGGAAAATTAAGTACGCTAAGCTTGTTTGAAATGATTTTAAAATCTCTTCTTGGATTCCTGGCTACATCCCTCTATACAACTGGTTTTTCTACTGTGTGTTATATAATTAAATAAGTCATAGAAGTGGTTTAGATATACTCACTTCTTGCAAGTGATTATCATAAATAATTAATAAATAAATATATTTATTATAAAATATTATAAAAATAAAAAATTGTGTTATCATAAATCCAACCAATTTATGTAATTTTACAAGCAAGAAACAAGCATGTTTAAATGTATTTAATGTAGGGGAATCAATATATCATCATAACCTCTGCTTAGTTATAAATGAAAAATAATAAAAGATTTTGAGTGTAATAGTGATTTTATATTAATAATCTAAAGTACACTTTCAGTGAACATGTGTATGGTTTTTGTTATCTTTGTCCCTATGTTGTGTATTTTTCTGGTTGTATTTATCAAAATATAATTTTATATCTATTGAATCAAATAATTTAAAAAATGTTTTGTATATTTCTGTTTTTTATTTCATTTCACTAGAATTTTTTAGTAGTTCATTTTTGTTGGCTTTATAAAATTGTTATTCTGTGATGAATTGAAACAAAAGACTAGCCCTTTACAGATTGTTTGAAAAGTACTCATCAAGTACATTTGGTACTTCAACTTGTGGGGTATAATAATCAATATAGTGGACCACTGTGAAGGTCTGCAGAGTGTCAAAATGAACAAGGTTCACTGCACAATGGCAGAGTTACATAGCGCTTGGGAAATCTAATGTCAGTGTACTGATGCCCTCACCATGTAATGCAAACTAGTTTTAAATCTTTCCTACTGATGAGGAAGACTTCTGGCAGATCAATACCTATATTCCAAAGTGGGTTGATCTAATCTTGTAAAGTTACTACACCTGCCACATCAGCTGCAAGTCAGGCTACCACTGGCTAAATTCACAGCCATATACTGTAATCTGTTACAATCAGGTCTTCAAAGGGCTAAGGTAGATAACTGGAAAGGGATGTGATGTGGACTAGGACTCCCACATATAATTTTCTGATGGTCATGGTAACTTCTGCAATACCTTCATTGCAGCATTGCTTCTGATATACTGTCTTGGCCAGAGGTGAGAATGGGGTATTTTATGGGCTTCCACTTGACTCATTTTGCCTACCTCTAACCTTTACTCTGCAGGCCAAGGAGTCAATGTAATGGTTCTGCTAGGTGCCACAAAAGAACCACAGAATGGCTTGATAACTCCATATACTTGCTGTGAATGGGGTTGGGCCCAAATTCCTTTTATTATTTGTCCTTCATAAACCTCTACTCTTAATTGAGTAAACCTCTACTCTACTCTACTCTTCATAAACCTCTACTCTAACCTAATAGAGGTTCATGATGCCATTTTGTGTTCCTTGATATCAGAGTCAGCTCAAATCCTGTATCTAATGGTCCCTGAAAAGTCGAGGTAGTTCCTTTTCTCTAGGAGATAATCATTCTGACAAATGTCCTCATGTCACTTTGGGGAAGGATTAGTGTAGTTCATGCTATAAGCTTGTAGTGACATTGTAGGATCTTTTCACAATATGACATGCGCCTCTTCATCTTTGAGCTCTGGGTCTGCCCCATCTGAAAGTTGGGTGAAGACCTACACATTTTCACTGTGGCCGCTGATGGCAGCTTTCGGCTTGCCAGCTCTTTATTTGATTTTTAAAAATTATACAAGCAGCATGATTCCATAGGTAGCTTTCTGTTTCTCCATAATCAATTAGGCAATACTACAGATCCCTGTGGTTCAAATCCCTCTGATTGCTCATACCTTGCAACTATTTTGGTAACCACACATCTCACTGTTGATGGTTAAGTGTTGCTACTGTCCTGTGTCATTTAAAATCCCATGATGTCCAATTCTGTCAGTCAAAGTTCAATCAGAGAAGTTGAACAGATAGGAGATATATATTGATAGATTTATTATAAGGAGTTGGCATAGATGAATGTGGGGCCTGGCTAAGCAAGTCTGGAATCCAAAGAGGAAGCATCAGTAGGGTCAGACTGGGACTCTGAGGCATAGTCTCAGTCTGTTGTCTACAGGCAGAATTTCATCTTTGGTTAGGGAAGCCTCAGCTCTGCTTCTAAGGCCTTTCAATTGATTACACCAGGCCTGCTCAGATTATCTAGGATAATCTTTCTTACTTAAAGTCAATTGATTATGGACTTTAATCATATCCACAAAATATCTTTATACTACCATCTAGATTAGTGTTCTACTGAATAACAGGACTGTAGCTAGCTGAGTGGACATGTCAAAAAGACCATCACAGATCACCCCTTGCCAACTTGGTGCCCATACTCATCTCTTAAAACATGTGTAATATCCAAATAAAGGCAATAACAAAGTCATACTTCTGCTTAACGTGATTCAACTATCCTGAGAATAGTCACAAAAACACCAACACTTACACGAGAAGGGATTGCAAAGTCGTTGGATAGTGTTCACTCTTTTTTGTCTTGTATCTTAAATACTGAGATATAAAGTTAGCTATTATTAATATATCTGATTCGAGATGATAAGAGACTAAGAGGAGGAAGATATTATATATTTATGTAATAAGTGTAAATACTCACATGTATATTAAAAACCATAATTATAAAATTATAAATATATTTATTATAAATATTACAAATACATAATATATTTATTTTAAATATTTTATAATATTTAATATTATATAAATAAATATATACATATTTTTTGTGTAAGGAAAAAATGCTTGTAACTATTATAATCCTTGTTTCTAGTTCTTTTATTTCTCCAGAAAGGGCTTTTATATCTCCTGAGAGGGTTTCTCTAATATCTTCCATGCCTTTTTCGAGCCCGGCTAGAACTTTGAGAATTGTCATTCTGAACTCTAGATCTGACATATTACCAATGTCTGTATTGATTAGGTCCCTAGCCTTCGGTACTGCCTCTTGTTCTTTTTTTTGTGGTGAATTTTTCCATCTTGTCATTTGTCCAGATAAGAGTATATGAAGGAGCAAGTAAAATGCTAAAAGGGTGGCAACAATCCCAGGAAAATATGCTTTAACCAAATCAGAAGAGATCCCAAATCGTGAGGGGAGAGAAAGGGGATAAAAAGAGGTTCAAAAAGGAAGAAAGAAAGAAAAAAAGAAAAGAAAAGAATTAAAAAAAAGAAAATGAATAAAGAAAAATATAAAAAAGAAAAAATATATATATTAGATAAGCTAGTTAAAAAACGTTAGAAAATAAAAGGGTAAAAGTTAAAAAAAAATTTTACCAGAAGGCGAGAAAAAAAAACCAAAAATGAAAAAGAAAAAAATTAAATTAACTGCAAGACTAAAAAAAAAACACAGGGAGAAAGCCATGAGTTCCGTGCTTGGCTTTCTCCTCCTCTGGAATTCTACTGCTCTCCTTGGTATTGAAACCGCATTCCTTGGTAGGTGAACTTGGTCTTGGCTGGATTTCTTATTGATTTTCTCGGGGAGGGGCCTGGTGTAGTGATTCTCAAGTGTCTTTGCCCCAGGCGGAATTGCACCGCCCTTACCAGGGACTGGGCTGAGTAATTCGCTCGGGTTTGCTTTCAGGAGCTTTTGTTCCCTGAGCACTTTCTGTAGAGTTCCGGAGGACGGGAATACAAATGGGGGCCTCCTGGTCTCTGGCCCGGAGGAGCCGAGAGCCTGGGGCCCCACTCCTCAGTGCGCCCTCAGAGAACAGCGCCCAGTTACTCCCGTCTGCCTGACCTCCGGCCACGCTCCGAGCTCACCGAGCCTGTGGCTGATTCAAGGTAACCCTGAGTTGTGAGCTTACTGTTGGCTCTGTCTCTGTAACCGGCTTTCCTGTTCCAATACCTGCAAGCTCTGCGACACTCAGACACCCCCGATCCTTCTGTGACCCTGCGGGACCTGAGGCCACGCTGACCCTGCGTGGGCTTCGCCCTGGTTTAGCCTCTGGAGCGATATCCTTCAGTGGAACAGACTTTTAAAAGTCCTGATTTTGTGCTCCATTGCTCCGCCGCTTGCCGGGAGCCGGCCCCTCCCCCCGGGGTCTATCTTCCCGTCGCTTTGGATTCACGTCTCCGCCAGTCCTACCTTTCAGAAAGTGGTTGTTTTTCTGTTTCCAGAATTGCTGTTCTTCTTCTCTTCGATCTGCCGATAGATTTGCAGGTGTTTGCAATATTTAGATAAGCTATCTAGCTGATCTCCTGCTAGCTGAAGTAGTCTCAGCCTGCTACTTCTCCGCCATCTTGACTCCTCCCCCCATAATCCTTGTTTCTAAAATTGGTCACATGGTCTCTATACATAGAGCTGTTGTATAACTATGTATAGCTAGCTACTCATTGTACCCATTCAACATTACTTTTGTCTTTAGCAAGCACCTTAGCTGTCTTAGTTCTTGCCTGGTACAGTGACCCAAAACTGCATTGCTGAAGGTTCTGGGCCATTAGCTGTCCTGCCTGAATTAAGTTGTTGTAGTTTTCCATTGACTTCAATCACAGCACTTGGTCATACTAAGAGAAGTCCTAAGAGATCTCTTGCATTTCAGACATAATTTTGTCATCTTTTTAGTGTAGTGACAATCCGGATTTTCCTTAAGAGTGCTGGGTAACAGCCATCCAGTTCAGCGGAATTACCATTGTGTTTCTTGGTGGAAACATTCTTCTCTTTGTAATTACGATCTTTAGACAGACAAGCCTAAAGTCATAGGAAGAGGAAGCAAACATTTAGTGGATCTAGCAGATCCACTAAACATCTTTTAGATAACTAGGGATAATAGTTAATGGACCCACTCCCACTTCCAGGTTTTGATCCCTACCTCCATGAATCCTGCCTGTAGGAGAAACAGCACCATATATTGGATGCTGATTTACAGCAGAGATAGTCTTCTGGAGAACCTTGCTTCAGCCCTGTAAGCCATCTAGTGGGCACCATAACTGAGTCTTCTAAGGGCTATTCCACTGCTCTAACAAGTCAGATGCTTCAAGATGATGGAGAACATGGTAACACCAGTGAATTCCATGACCACAGGCCCTTTACAGAACTTGTTTTTCTATGGTGTAGAATACTATGATAGTACATAAGACATTTTATAAATCCATGAATGATAGTTTTGTCAGAAGTGTGGGGGGCAGGGAAAGTAAATCTTGATCTGAGTAATGATTTGTTCTGATAAGAACAAAGTATGCCCCTTCCACCATGAAAGTGGGCCAGTGTAATCAGTCTGCCACCAGGCATGTAGCTGATTATTTTGGTGAATGGATGCCATATCAAGGACCCAGTGTTGGTCTCTGTTGTTGGCAGATTGGGCCTTCAGGTTAGCCTTAGTGAGTGGAAGTCCATGTTGCTAAGCCCCTATATAACCTCTACCTTTGGACAGTGATCACTTTGTTCATGAGCTCATTTGACAATGATAAAGAAAGCAGCCCATTGGTGTCTGCAGAGTGGTCATCTTCTCTAATAGATTATTAAAACCATCCTCTGCTGAGGTCACCTTCTGGTTAGCACTCACACTCATGTTATCTTCATGTTCTTGCCCAGTCAGAGAGGTCTATTCACATATGTCTTTCCCAGATCCCTTTGTTTTCAATTTGCCAATTGTCCTTGTCTAGGTCCTTGACCACATGGCCAAACATTGGCCATAGTCTATCAATTGGTATGGACTTACAGGTATGACCATTTCTCCTTCCAGGCAATATGAATAATCAGGTACATAGCTCAGAATTTTGCCCACTGAGAAGATTTCTCACCACGGTCTTTCTGGGATGTTCTGAAAAGGAGCTGTAAGCAAGGCACATGTTCATTTTCAGTTGGTGCCTATATACCAGGAAAAACCACTCCTCAGTTAACTGTTCATATGGGACTCCCCATGAGGCCATAGGTGCAGGTGTACAGAGAGAAAATAATGTAGAAGAAGTAGGGACCATGGGCATTTGAGCTGCTTCCTTGTGAAACTTACTTGTGCCTTCAGGACCTGCTTGAGCCTTATTTCATATATGCCTTTTCTTGATAATGGGATGCTGGTTCATATGCCCAACTTTATGGCTTGGTGAATCAGACAACACCCAGTTTATGATGGCCAGTTAGCCTAGTGGCCCATGGTTAGGCGCTCAGTAATAAGTCAAACACAATTTCTTGAAAGAACAGTAGTTATTCCCAGAAGATGTTAGGGCTTTGGTCCATACACTAAGTTTCCCATAGGGGCTCATAAAAGGTTCCAAACACATCTCTATTTTCTACTGATACTTCAGACGCTGTTGGATCTACTGGAATATGTGGCAGAGAAGCTTGGATGACACCCTGGACTGGTTGCAGAGCCTTTTCTTATTCTGGGTCCTACTAAAACCTAGCAGATTTTAGAGTCACTTCATGGATGGATTGGAGTAGTACACCCAAAGGAGGAATACATTGCCTCCAAAATCCAAAGAGACCTCTTAGGTGTTGTGCCATTTTTTTTTTAAATGGTAGGAGGGGTCAGATGCAACAACATCTCTTTCACTTTATAAAAGATAGATAGACATGCCCCACAGCACTGGACCTTAGACATTTTACTGAAGTAGAAAGCCTCTGACTTTTTATGTGATTTATTTTCCACCTTCTGACATGTAAATGTCTTAACAATATATCTACAGTAGCTGCTACTTCCTGCTTACCAGGTCTAGTCAGCATAATATCTTCAATATAATTGACCGTGTAATCCCCTGGAAGGGAAACGTGATCAAATTCCTTGTGGACTCAATTATGACATCTACCTGGAAAGTTACTGTACCCCTGAGGTAGAACAGTGAAAGTGTATTGCTGGCCTTGCCAGCTGAAGGAAAACGGCTTCTGGTGGGCCTTACAAGCAGGTGCACATAAGAAAGCTATTGGCAGCTCAGTAGCTGCTTACCAGGTACCAGGGGATATATTAATTTGCCTAAGCAGCAAAACTGCATATGGAACAGCAGTTGTGATCGGAGCCACCACCTGACTAAATGTATGATAATTCACAGTCATTCTCAAAAATCCATCTGTGTTCTGCATAGGTAAGTTAAATGGGGATGTAATGGGAACCACCGTATCTACGTTTTTCAAGTTCTAGTGGTAGCATTAATTTCTGCATTTCCTTCAGGAATCCTGTGTTACTTTTGGTTTGCTATTTCTATAGATAAAGGCAGTACTAGTGGCTTCTGCTTAGCCTTTCCCACCGTAATAGCCCTCTTTACACAAGACAGGGAGACAATGTGGGGCTTCTGCTGGTTGCTGAGTATGTATTCCAGTTATGCATTATAGTGATGGGGAAATAATCACAGGATGGGTGGTTGAGGGTCTGTTCGTCCTATCATGAGAGGCATCTGGACTAGAACTCCATTGATTATCTGACCTCCATAACCTCCTGCTCTGACTGGTGGACCACAGGGACATTTTGGGTCTCTAGGAAATACCATCAGTTGAGAGCCACTATCTAGAAATCCTTGAAAGATGTGATTATGTCTCTTCTCCTCCCAGGCGCAGTTACCTGGTAAGTCACTGTAGATCCCTTTGGTGAAGGGAAGAATAAGATTAACAGTGTAGGATTTTTAACAGTGTAGCAGGGTCCTTCCTCCAGTGGATTCAGGCTCCCTTTCATTCAAAGGATTCCGAGTCTATAAAGCAGTTCAAGTCTGGGCATTGACTGTGGGACCAGGATCACATTTTTTCTCTTATATTATTCTTCTGCTCATGACACCTAGAACTCTTATTTCCTAGGGCCACCATGAACAACTAGCCAATGTCCGTGTGCTACCCATTATAGTAACCATATCCCCCTGGTCTTTGGCAATTGAGTGGCACCATTTGGACCCTGCTACCCAGTGTCGTACTATCCCCATTGCATTTGTAGATCTTAGTTCAATGGTAGCAGTTTCTTACTGCTAGACTTAGAGTGACTAGTGAACTCTTTAATGATGTTGGCACTTCTTTCATTGTTGTATTGCCACCTCCGTGGGAGCTTCCCAGGTATAATCTGAAACTGGCTCCCGTATATGGAGGGCAGGGAGAACCTGAAGGAAGAGGCAGGACACTCCAGATTGGTAGGTGGCAGTTTTAATAAGCAAGGGAACTTGCATATGAAGCTGGTCTTGGGTGGCCACAAGATGTGTGGGTCTCACATTTGTCCCCTACATCTTAAAAGTTTATATGAAGGCCTTAACTAGGTTTGTTCATGTAGACCATTCGCATGGTCTCAACACTACATAAGTATCTCAAGGCTGTGTCCTTGAAGCAGCCTCTAGGAACAGGAAGGCAAATGGAACCCACATTTCAAGGATAGAGGAGAGAGTATGGAGCCTCTCATTGACTGGGTCCAACTCATGTGTCAGCCAATGTTCATTTCTTCTTGAAGAAGAAGAAATTCTTCTTGAAAAAGAAGAAATTCTTCTTGAAAGAATTTTCTTGAAAGAAATGTCTTCTTGGGGCGCCTGGGTGGCTCAGTGGGTTAAGTCGCTGCCTTCGGCTCAGGTCATGATCTCAGGGTCCTGGGGTCGAGTCCCGCATCGGGCTCTCTGCTCAGCAGGGAGCCTGCTTCCCTCTCTCTCTGCCTGCCTCTCCATCTACTTGTGATTTCTCTCTGTCAAATAAATAAATAAAATCTTTAAAAAAAAAAAAAAAGAAATGTCTTCTTGACAATCTCCTCCAATACCTATAAGTATATATTTCATAGTGGTAGGAAAATGTGTCCTCTAGACCCTCCTGGGGTAGGTGAATATGTCTTACATGATAAATTCACTTTAATGTTCCAACCTCCCTAAGTCTTTGAATACCTTTCTTTACTGTATTACTGTGGCATCAGGCAGAAATGGGCAAACCTCCTTAAGCAGGGACAGAATTGCTACTTCTGCAAAGAAGACTTAGCAGAATTTAGGGATTCTCAACTTCATCAGCATCTTCTCGTATCTCCCATTCCAATTTTCAGGGTTCTATGCCCTAACTTTACCAGAAGGCACCCTGTAGGGTTGGGAGTACAATTTTTTTTGTAGTAATTCAGTAGTGCAGGTATCTCACAGGACACCACTTTGGGTTTGATTTTCAGAAATCTCAGCACTGAGGCTAGGAGATAAGGGTTTCTTTCAGGGAAGAGAGAAGATTTCAGGATTTTATTCTAAGCTCAATGGGAACGTTGGAGAGGTTTAGGCAGGGTAGTGACATGTATTGATTAATAAGTAAAGAAAATTTCTTTAGCCCCTGTGTTAAAGAGGACTTGCTGGGGAAAATGAAGAGATTATTGTAGTATTCCCATAAGATGACAGTGGCTTGGACCAGAGTTGTAGCAGTAGAGATAAAAATCAGTGGGTCATCATGGAATATACTTTGAAGGTAACGCCAACAGGAATTGCTGATAGATAGGCCATGGGGGTAACAGAAAGAAACAAAGATGTCATCTAGGTGTTTGGCTTGAGCAACTGGGTGGTGGCAGTTATATGATAGTTACAGCTTTGGGGGGTAGGGGGATCTATAAATAATAACTAATCAATAACTGATGGTGAGAAATCTTATAGACATCAATGTGTGGCTATCAAGTAGAGGGTTGAATTCTGCCCCTCATTCATCAACTCACTCCAAATAGGCTTTGGTTCTTAAACAGTCCACAATCAGATTGCACCCAATTATTCCCAGAATGTCCTTTAGAGCAATTTCATTTTCTGATATAGGACTCAATCCAGAATCACATATTGCATTCAGTTTTGAGATCACTTCTGTCTCTTTAATCTGGAACAGTTTTCCTGCCTTTCTATATCTTTCATGACCTTGACCATTTTGAAGAGTGTGGATCAGTTGTTACATGGAATGTCCCTCAATTTGGATTTGTGTGATGGTTTCTTCATGGTTAATTTCAGATTAAACATTTTTTGGCAGGAATACTACATAAATTACTTTGCATCCTTTTCAGTACATCAGCTCGGGAAGCACACAGTATCATTTTGTCCCACTCTTGGTTTTGTTTACTGTGATCGCTGTGTTAAGTGTTGCCGTCCAAGCTTCTCTATTATGTTTATCATTTCCCTCTTTATAATTAATAGGTAATCCATGGGGAGATATTTTGAGATTGTAAGTATCCTAGTCCTCACCAAATTTTCACTCCCTAATTTTAGCATCCATTTAAAATTCCTGCCTGAATCAATTATTTTGATATTAGCAAAACAATGATTTTTAACGGAATAAATCCTTTATCTATTAGTTGCCATTCAACTGAAAGGAATAGCTCCTAGACAAAATTGAAGTGATTATGTGTCTCTCTTACTAGACTATGAACTTCCTGAGAGCAGGGACTGTTTGTTTAACTTGAACACCAATGCTGTATGCATAGTAGATGTTCAATAAATATGTATTGAAATAAACTATTCTAAAATCACCCTTCAGATGGGGAAGATATGAAAAATACCTACCTCAAAGCTTTCTGTGGGGCGCAAGTGAGATTTTGTACCCAAGAGAGCTTTGTAACCTGCACCAGGCTTGGCAGATGGTGCAGTCCTTATCAGGGGCTCAAGCCATGCCTATCTCAGGGCACAGTGTAGTGGAGTCCATGGCTCCTCACTCCAGAAGGAGGGGAAGTTAGTGGGATGATTATGAAAGCCAGTGTTTAAGGAAGTGGATGCAGCCGCAGGTTCTCCCCAGAGCCTTTACTCTCCTCTCTCCTTTGCAATCTTGGTTCTTCTTTGACTTCTTCAAGGAGGGGCTGGGTGGGTGCTGTTGCTTTGTGGGTTCCCTCTCCCCCTCCCCTTCCTCTCCCTTCTGCCATACCACTCTGCCTGTCTCTCCCTCTCTCTCTTTTCTAGAAAAGCAGAAACTTTCCTGCAGCTGTCAGGCTTCTTTCCCTGAAGAATATCTCTAATCGCCCCGCCTGATTGGGTCTCGTTAGCGGGCTGGTGGCATTGATTGTACTCAATCAGCATCCTCCTGCCCAGCTGGGAAAATGTCCCATTTATTCCTCCATTTTGTCTGCTCTTCCTTCTACAACTATTTTACAGTTTTTCTGGGATTTAAAAAAAAAAAAAAAAAAAAAGCAAGCTCAAAGCCCAAAATTTTCTGCTCTCCCTGGTTGTGGGATCTTTTCTGGTTTTACTTTGCATAAAGCTTTTCTGCTTTTGTCTATCCCAAGGAATTTCTGAAAGTTCCCAGTGATATCTCTGGGGATAGTCACAGCCTCCTCCCCAACCTTCCCTTACCAACAATAACAATGAAGATAACAAGAGCAGGCATTTACTACACATACAACTGACAAGATGTATTTGCATAGATGAGCTCATTGGTGCCTTATAACAATCCTGTACTACAGATGGTATCACCGCCACCATCATCCCTGTTTTGTCGACGAGAAAACTGAGGTCGGGGAAAGTTAAGGGACTTGCCCAGATCATACATCAGGGAGGTGGCAGACTGGGACTCAAAGCAGGTAAATGGCTATGAAGTGTGGTCCTTTCCAATACTACAAGCCCAACGCTTGGTCCAGGAACTGGCAGCTTCACTCTGGGGCAGAAGGCATTTGCTTTGCTTTTGGAAAAGCTGGGGTGGCATCACATTCTCTGGCACAGCTGGCAGAGATCACTCTGCCCACAGGTGTACTAAGCAGCCTCTTGGGAGCCCTGATGGCTTCCGCAATCCCAGTCTCTTCCTTGCTGACCTGATACGGTGGGGAGGCGCTCATCCGTCTCACTCCCCTGAATTGAGGAACCTGGAGAAATGTACTCCAAGATAGGTTAGTCTGGCCCTGGTTGGAGAGAGGGAAAAAAGAGGAGAAGGTTCAGGTCACGATGGGAAATCCCGAGGCAGGTCGGACCCAGATGGAGCACAGGGGACTTCAGGATGCCTTTCTTGCCTCTCGCACCTGATACAGAGAGCAGCCTCATGTGCTTGATCAGGCACCAGAAATGGCATCTCGAGATCTGAGGTCGACTTCCAGGTTTCCTGCCCGGTGGTTGTGTCATCTCAGGCAAATCACTTACAGTGTTTGCCTCAAAGAAAAGTAGTATGGGGACTGAGAGGGAGGCCGTCAAAGATCATGTTAATGTCCCAAAGAAAGACGGTATAGAAATGTGAGAAATGCAGAAAAAAATAAGATTTAGAGTATAGACTGTTGTGCCATGTCAGAGTTCTACGTGTTCTATGGTAATGTGAGAAACTGCAGATTCCTAGGAAGCCTGAAAAGAAAAATGCGAACATTTTAGTATGATTCCACTACTCATGCTTTAATCTAGACATTTCTACGCAGATGGCAAACTGCTTGGGCTCATACACCAACTCTTTCACCCACGTTCACGCCTGTGGTACTTTGTACTGTTTGGCTTTCTTGCTTTTCTTCTGTGGTCTGATTTTTTTTTTTTTTTTTTTTTTTTTACAGCTGGTTATGGCTATTTTATTGGCCACTATATTTCAAAATAATGTCAAAACAAATCATGTTTTTCTCCCTCCCAGTAAAATTTTGATGTTCCACATGCCTGTGACATTACAGAAGGTAGGGTTTATTTCTACCTCCTGCCAGCTGTGAGCATTTTAGCTATGCTATTGGTAATGTGCCTCAGTTTCCTCATTAGTAAGATAGACTGATAAGGCACCTCATGAGATTGTTAGGAGAATTCAGTGGAGCTACTGGGTGCGAAAGTCTTTAAAACTAAGAAGAACTATGCAAATAAGGGATTATTTGTACTTCTCCTGTGAATTTCCTCGCCTTTCATATTTCCTCTTTGTCTTATGACTCTCACTTACCTGTAAGTAGTTGGGGGGTAGGGGAGCCTATCTTACTAATCTTCTCAATGGATTGCATATTGTCTGGAACAGAGAAGGGGCTTAATACATATTGTGTGGATGCACGGATGGGTGGGTGGGTGCTTGAGGAGTAGAAGAGATTTTTGAGCTGGAAAGGGGGGGGACAGGATTCATCGAACAACAGTTATGGTTATAATCGACCCCCTTTAGCCTTCCCTACCATCTGTGAGGTAGGTGTCATTATTCCCATTTTACAAATGAGGAAGCCCGAGCTCTGAAAAGCTCAGACTGGTAAATAGCAGAGCTGGGATTCCAGCCAGATTCATTTCCAGACTTCAGACCTCTTTCCTGAAGGCAGAGAAGGACAAAGGATCACAGAAGAGAAGAATTTCTTTTATCAACACCCACCTGAGTCTCTTGTACGTTCAGGTCCTTCCAAATTACGTGAACCACTGCCTTGACTGTTCTGTTTCTGCTCATTTGATTTGGGGTGCTGTCAACTTGCAACCACAGAACCTCAATCAATGTACCCCCTCTTATCCATTTCCCCATAGCACGCTCCTTATACTTCATTCTAGCGTCAGTGTCTCTGCCTGATAGTACAATTATTTATTCATATTTTTCTCTCCACCAGATGGATCCCCCAGAAGGTATGGGCCATGTCTAATTCATTTTTGAACACCATCTACCTGGCAGGCTCTTTGCTGGGTACCATTGCCACATAGGTAATGTTCAATAAACGTGTGTGTGTGTGTGTTTTAGAAATTGTAATGTACAACTCTTCTGTACTGGGGATTTTCCCTGATTTCTCCATGGCACTTCTTAAGCACCTACTATGAGCCAAATCCCCACTGGGGGGTTGTGCAGAGGCAGCCCATGGTCTGTTTCACCTCTTAAAGGTCTATCGGAACAGGTCACAGCTCACGATCTACCACGATCCTTTCCTCTCTCTTCCTTTGGCAAGAACAGAGAGTCCCCCTCAAGCCACTCAGCAAACACAAAGTCGGAATATGATGAAAATAGTTTGAATCTTTGTTTTAAAACCTTGTTAAATTTTTCTGTTTAAAAATGTTTTGTTCACATAGTGATAGGAGATCTTTTAGAATCCGTTCTGAAGAGCAGCCTTCCCCAGGCAGTCAGTATTCAAAGCAGTTTGGAGAGAGAGCTGGTTGCTAGGGGCAACACGAACTTCTGAGGGGGGAAGCTCTGTGTATGGATATAAAACCCAAGCCCTGGGGACCCTGGAGGAGTGGGGTCCTCTCACCGAGGAGCTGAAGAATGGGAAGTGGCGGAGAAGCTTCTGGACTGTGCTGGCTGCCCTCTTTTGGTGACTGGCAGGCTGATGGAGCGCATTTGCAGGGGGGTCGGGGGGTGAGGCCATAACCCAAGCACACAGGTGGAGGCTTTCCTCCTTTTGACAAGGCCGCTAGGACATCAGAAAGGCCTCAAGTGGCCACAGTCACCTTCCTGCGAAGCCCTGTTCCATGGAAGGAGGCTGTCCGGGCTGGAGCCAGTGGGCGCTGCCTCTCTGATTACCGGTTTTTATGGTCTTTATTATAAGAGCCAATACTTTCTTCCACCTCCATCGCCGGGCATCCCGCCACCTGCTCCCCGTCGCTGTAGTTTTGTCCTTTCAAGAATGTCATGTGAATGGGCCACCTCTGGACACCAGCTGCTTCTGCTCCGCGCACCGCCTGTGACCTTGGTCCCGGTGCTGCTCATCGCGTGTATCTGCGCACAGTCGGCTCCTTTCGATGGCTGGGTGGGACTCCATGGCATGCACGCCCCGTCCGTCCTCAGTATTTGCGATGCCGTATTCGTAAAGTCGCCTACTTGCTCCTCGTTGGTGACCGTGGAGTTGACACACTCGTGGGGCTTTCATGGCTACCCACAGACACACGCAGAGGCCTGAAAAGCTGGAGTCACTCGACCTGCACATTACCGGCGGGCACCCTCCCTTCTTGTTTTGGTGCTCACGCTGGAAACACATGTCCTTTCCGTGACCTATTTAGTGCCATCTTCTTCTGCATTTTTGGGTGCTTTTGCTGCTTCAGATGGCCCCAAGCATTGTGCTGAATTGCTGTCTGCTGTTCCTAAGCAAGGAGGCTGGGCCGTGCCCCATGGAGAAAGTACATGTGTTACATAAGCCTTGCTCAGGCAGGAGTTAGGGCTCTATTGGCCGGGAGTTCAATGTTAATGAATCAGCAAAATGTATCAGATAAGTTGCCTTTAAACAGAAGCTCACATAAAACAAGGTTATGGACTGGACAGTTGATGAAAATGTTATGACCAGGTGCTCCCCAAACCTAACCCTGTATTCCCCCTGGGGACAAAGGTTTGGCAGTTGCTAATTCAGTGTTGGGAGTGACTTTCCAGGACACAACTCCTGTGACTCATGAGAATTGGCTGTAGGGATGGTCTTTATGAAACTGGGCTCTGGGCTAGTTCGAGGGGGGTGGTTTCAGAACCCCGTCCCTGTCCTCACGCGGCTTATCATTAGGTTGCGTGGGGAGCTCTTTCATAGCTGTGTCACTCAGGGAAACTTGATTTTAGTTAGTTTAGTTTTTGGAAGGAGGGAGGCTGAGAGTTGGAGGTTCCTGGGTTTAGGAGGAGCTCTTCTGTGCAGGGCAAGGAGAGAGGTTTCCCAGGAGGACAAAGAGGTCGAGGGGGAGAGAGATCCATCAGGATCCGGGAAGGCGCCTGTCTGCCCCGGCCCCTCTCCTGGACGCCAGTGATTTCAGGAGCAGTTCTGCACCTGAGAAATGCTTGGTGCACCTGGGTTTTTGTGGCCTTTTGAGGAAGGTCCTAAGCTTTGTGCCCCAGGGGGTGCAGAGCAGGATGGAGATAGCGCTTGGGAAGAGGAAAGACATCGGGGACCAGGAATTAAGTAGCTGTGGGGAACTCATGGAAATTAGAGGCGGCTCTGGATTCCCACAGGCTGGGAGCTGGCAATCTTGGTTAAGTTTAACCTGTATTTGGGGAGTGGGTGTCCTCAGCCAGCCACCGGCCCGCACATGAACCAGTGGTTCATCACTAGGGGAGCTACATCACCCACCATTGAGATCTGTGGGACCAATTTCGGCATTATCAGAGTCAGACCTGGATGGGAGTGGTCGGAGGGGGGCGGCGGGAATGCAGCCTTTCACTTTATCTAGGTCTGGACTGAAAGTAAAGGCCTTTTCCCCCGTCTCCATAATAATCATAATGGTATACCTTACATTACATCTAGCATGTAAACTCAGATTTCAGTGTGGAAGGATGTTTTGTATGTTATTTCCACGATGCTTTACCTTCTCTATCTGACCTAGAGGGCTTTTAAATTTACACAGATTACCAGGATCAAGGCGATTGGCTGTCGGCAGTGAATAACGTCCATGCCACTAACTCTGGGACCACCCCGGTCTTACCCAGGAAGGGATGCTGCAGAGAAAATGGCATTTTGAAAAGGAAGATTTTGAGTCCATTCTAGTTTATGGACCTTGTTTCCTGCTGGGAGCGACAAGGCTTCTTGCCCACAAACTGGAGGCTGGTGCGCGGTGCTCTGATACCCGAGCTGGGAATTCTGCATTCTCTTGCACCATTTTCCAACCTCGTGAGATAACTATGTCATCCAGTCCTATTACTACCACAATTACACAGACACGTTAACAGTTGTCACTGGAGCAATAAGGGGTCTAGAACACCCACGTGGACCTAGATCGGTTTAGAAAATACATGTTCTCCTCACACGCTAGGTTTCTAGGCTTTTTTTTTTTTTTAAAACCTCTTGCAAGTTACAAGTTCTAGTTCACCAGTCAGAAAAGGTTTCCAGAATCCCCCACCACACACTGCACAGTCACAGAACGAGACCTTTTCCCCCAGCACTTGCACCTTCCAAATCCTGGGAGGTGTGCAGGGAGTCGAAAGGCGTCTGATGAGGCAGAGGCCGAGGAGGGCTGGCTCTGTCCTCTGACTCTGAGGACTCAGGAGTGGGGGTGGGCACTGGGGGGAGGTCCCTCTGGGGGGGGACACGCTTCCTGCTCAGTCACTCCTTCCACGTGGAGGGAGCTTAGTGGGTGCGTCCCTTGGCTTGGCTCTCTCTCTTTCCTCTGTCTGCCCCAGGGAAAGGGAGTAGACTTACCCACTCGGGAAACTGAGGAGAATCCGCGGGGCAGGCCTGCTCAGCTGCTTACGGTTTTGTTCCTCTGTGAAAGCTCAGAAGAACGGCGAGAGCCCAAGCTGCATTTTTTTTTTAAAAGTTTTTATTTATTTATTTGACACACTGAGATCACAAGTAAGCAGAGATGCAGGCTGAGAAAGAGAGAGGGGGAAGCAGGCTCCCTGCTGAGCAAAGAATCTGATGCGGGGCTCGATCGATCCCAGGACCCTGGGATCATGACCTGAGCCGAAGGCAGAGGCTTTAACCCACTGAGCCACCCAGGCGCCCCCCAAACTTCCTTCTGCCCACGCCTGACATCCATCACACTGGGGCCACTGTCACCTCCACGTGCAAAGCCCTCCAGGCCTCGGGACCCTCTCCTGGACCCTCTCCTGGACCCTCTCACTCAGTCGGATCCTCCACCTTAGTCTTTGTAGCAACACAGGTGACATTTCTATCTTCCATCTTCCACCATTTGTCTTTTTTTCTTAGAACACGGAGGGAAGGAGGGGGCACAAGGGTCGGGCACTTCTCTGCTGGGGACTCCGCAAAGGCGTCTTCTCTTCCACCAGCTAGGTCTGCCCTTTTTTTCCATCCCTGGCTCCAAACTCACCTCTTCTAAGCATTCTCTCTGGGTTAGTTGCTAATTTCAGAGCCAGGGAGCCAATGCGCGCAGCCTGGAAGGATCTGCTGAAAGAGACCGTAGGGGTGATCTGGTCTGGCTCCTTGGGGGGAGCGGAAAGAGCGGTGGGCTTCCACTTGGGAAACTTGGAATGATTTGAGGGAAGAGTCTCGACCTCTCTGAGCATGTTTCCTCACTGGCAACATGGAGCTAACTCATTTCTGCCCCTCCGGCTTGTGGTGAGGACTGAAAGGGAGGGAGCAGGATGGGGTCTTACCAGTTTTAAAGCTCATGCAAATATGGGTTGTTCATCCTGGCAGGACTGGGCAGTGAATCCAGGTTGTCTGGGGTGGGGAGATTAAAAGGACTGAGGGCTTTTTCGCAGGACCCAGAGGAGTTAGAGAGCAGGAAATCCTAGAGAAAGTACGTCAGACCGTGGGCTTTGGACCTGCCCAAACCGCAGGGCCTGGGGGGAGGCCCCTGGAGATGTGTCCACAGAAGGGCCCGCTCTCAGCATCTGGCAGATGTGGGCGGCAGGGGGTGGACAGAGTATGGCGCTCAGGCCCGTAGAAGGAAGGCGTTGAGAGGGAAGTCAGAGAAGGCTGTGCCCCCTCAGGCTGCAGCAACACTCGCTCCTGAACCCCAGGGCCCTGTTGTCAGGGGTCAGGGGATCCTGCCTCTTGAGACCTGGCCCAGCAGAAGTTAGTTAGCATAGGCTTAAAACCTATGATTTCACCTACTTCCTTGTTACATGGCTCACTTCCACGCCCCGCCCCCTCGAGCCTGTAGGAACTGAGGTGAAACCCCATGTTCCTCAAGATCAACCCCTGTCCCCCAGCCAATCAGCCCTCCCCTTCCCCCACTTCCTCCTTGTGACCCTGAAGTTCTTATAAAGACCTGAAAATGACCTTCTTTATGGAGATGGGTGACGGCAGCAAAACCACTCCTTCTTTCTGGGCCTCAGTTTCTCTTTTCTTTCAGTGGAAACAGTATACTCTCACATAAGCTTTGGTGCTTTGGTTCACTGGTATCACTATCAGAAAGATTCTGTGGCTGGTACTGTACTGGGCATTGTGGCTTCCACTCCCCTGAAGCGTGTGTACGTGTGTGTGTGCGTGTGTGTGTGTGTATGTGTACACACAGGTTTTGCTCACATCAAACAAACTTGTTATATGAACACCTGGGTTTACACTAATGATAAATTAGGGGGTGATTATTCACTTTACAAAAGGATTCATGTTAGACTTCCCCTAGTGCGTTTATAATGGGATTCAATTTATACCATATTCAGCCACCATCTATTGTGTAAAAGGGAGACCCTCTTTGCATAAACAAGAGCTTGTGTAGGCAGTATTTTGAGCATTATGGAAGGAAAGAATTAGAGACGCTGAAGAGGATTTTACTGCGAATACAAAGAGAAACACTAGTGCCTGGGAACAAAGGTGACTGTGGATGGCAGTGTCCGTAAGTCTTCCTCCGGAGCACTCCAGAACCCCCAGGGCCGGGCCGAAGTCTAGGCCCCTGCTCACGGCTCTGACCTGGGACTAACGGGGACCCATGTGGGGGCTTGGGGTGGCCTGGACCTGGGAGCTAGGAGCTCTGGCTTCGGTATCAGGCGTCACAAAGGAGCGATGAAGAGGGTGAGGTTACTCGGCTTGTCTTTCTTGAGATCGTTAGGTTTGGGGTGCCTAAGCTGAAGCCAGTGGGGAAGACCCTTAAGGAAGACAGAGGCCCCAGGATAGCCTAGGGTCCTGGCCAAGGCTTAGCACTTGCTCCCACCGCCCAAGCCCTCCCCCCCACCCCCGATCACGCACTGGGACCCACTGCTGAGTTCTCCCGGTCGGTGTCCTTGTCTCTTGCAGTGTTTGCCGAGCCAGCCGAGGACCAGCTCCTGTTTTGAGGCTCTGCGGAAGGTGAGCTGCACCCTCTCGCTTCACCATGTTTTCCAGTCCGGCTCTCCAGATTCATCACCGCTAGAGGAAGAACAAAGAATTCCAGGTTCCAAAGCCACACGGTGTCCTGCAGACGGTGGAAGAGCTTCACGGTTTGGTGATCGGAGGTGTGATTCGGTTACAGCCGCGTTCCAGAAAGATCGTCTGAGGGAGGTGGGGCTGGACTGGGTGTGCGTGGGCCAGGCAGGGCTTCCAGAAGGCCCCTGAGTGGCCGAGGTTATGGGGGTGAGAAGGTGGCATATGGAATGAGTGTGAGACCCAGTGAAGGGGACCCACCTGGCAGGTGCCTGGAGTGAGGGGCAAGGACGGGCCTTCAGATAATTCAAGACTAGCCCTGACCCTTTGTGTCTTCGAGAAAAACTTTCCCGTCCCCCTTGCTTGGCTCCAAAGCTCACCGGCCTCTTCTTCATTCTTGGCTATGCATCTGCATCATCTTCCGAGCCGGGCCCAGGCAGGAGTCTGACTCCCACCCCTGGATCATGACCCCCTCTGATACGCTGAGACCCAGAGCCGAAAATGCCCGAGACCACCCTAGAGTTCTCTGGGGCGCCTGCTTCTCCACCCAGATCACAACTCACGCCTGGCCTCAGGGGCCCGGAGGAGGGCCAGACAGCCAGCTCAGACCTGGGGCCCCTTGCCACTGAGCCCCACTCCCCCGCACTGGGCATCTTCAAAGGGATCTTTGGTGTCACCGACCAAGTCAGCAGGGGTTGGGAGGGAGCCTGGAGCTTTATTAACTAATCTCGGGCACTTGAGTAATTTATTATGTTTAAGCTGGTGCCATCAAGTCTCTCAGCGGTGCCCGCGTGCGCGGGGAAATAAATTAAAGGCTGTCCACAGATACTTGGATCATCTGCGTGATTGCCGGGCTGGTGAGATGGAGGTTTAAGGCTCTCTCTTCTTGCAAATTGGAAATTAGGAATTAATAAGACAGCAGGCCAAAGAGCTGTGGTGGTGGTGGTGACTTGGCTGCAGGGCCAGGACTGGGGGAGGGAGGGCTGCTGCCTGGGAGGGAAGGGCCGGGGACCAGGCAAGGGGCCTTACCAGGCTGGGCCGAGGGGCCCTTGGTTGGCCTGTGCAAGCTGCGACTCTGTCTGGGGGCTGGACAGCCTTCTTGTGGCCCCAGCCTGGCCCCTGGTCTGCTGGGTGACGTGGGGCAGGCCCCTGCCTCTTCTGGACTTCAGCTTCTCACCTCCCACAGCAGGAGTTTGGACCCAGAGCTGACGTGTCCATTAGGTACAAGAAAAAAGTTTTAATGTCTTTTAAAGTCAGAAGAAGAGCAATGAGCTTTTTGGTTGAAGAAAATGCTTTAATCTACTGTATAAATGTATTTTATAATTTTTAGTATGAACGTCTTCGTATGCAGGAAGGGACCCCTGGAGCTCCCCCTGCAGCCTGGGTGGGACGAGCTGACTACCAAAGGCCCCTCCTGCCGGGACAGCATCAGGCTTCCAGAACAGCCCGCGGCTCGGGTCTGTCTGTCTATCTGGGCTCTAGCTTCGGAGCTCCAGAGAGCGGGGCCGCCTCCCCCTGGGCCTGTATTCCCTGCTCCTGCTGCAGGAGCTTCGTGTCCAGGGAAAGAACCACCGTCTGTCTGAGGGGTACCCGGGGATAGAGCCAGGCGTGAGGTCCAGGCTCGTGGCCTTTCTGCTTCCTCACTGCAGGCAGGGAAGCAACAGGGAAGCTGGTCTCCGAGCCTGAACTACCTTCTCTCACCAGCCCCTGTCCTCAGGCCTGGCCCCTGGGACCTTGCCTCGGTCCTTGAACCCGACCTCACCCCTGCCTTCTGCTTTTCTGTCCCTGGGAACTATTCCAGAAGGGAGCAGCACAGGCTTCGGCGGTTGGCGCTGGGGGGCCAGTGGGCACAAGCCGGGGGTGGGGGAGGCGACCCCCCCAAGTGGGCCTCGACCCCCTCAAGAGCCCCGGCCTGTAGTTGGGTGGCCTCACCACCAGGTGGCAGGCTTGCTCTACACAGATGCCTTGGCCGGAGCATTTGCCTGGCAATGGCTGGAGGTGTCCGAGGGTGCCAAATCAGCCCGCGGCCGGGGGTGTGTTGAGGCCAGCGTGGGCAGCTTCAGAAACAGGGCTGAGGCCTCCCAACTTGGCACTGGGTTCCCCCTGAGATCCTGGCTCCAAGGGCACCTTGGTCTCCTTGAAAGAGGCTCCAGGCTGATGTCAAGTATCTGACCAGAGAGCGCCCCCTGGAGTCCGGAGGGCTGAGTTGCCTTCCTTCGCATCTTCGTATGTGTAAGGGGGGAAGGCGTGGGTGGGGTCACCGAAATGGATCCGGGATCTTCAGAGACATTCCAAGGCCTCTGGTTCTGGAGAGAAAGGTGACTCTATCCCTCTACTTAGACTATCCCTGCTTCAACCAGGGAGACCTGAGTGGTCGTCCACCTCTGCCCAACCCTCTGACCTGCCTGGCCCAGACCCCTGGCCCTCCAGCATACTTGCCTTGCCCTGGGGGATCCTTCAGGGGCCCACCCAGGCCCTCTTTCCACCAGGAGGGAACAGGAAAAGATTAAGCCCTGGTCTAGGGAGCACCAAGGGGGAGACAATTAAGACTGAGGGACCAAAGGGAGAGGTGGTCCTAGCAGCAGAGTAAGGGATGCTGGCCTAGGCTTACTGGGGAGATGAGTGGGGGCTCCAGGTCTAGGGAGGGAAGTGAAAGGGCCCAGCTTTGCCTGGCACTGGTTTGTGGCAAGCAGGACAGGTTGTCCCCGGGCCTGGCATCCTCCTGGGACTCCCCAGCAGCGCCCGGATTGCTCTGAGCCACCGGCAGCCAGGCCCCGCCCCGCCCAGCTACCGATCACATCCTGCTCTCAGTGGCATCTCTTGCTGCCATGCAGGTCCCAAGGCCCAGAAATAAATGCTGGACCTTGCTCCCCCGTCTCGTTCACCTTGCCTGTGCTTCCTCTTGCTACAGCTGGTTCCTGGCCCTGCCTCCAGCCCTTACCCTGCGATCCTGGTGGGGCAGGACGGGTCACGTGGGCCTGGACAGGGAGTCCGTCGTGCTGGGGCACAGGTGTCCCTGCTCTCCCACGATTACAGTTCACAGGGATGAGTCTGCCCAGGGCCTAAAAGAGACCAGGGGGAGGGAAACAGAGGCAGAGACCGGAAGCTGGGAGGCAGGTAGACTGTGATCAACAGAGAAAAGATACTGGGGGGGGATGCGGGGAAAAACAGGAGGGAGGAGAGGCGGAGGAGGAGGAGGGGAAAGAGATAAAAAGAGAAGGGAAGAAGGAACAGAAGAACCAAAAAAAAAAAAAAAAAGGAGAAGGATGGAAATGAGATACATCGCAAACCAAGAAAGGAGGAAAACAAAAGGAAAAAAAGGGAAGACACCCAAAATATCAAGAAGGATAAACACATATACACAAATGTGTGTGTGCACGCATATGGGTGTGCACATACGTGTGCATGCACACGGACACGCAACACACGCGTTGTTCTGGTCACTGTCTCGGCCAAGGGCTGTTCCTCCTTCTGTGTCTCCATCCCCTTGACCTGCTCTGGGTCTAGAAAAGGGCGTGGTCTCCAGATAAAGCTCTCCGGTGACACACGGCCCGCCCAACCCCCAGAGACCCTCCACTTAGGCTAGACGCACCAAGGGGACCAAAGTCTTTATGCCTCACACTTGTCACCCAAAATTGGATCTAACCGCCTCCCTCTCTTCCTCTCTCCCTCCTAGTTTCCTTAGTAACTGACAGTTCCCCAGTGAATTCCAGACCCCGGGTGACAGACTGCTGTCACCGTCAGAGAAGCACAGGCTCTCCGCTGCCCCTCCCCCCACCCCACATGGATTCACAGTCTCGGGCGGGGGGTGTGAGGATGCCTGGGCAGGCTCAGGGGTAATTAAAACATGTACCATTTATTCCATAACAGGGAGCAGAACTTTAATTACTCACTCTGAGGGTGAGGGCGTGAGTGAGGAGGTGGCCGTTGCGGGGGTTGGGGAGGGAGACCGGGAACGTGTCTGCTTTTCTTCTTTCTTTTCCCTTTGCCCAACTTGGATGGGAGAGGTAGGAGGTGAGTCCCAGGAAGCGAGGGGGTGCTCAGTGTGTGGGGAGGGGAAGCAGAGGGTGAAACCTGATTGTGTTCATTAAGGCAACACAAAACTGGGAGCCGTAATAATAATTAAATTAATTATAAAAGCAATTTGCTTTTGAAAATTTGATTTGACAGCTTACTAGTGGCTGCACTGATCTAGCAGCTCTGACTTAAAAATAGTCAGAACAAAAAACCAACTAGAAGAACTATCAGCTAATTTTAATTAGATGCCAGGATTGGTAAACAAAATTCCGCACCACCCTTTCATTGTGGCTGACTTCGATTTAAGGAGATGTCGGGATTGATTTTGGGAAAGGCAGGGGAAGGGAAGGTGCCTTTTGGGGAGGGGATGGAGGCTCTGGGGGGTCCAAGGAGGGGCCTTCCCTGGGGGCTGCTCCCTTCATCCCCACCCATCCGGGAATATTTGCTCAAAGGCCCTTTAAGGGTTCCTCACCCACTTGGAGAGTGACCTGCTGTGTGACCTTGGCAGAAGGCAGAAATGGCTCTGCTGTGTGACTGTGTGTGTGTGTGTGTGTGTGTGTGTTGGAGGGGGACATCAGACTGATAGCATTCATGGAGCTGGGAGAAACTGCCAAGAAGAAGGTGAGAGAAGACATAGAGTGTTGGCCACACTCTCTCCCCCCATCTGGGTTCTAGAAAGCCTGAGGTCTGAGGGAGCTGTGTTCTGCATATGTCATCTAGGAGTTTTGATGACAGAGGAAGGACAGCTGGATTCTGGCAGGGAAAGGCTGCTGCGTCCTGGGGATCTAAGGTCTCCAGGCCCCGCTGTGACTGACCCCTGACCTCCAAGCCCCCCGTCTCGTCTCCACAGAAGTGCTCACATCCCTTGCCTCAAGAGCGGTTCCTGCCTTGGTCAGCACTGGCCTCATGATGCTGTCCTGAAGGGAGCCCTCTCTCCTCTCCGCTGCGGTGGGGCTTGATTCATCCCTGGGTCCCCTGCAGGGCCAGTGCCCTGCACGAAACAGCACCCAGGAAACCACTGGAACAGAGGACCAGTGGTGACCTAATGACCTTTCCTAGCTAGCATCTGCCAACCCACCTCCCTCTTTCTCCCCTAAACACAGTAATGCCACTCCCCATTCATTCCCCACTGGTCCTTTGCAGGTGAGCTGCTGCCACGGTCCCCCTGAAATTGCTCTCTGAAAGGTCACTGAGCATCTCCCCACTTTACCCATGGTCCCCTCCCTACCCCGTCCCCTTGTTCCCTGCAGCACCTGCACGGTTGACCACCCCAGGGCGACTGTCGGCAGAGCCCACCCCACACCCTGACCACCCTCAGGTCACTTTCAGGGTGACGTCACTGGCTTCACTGGACAGATTTGGGCTGAGGTGTGCTGACCCAGGCTCCGGTGGGGGGAGATATTGGGAGGAGATGGTGGGGGTGGGGGGGTGGAGCAGATTTTGACCCCACCTCCTGCAGCTCCAAGTTCAATGCCCGGTAGGTACTGTCTTTCATGTCTCCCTCCTTGCCTTTTCCCTGCTGCTCTAGGCCCATTTTTCTGACCGCCCAACAGGCATCTCCATTGATTCCAGAATCAGTGTTTGAGACAAGATTTTCCACCTTCTCCTGCCCACCCCGACCCCCAGACCTCTCACCCATCAGCCCTATTTCTGGGAAGGTCACCACACCTTTTCCAGCACCTTCGGTTTTCCCTAAGCTTTGGTGTCATCTGCAATAGCGCCCTTTTCTGGTTTTCCAGGTTGTGATCGCTCTGGGAGTCCAGTGGCTTTTTCCTTTAAACCCCCCTCCTCTGTGTTCGCTGGCCATCCACTGTGCCTCTCTCCTGGGCCCCAGGGCCAACCTGTCCTGTTCCTGGCCAAGTGTGGTTCTTGCCCTCTGGATCCTCTCCCGGGTGGCATGTTGACAGCAAGAGACAGGCTGCACACACCAGCCCGCCAAGAAGCCAGGAGCCCTGAGCCTGGAGCCCAGAGGCAGGAAATGCAACTGCAAAGGTTTAACAGCCCAGGTGTAGGGAGCGCGCTGGGCAGGGTGGAGCCCCAGGAAGGAGGGTTCCGGTGTGGGGGTGAGGGGGGACCTCGAGGGGATGAGCGGGTGAGTGGGGATCAAAAGAGAGAAAGGACCACGTGAGAAGACAAGGCGTGGAGCCATTTTCTCTGGAGCAAAGAACAGGACTTGTTGTCTGACAAGAATCCTTGACATTGAGACGGGGTCTGAAAGTTCAGGCTGTGCTCCTGTCAGAGCAGGGAGGGGCGGCTGACTGTGTGAGACGGGCCCCACCGTGTGGCTGCAGCCGCCACCTGGAGAGTCCCAGCTCCAGGCAGAAAATGTGGTGTGGGAGTGTGTTTGTGTATGTGTGTGTACGTGTGTGAGGACAGCTGTGAACGTGTGAGTGCGCGCGCATATGTATGTGTCTGGGTGCACATGTGAACGTGTGGCTGTGGGAGTGTGTGATGGTGTATTTGTGTGTGTGAGCACGTGTGTGTGATGCACCTGGGAATGTGCATGTGTGTGAGCACGTGTGTGATGCATGTGAACACGTGAGAGTGTGTATGTGTGTGTGTGTGCATGGGTGTGGAAGACCGCACAGGTGGTTGTGTATGTGTGTGGATATGCATGTAAGTATGGAGCCGTGTACATAAATATGCACGTTTGGATGGGTAAGTGTGTATGTGTGCACACGTGTGAGAGTGTGTCTGTGTGCATATGTATGTATGTGTGTGAATGTGTACAAATGTGTAGGAGAAAGGATGTGCGTGCACGTGACTGTGAATGTGATAGTGTGTGCACACGTGTGTGTGAGTTGTGTGTGTCAGAGCGTGAGTGTGTGTGTAGTGTACAGGGTGAGAAGGTGAGGGAGAGAAGCTGGGCATTCCCGACCTCACGGATGATGAGCTGTGTGACTTTGGACAATCACTTCATCTCTCTGAGCCTCAGTTGCATCATTTATGAAATGAAGATAATTATAGCCAAAAACTGTGAGGATCAAAAGAAGGAACGTGTGTGAAGCCTCGAGCTGGGTTCCCAGACTTACCCTATGCGTAAGAAGTGTTACATTATGAGTGTTATTCACGCCAACTCTTCCTGAGGTCTACATTTCTTACTCTGGCTGTCTCCCTCTCCCTAAGCGGTTGAGCATGGCGCGGCCGAGCCGGAGAACCTTCCAGCAGCTCTCATCCAGCCTCCTTGCTTCATGGATGGGGCCATAATGCCCAGATTGTGCAGGAGGCCAGCCCAGGGTTTCCCTGCAGTGGGTTCAGGCCTGGAACCGGGCCTCAGGTCTCTCATGCCAGGGCTTTCTCAGTCCATCAGGTCTCTGAGTTTTGAGATCAGGTTAATGTAGGTCGGGACCAATGAAGCAGAGGCTGTAGTAAGGACCAGCGGATGGGGCAGGAGCCATGGCGTCTCCTCCTCCTCCTGGTGCCCGCATCCTGGCATCATCTAGGCAGGCTCTGCCTGGAGGGGTGAGATTCACAGAGTGCTGGGAGGCGCTTACAGTGTTCTGGCTGAAAATTCTTCGCATGTAATGCCTGTGAGGTGATGCCTGTGAGGGGAGAGAGCAAACTTGCCTCTTCCTTGAACCCCCTCCACGCTCCGATTCCACCAGCATGAAAACGTCATCCACCCCAAAGAGAGAGGAGCATGGGCTGGGCTCAGCCTGACACAGGTGAGCTCATCCTCCAGGACCTGGGTCGTGGCAGAGGGAGAATCCTTTTTCCGCTGTGCTGTGTGATTTTGGATAAGGCACTTGACCTGTCTGGATCCCACATCCCTCACATGTGAAATAGTAGAGTCAGAAAATGTCTGCTAGTCTAGGATCCTAAAGCCAGCTAATCCCCTTGCTCAGAACCCTCTCTGCTCTCTGTGGCTCGAGTGACACTTAGGTCAACTGGTCAGGGGTCAAAAAGTTCTGTGTTCATTCCTCTGCAGAGAGCTGGGTTTATGAGTGTGGGTGGATATGTCGGGAAGAAATGGAGAGCCAGAGCTGAAAGGAAGGGCGAGGTCAGAGACCAAACCCCTGGTCCCTTAACCAGACCGATGCAGGTGGTCACGGGAGGTCCGAGATGAGTGGACAGGAGTGGAGCACTCGCTAACCGCCTGGCCCCTTGGTGATCTGCATTTATCCAGAGCTTACTATATGTCAGACACTATGCTAATTTTTTACATACTTCATTTTATTTGAAATTGCATATGCCCCAACACACACAGATTTTTGTTTTTTAAAGACACCAAGTGTATCGTTTGGTGGCTTGCTTTTTTACTGAACAGGTCTTGGAGATCTTTCATGAGAATGGCAATTTCTCCAATTCATTCTTTTTAATGGACCTGTAATATCCCAGAATATGTACCATGGGTGCTTTCATGAGTCCCTCATTCATGGATATTTACAAGCTTCCATTTTTTGTTATTATTATAAACAACGCTGAACTGAACATCCTTATGTATTTGACTGTCAAGGAATGCTGGCTTTTGCAATGTAATCCTTTGAATGAAACCGTGGATCAAAAAGCAGGTGCATTTCTTAGCTTGTGAGATACTGGCACATTTGCATTGACCTTAGATACTGGGGTTCGAATGGGGGTTTAGTTCTGCTTGAATTAGGAGGGGTAGAAATTGACTGAGATCTGGCCTGTCTGTTCTTCCCTTGGGTTAGATGACCTGTAGGTGAAAAGCAACCGGAAGAGAGACAAAAGGAGCTTGCTGCCACTACCAGCATGGTCAAGGGTGCTCCAGCCAAGGGACCTGGGGGCGGCACCAGGCCCTCAAGCTCTCAAAGCCCTACTAACCAAGGCCCATGGAGCCAAAAGGAGCCGCTTTGCTGGAGGAGATTTTGATAACTGCATTTGGAAGGCAACCCAAAGCCAAAGGATAATCCACAATTAGTTTTGTCTTTGTTTGGAATTTATAAAATGATTAGATTTTCAAAAGAGATTGACCTACCCTTAGATGCTTGAATTTGATGGAGATTAAAAGGGTTTATTTGCATCTCCTGAGCACATCCCCGAAGTAGTCGTCCCGTGCCATGCTGGGGAGGGCAGAGGGTTGTGCTGTTCACCAGCCCCACAGGGCTGACCCCAGCAGGTGCCATGGGGGCGGAGAATTGTTTGTGTTCACGGCTGTACCTCCTGGGCCTGGAACAGAGCCTGGCACCTCACAGTGGGTGCTCACTGCATATTCATTGAATAGATACAAAGCCTTTGGGGGCAACAGAAAGCAACGAAGCACCCAGACTCTGATTCAGACCCAGACCTCACAGACTAGCTGTGCAATTTTGAACAGTTTTAGAGTTTTCTGTCTAAACTTATGTTGTCACATCTGTAAAACGGGAATAGTAATATTTCCTAATACTGCCAACTCTCACAGGATTGTTATGATAAGAGAAATTATTAATACCATTCATTATTTTAATGACAATAAACACTTAACATTGCAGGTTTTCCTTCTTAAATCCTTTCTAAACTAGCTCATCTCATTTTGCTTGAACACTGTTAACTGTCCTAGAATGTTCCCCATTATGCTTTCTTCTTCTGTCCATTGGGCATGCCAGGTTCGGAGGGTTGTACCCGTTGGAGCCATGGGGGGTATGAAGCCTCGGGCTGGGCGGTGGGTGAGGAGCACTGTCACCCTCACCATCTGCCCTCTGCAGGAGGCCCCCGGTGCCCCCACCCACATGTCCTCTGCCTCCTGTCCTGCTCCTCCATGAGATCCCCTGGCTCTGATTTCAGCCTGCCTGGGGCCTTCAGGCTGAGCGTCTACCAGCTGTTGAGTCTGCCCCTTCCTTGGGAAGCCCCAGTTCTGCTTCTGTTTCCATCCCTGGGTGCTAGAGACCCTCGTTGGTGTTAATCAATCCGCAGCGTCTATGAGCAGGATAGGATGGCTCTTCCAGATTCATTCTAGAAGGCAGGGAGGAGAAAGTCACCATGACGGGGCACCTACAGCGTGGTGGCCCCCGGACGAGGGAGGGTTCGCTGGTGGCCGTGACCTGATTCGTCATCGGAGGTGGAAACATGACAAAGAAGGGCAGGTCTCTGAAAGTCTAGGTCACAAAGCCAAGGTCACACAGCTAGGTGGTGTCGGAGCCAAGGGTGTGACCGGCTGACCTGGGGTGCAGAGGTTTGCCCTCTTTCAGCCTCGGCTGTCTTACCTCCGACAGCCTGTCATCTAGCGCTATGCATGGCCCTGGAAGAAGAGAGGCTGAAATCTTATATAATTACCCAAATCATGGCTCCTAAATGGTCTCTGATTACAGCACTAAAGCCCCTTTCTGCAGTGCCGCCCCGGTTCTCCTGAATAGAGCTCTGGCCACTTGGTGTGGGATTTTTTCTTTTAAAGTGAAAGAGATGGCTTATCCGCATGCAAAGTAGGTCAGAACCTTAGCAAAGATCTTTTCAAGCACTTGGCTTTTTTGAAGTCCTGCTACGAAACTCCTTTTGTTTCTCCTGTCTTTGCCTCTTTCCTCCTACCCTGCTCCTTTCTCCAAAAGGCTCAACGACATCAAATGGCTCGAGCCGCCAGCGACAGCCAGCGCTGCACACGATAGGCTCAATTAGAAACGATGCCCAGCCTCGCCCAGCTGGGCCGAGAATGCCCACCGTGGCCCGGCTGCCTGGGTCCCGCGCCGCCCTCGCCCCGGCCGCCCGCACATCATCGTGGGCTCCTGGCTGATCCGCCAGAAAACTGCATGCCCTTGTCCTTGGTCCCACCAGCTCAAGCGAGGCGTGGGTGGACTGGGTTTGCACCCAGGCCTGGGGGCCACTGGTTGGAGTTTGTGGCGCTCATTATTAAACCAAACTTGCAGAAGGGTTTTTCTCCAGTGGAAAATTGGTTCAGCTGGAATGGTGCAGTGCTTTGCCTCGTGGGCTACTCTCGTGGGGTTATTTCTCTCCCATTTGCTCTTGCTTTTCCAGTCCCCCAGACCCATCCTCACCCACGGTAGGTAGGAGTCAGTGAGACTGGCCAGGAGCAGAGGCATTGAGAGTGTTTTCAGCAGGCTGATGTCACAAAGGCGGCCACACCCAGTACCACCCGAGGGCACGTTTGGCCCCATTTCTCAGGGAAGAAAGCCAGGCTTCCAGAACTGAGAGAGATGCCTGCTGGCCCCAAACACAGCAGAGAGTGACGGCTCAGGGGCTGGAACACACACCGGGCTGACTCTGGGGTTCTTTTCCTCAAACCTCAGTGACTTTGAAAGGAAACAGAGGGTGTGTGTGTGTGTGTGTGTGTGTGTGCATGTGTGCACATGTGTACCAGATTGAAGACTAGTGAGCAAGATGAATTTGTTCCTTGCATGGCGATGGTGCCTTCAGGAATTTGTGGGATTTCCATCCAAGAGGCATGACCCCGCACATATATTCTGTCTCCTCTGGACCTGGCAGCGGAGGTTCCCCACTCTGCTATCCCTGTCCCCTCTCTCCTGTCAATCTGAGTCTGGATCCAAAGGAGAGGTAATTTTCTAGGAGGGCTGGTGTCTTCAGAGGTACTTAGAAGGGGCATTGCTATAGGTACCACAGGGGAAGTGGGGGGGGGCAGGCTTAGGGATGTTTCTGTCATTCAATGTGTAGTTACGTAGGGCCTGCCATCTGCCAGGATGCCTCTGGTTTCTGAGAACAAAACAGACAAACCCCCAGCCTTCATGGAATGTGCACTCCAGGGAGGGACACAGAGAGTACACTGTGTGAATGAGTAAGCAGAGGTGGTCATAAAAGCTAAGACAAAGTAGAGTAGGGAAGAAGGGCAGGGAGCGTTGGAGTGGCTGCGGTTTTAGGGAGGGTAACCAAGAAAGCTCACTGAGAACATAATGTTGAAATACGGTCCCAGGGGAGTGAGGGCTGAAGACATCTGAGGCAAGTGTTCTGCCCAGAGGAAATAGCAGGTGCAAAGGCCCTGAGGCCCAAGGGCACTGGCATGTTTGAGGAGTGAAAAGAAGAGGCTGCAGCTAGATCAGAGCAAGTAAGAGGCAAAGTCCCAAGGGATTTCAGAAAGGAAACAGGCCGGAGGGGTGTGTGTGCAGATCCTATAGCGCTTTCTCTTTTATCATGAGTGAGATGGGAGCCATTGCACACTCTGGGTAGAAAGCTGTCGGGATCTGTGCTCCCCTCCCCCAGCTTCCCAGTTTACTGCTCTTTGCTCAGGAGCTAGGAGGGGCTGGGGTAGACTGCAAGGGGATTTGGGTCCCTTTTCCTCCAGGAGAACTCAGAGAAAGAGAAAAGAGTTCAGACTAAACAGGGAGACTTTGTCCATTCGGTGTTTCTGGGGCTGTGGGAGTGACAGCTGTGCTGGTCTCTTTGCCACTCCAAGGATTCTGGCCTTTCGGGGACTGGACAGCCCCAGGCTGGGCCCCATCTCTCCCAAGATGTTCAAGCGCACGTACATCTGTGTGCAGCCCTTCTCTTCATTTTCTCACCCTTCGGGGTGTCCGGCTTCCATTTTTCCTGTGGGCTAATGGCTGTGAGATGAGGTATTGCACACAGCAGAGAAGCCAGCCGTGTGGGCAGGTCTGAAGATGCTGGAGTTCTCACCTCTCCCGCCTGCTCCCTCTTGGTGCCGCCTCTCCCCCTCCCCTCTTCTCACCCCTTTGCAGAAGAGAACGACAATGCATGTGTGAAGATTGCTTGCTGGCTGGAGGCACTCCCATTCTCTTCCCTTCCCTATGCAGAAGCAACCTTCTTCCTTTCCACATCCTGCCCCCAGCCCTGTTTCAGGGTATCCTGGCACCCCCATCCCCCTCTCCTGTTTTCCTTCTCCACATTCAGAGACTATCCTGGTCCTTTCATACCCAGTCAGGATTCCCTGGGCTGCTTAAGTGGGGACGAGTGGTACCGGGAGGCTTAGTCCATGATGCACCTGTTGGGTGGGGAGGATGCCGGGAGCCTCCTGGTGGGCCCAATTCACATTATTTACCCCAATATAAAGGATTCCGGTCTTGGAGGCAATTATAAAGGCTGTTTGCGTTTCAGAACTCCAAAACCAGTGAGCCCAAAGGTATCAACTTACATTCACACCCACGGCTCTAGGCTTGCCTCTCGATTTGGGTAGGAGAAGGTGAGCCACCCTCGGCTTCCTGTTGGCCCCTCCATCCCCTTGTAGGGATGAACATCCCGCTGTAGATCTCCGGGTCCAGGCTTCCCCCTTCTCCTCTTAGGAGGAGACCATCCACCAGGGAAGGGCGGGCCCAGCAGCTTCTTTCCAGGCTAGGGTGGGGTTTGTTTGTCTGTATAAATTCCCTCTTTTTTCAGAGAGAACACGAAGAAGAGAGAAAATGAAACACTTTTGCCACCTCCTCGTTAGCTCGGAGTCCCAGGTGAGCAAAGGAACTCACAGCTCCTTTTTTGTGGCTGGCGGCCTGGAGCGTCTCCATGGTGATGCCTTGAAGCTTCTCAGAGCTGGGGACCAGCCCTCTCAGCAGCATCCCTGAGCTACCAGCATCAGGGAGAGGCCGGGAAGAGGGGCCAATGGAGTCAGGGGAGGACTGGGTCTGGGTGGCTGGGGGCAGGCCGTGGATTCTCACCCCTCTGCTTCTTCAAGGCCAGCGCCAGCTTGGAACCTGGGATCCGATCTAAGAACACGCCCCTTGTGTGGGACACTCGTGGTCTTCTAGAACCTGGTTTCGTGCTCCCTATCCAGGTGTATCTCCCGTCTGTCCTCCACGCAGGGAAGCTCCTTGAGCCTGGCCTGGTCTCTTCACTCCCCACTGAAAGAGCATTTATTTCTGCTTCTGAGCCTTTGTCCCGGGTGTGCCTCTTGTGGGGGACCATTCCCTCCCTTAGTATGTTTCTGACTTGGTTCCAGAGTCACCATCTCTGGGAAGCCTTCCTTTTTCTATTCCTTCCTTCCTTCCTTCCTTCCTTTTTGAGAGGACTTCTTTGATTAAGACCTGAGTCTTCTAAATCCACATACACACCGCCTCTCTGGTTGTGTGGTTTTCTCTCAGAACACATAATGGCTTGTGTTATTCATTGGCTTGTGGCTGAGGGGCAGGTGGCGCAGTGCGGAAGGCACAGACCCAGCATCTTTTATTCCTGGACTTGAATCATGGCTCTGCCAGGTTGGCTAATTTGCTCTCCTAGGATGAGTGTCCCTTATTAGTCGTCTCAGAGAACTCCAGCCTCAGTTTCTCCACCTGCAAAGTGGGAATCCCAGCAATTCCCTGCAAACTTGTGGGGATGACATAAATTATTATAGGGGCGCCTGGGTAGCTCAGTCGGTTAAGCATCCAGCTTGATTTTGGCTCAGGGTTGTGGGATCGAGCCCCACATTAGGCTCTGCACTCACTGGGGCATCTCCTTGTCTCCCTTGCCCCCCGCCCCGCTCATTCTCTCTCTCTCTCATAAATGATTTAAATTTAATTTAAAAATAATTATATAATAATTTGACTTCAGTGAATGTGAAAGTGGTGATACAGGGTCTAGTGCGCAGCAGGCATGCTCACTGCCCCCTCCCCACTGCCTCCCTCTCCATCACTCGTTTCGCTGCTGCTATTTGCTCCCCCAGCACCCTGGATTGTCCCCTTGTAGTCCTTTGCATACGCGTATAATGAATGACTGATTTTTTGTATCGATACCCTTGATGTTTCTCTTGGGGGAATTGTAGGCAATGGGCTTCCTGTAATAAGTCCATCTCTGTCTCCCTGTGCTTAGCACCGAACCTGGACAGGAGGAGCTCAGGGAACATTTGCAGACTGACCATCTGAACACAGACTAGGCACTTCCACTGCTAGACCATTCGCTGAGGGAATGCAGGCTCTGTTTTCTTTCTTACTGCTTTGAATCTCCACGGAGCTTTCAATATAGTAGGTGTTCTGTAAGTGGCTCTGCAGAAAAGAGCCTTCGGCTGAACATTTTGCCATTGAGGAGCGACTGACCACAGGAAGATTCTTCTGGGTGATGCTAGGAACGGAAGAGGGGCCCCCTTCTGTAGAATGGCTTGCGGGGAGATGTGTGGTTTGGAGGCAGAGGTGAGTAGACCAAACAAATCCCGCAGTGTTGCTTCTAGTCCTGGAGCTTATGGTTCACAGAAGCCAGAAGCACTTTGTTCCAGAACCCATGAGTCAGCCCCAGAGAGACCACACCCTTGGGGCCCGATGGAGGAGGTGGAATCTTTTTCTCTCGGAGAGCTGGCCAGGCTGATTGGCTAGGGTTAATTCCCATGAGCATTGCTGAAGTTGGGACAAACTCAATTTTAAGTGAAGTGGAAATATTTTTATTTGAGTTAATGTACATTGGATCTGGTAAACACACAGAGTATATTACTACGCACTCTGGAAATGTGCAGTCCGATCAGCAAACAGATTAGTTTTAAGTGAAAAGACACTGGCAGGCGCTTAAATTCATTGACTTGTTGAGAACGTCTAGATTTGGATACAAATGCACTGGAACGCTACATCAGTTTGGTGTCTCAGCCCATCCGCACGGAGAAACTATTGATTTTAGTTGATATGCATTGATTCCCAGAAAACAGGACGGCTTTTGAAAATGAACTTCCAGTAATTTCAGGGAGAAGCTGGCGCGTTTGTCTCCACGCGAGGCTGACTTGTTTTGTTAAACGTGTCTCTACGCCTCGAAGGAACGGAGCAGCAGACAAATATCTTCGTATGAATTAAAATGCATTGATTCTTGGAGGGAAATGATGGTCTCTGTTAAAAGCTTTTTTGGAGATGTTAGCACCCCTTCCTCCCTGCCTTCTGCTCTCCCCAAAACGGTGGCAGTTTTCAGAGCCCATCTGAAGTTGGAGGTGGCGGGCGGGCGGGCGGGCAGGGTAGGGAGAGGAGGAGGGACGCCCAGCACTGCCAATCCCCTGCAGCCTGCGAGCAGGAAGCCGCTCTCCAGGGAAAGGAACAGCGCTTGGGTTCAATGTTGTCCATCTCCTAACCAGACCGAGACAGGTGCCCTGGTAGGAGCTGAGGGGAGGGGACACAGAGATCCATCGATAAGGACAATAGTAACGAAGAGGAGAGGTCCGAGGGTCAGGGGTGGGATGCAGAGTTGAGGGCGCATGTGCAGTTTTGGTCTCATGGTCAGTGGCCTCTCTGTGTGGAAACGGGAAATGAGTGGGTGATAATCACCAAAAAGATGCAGGAGTGAGTTATCTCACTTTCTTACCTTCTGAACGAGCTGGACATGAACCAGAGGCGTAATTTAGGCATTTCTCACCCTCATTAATGAATAGCTCCCTTGGGGTGAGCAGACAGCAGGGCTAGAAAAATGATTCCAAGAGCCAGGAAGGAAGCAGTTGGCCCGGAACTTATTTTTCATGTACTGAGACTCCCTGGATCTTCCTGGATCAGAGCCACTTGGGGCAAGTTTGAGGGTTGATCACCGACTTAACTCCTCTGTAGCCATCCCTAGCTCCTGCTCAGCCCCCCTGACCACCCCCTGATTCCCCTGATTGGGGGATTAAATCCACCTGGGAGGTATTTGTTGGCTGTTGGTGGGCTAGAAAGTGCTGACCCGTTATCCAGGTAACACTGCCTATGGAAGCTAGACCTTCTCCAAGACAGAAGGGAAGACTGCCGAGAAAGAGCCACGTCTTTTCACCTCTGGCTGTAGTTGTTACAAATCAAGGGTCTTAGGTCTGCATCTACTAACCCCCGGACAGTAAATTCTCCCCCTGCACCGCCCTTCACTTTCTCCTCCTCCTCTTCATTCTCTTCCAGTTGTCCCTACTCTGCTTTGGAAAAGGGATCGCCTGACCCAGGAAGCATAGAATCAAAGCACTGGAAGGGATTTTATGAATCCGTCCTTCCAACCCCCATCTGGCACCTTATCCTCTGCCTCTGCATCAATCTTTGCCAAATACAGTATTGGTTTAAAACCTCTGACCGTGGACTGCACACCACCTCCCCCGTGTCTTTTCAAATAGTTCCCACCAATGCCAAGTTCTCCCCTGCCCCTAGCCCACCAACACCAACACCAACACCAAACCTAAATGAGCCTGCCTCAGCCTGGTGGTTCTGGTTCTGTCCTCTGGGGTAGCACCTGGGTGGTCTTGTTCTTCTCCCACGTGGATGTTTATAGACATTTGTTACTCTGTCCCCACCGAGGCTTCCTTTCTCCAGGCAAAACTCCCCAGGTTCCTCAGCTGTTTCTAATATGACATGGTTTCAGGTCCCTCCACTGTTTGTAGGACCAGCTACCTTCTTTGTGTGAGCCCCCAGTGCAAAATGAGAATGCAGAGCTCTGTGTTTGAAAATTATTAGAAATATCAAGATGACATTGGGACCCTTCTGAGTGGTTGTACAGGTTAAACACCCACAAGGCAGCCCTGACCATAGGGGACCTCTTTTTCCAGATCTCAGTCTGCAATGTCCTCCTAAGTGATGTTATAGGATTGGCCTGTCCAGAAGTGGAGTGACAGGCACTTTTTTCTGGATATATCCATTAGTGTTAGCAAAGCAATTGACAATCACATTAACTTTACTGGCAGTCAGAGCGTACAGGTGAGTCATGCTCAGCATAAGGTCTGCTCTGAAGTCGGAGGTTTGATTCATAGTTGAGGAGCTGAGCCACGTCTCTCACTTCGGGGCAGTTGCAAGAATCCATGGTGGACTTTGCTTTGCCCATAGAATCCATCCCAGGGCTGAACCACGCTATTATCTTTAGACCATTTTTCACTCATTCAATCCATAGAGAGACATTTACCAAGTGCCCACTGTGTGCTAAGACAGTAATAGGAGTTGGGGTACACTCTTGGATAAAACCTGACCTTGACCTTAAGGAGCTTCAGTGTAGAAAAGATATTTAAAAAATCATTACATGAAAATGTCCTAATCCCTACAGAAAGGGATGTGCTACGGGAGCAGAAAAGATGGGAAGTCCTGGCATGCATTTGGGAAGCCAAGAAGTACCATTTGAGATGGCTCTTAAAGCATGAGCAGAGATCTGGTGCGTTGGAACAGGAGGTGTGAAAGCCCGTCTAACCATGGCCTGCTTTCCTCCCCAGAAACTCCCACCTCTTTTCTATTGGCCATTCTTCTAGGGCAGCACTACGGATCTCGGCCCTGGTGGTTCCTCACAGAAATCCGCAGTCTGTTCCATTTCTGGGGCCTTTCCGGCAGACCCCAGGCCTTGATGAGAAGACATTGCTGAAGTTTTTGCTGCAGTTTTAATTTTTTGACATCATCTGGGTGCGTTGGGAAAAATGAGATCTAATAATGAATGATTACAACTCTCAAGTTAAGTCTAGTTGGTTGACTAATCAATTTGGTTAAGTGAAAATCCATAGCAAATGAGTCGACCGCAGTATGACATTTCTCCATCCAATTTAAATTAAAATCACCAACCATAATAATTTCACAATTACTCAGGGAGGGCACACTGGAGACTTGACCCCCGGAGCAGAGAAATTGCAAATGCCGCAGAGGATGGGCTAAGAGTGGGGTGATGAGGAAGTCACTTGAGCTGAACTCTGCTTGAACTGCTCAGCCTAGTCAGCTTGTGGGGGCGGTGGGGCGGCAAAGGATGCCGAGGAGCTGTTTTATATTCTTGGGTGCAGCCCTGCGTCTCTTCCCCTGGGGAGGCAGGAGTTTCCAGTCTCCTGGCTAGAAAGCCCACAGGGAGCTCCTCCAACAGGAGAGCAGATTTTCTCTTCTCTAGGTAACAGGGTGAGGAAAGAGGCGGATGTTATCTTTGCATGTTAAATCCCCAAATTTAGACTATAAATTCCTGGACAGCAGATGCCATGTCTGTTTATCTTGAGTGGCGAGTGCTAAGTGGGTGTAACAGGCAATTAATAGGTTTTTGATAATGAGGGTGACGATGACAGAGCAGAAGAAAGGATTAGATTTTATCTGTTATGATAAACGTCTACTTGCTGAAAGTCCCCTTTATACCAGGCACGGTGTTAGGTACCAGGGAGTGAGAGATGGCTCAAATGTACAGCACTGCCTTCCAGGAGCTCCTAGCCTCTCGTGTAGCCTGAGAAATAAACATTTAATATGAATATGAGGCCGAAAGTCATTAATGTTTAGTAAGGAACTTGAAAGATAAGAATGTTTTGGATTAGGGAATTTCATGCAAACATTTTGTCTGCCGGTTCCCCCATCTATAAAGGGCATTTATTTAGTAAGAGTACTAGCTCTCAGAGTGGTCAAATGAAGGAGGTGCCTGGTACTGCTGGTGGTTCCTCAGCCATTTTCTCTCCTTCTTCAGCAATAAAGCTCTCCAATGTCAGCTGACCACGTGGTGCCTGGATTCAAGACTACATTTCCCAGGATCCCTTGTGTTTGTGGTCACATGGCCAAGGTTAGGTCAATGGAATTCAAGTTCATGCAGCTTCTAGAAGTGCCTTAAAGGGAAGGATCAGGGTCTCATCTTCCCCCTGCTTCCTGCTTCCTTCCTTCTGGCTGGAATTCAGGTGGAGTGACTGGAGCTGGAACAGTAGTCATCTTGGAGTAGAAAGTGACTTTGGAAGTGGAGGCCATACAGGCAGAGCAGCAAGATAGAAGGAGCCTGGGTTCTGAACGCTGTGATGGGCACACTAGCCCTCAGTGCTGAACTTGGAAGTGAAAACAAACATCCACTTAAACCACTTTTATTTTGGGGTAACTGTCACTCCGGGATGAGCCCAGTTCTAATTAATTCAAGTGAACTGTTGCACAAAAGGCACTTAGAATAGTGCTTAGCGTATAATAAAGGCTCCATGACTGGTGGCTCCTATTGGTATTTTTGGTTCTTACTTTAAGGGAGACAGAAGACTAAGACTGCCCACTGAGCCACAGGGCACCTGCCTTATTTCTCCATGGGGACTCTTGGCTGAGGCGCT
This sequence comes from Mustela lutreola, assembly GCF_030435805.1. Taxonomy (NCBI): domain Eukaryota; kingdom Metazoa; phylum Chordata; class Mammalia; order Carnivora; family Mustelidae; genus Mustela; species Mustela lutreola. The sequence continues at coordinate 187,833,592 of NC_081290.1, read as the reverse complement.
CACCCTTCTGTGTCATGGTCAAGGCTCAGCTCTGCAGCACCTCCTCCTCCCATGGTCCACTCTTCTTAGACTCTCAGCTTACCACCCCCACTCCCTGACTTAAATCCCACTGTCACCAGCTCAGCCATTACTTACAGAGAGAAGCAGCAGCGGCCCGGGAGAAGTATGGGCAGAGAGTCAGGTCCTGTGGATCAATTTGTAATTTTTCTTGTGGCGGCAAGAAGAGCACGAGCGATGTGTGCACTAAATCCCCAGCATGGCAGCAGCATGGCAGCCTGTCTGGGCTTGAATTATTTATCTTTGTGTGGGACTGGGGCTTAGAAGGAGGGGGAACACTGGTGGATGTAAGTGCTCTCCAGCGTGGACTGTCATGGGGAGTGAGGGTGGTGGCAAGCTAGCAGTGATGTTGGTCCTGGGCACCTTGCTGTAAGAGATGACAGAGCAGTGGTCTGTATGGGTGGGCCGAGGTGCTTACAGTTTCTGGACAGATAAGGGTTGGAAAGTCACCCTTTGCATTGCTGGGAATCACAGTAGAGAAATGGTGAAGTTATTAGCTCAGGAGGAACAGTTGGCTTTTCGCCTGTTGTTGGGTGCATACACTGAGAAAGTGCAAGTACATATTCCAATCCCTAGAGGGGAAGGAGAAGGGAATGTGGAGGCTCTCCTGCCTGCAGGGGGAGGTGTTATGGTTATTAGGAGTGTCACTTACCTGAAGGGAGGAGTTTGATAGACATTACTAGTGCTCACCAATATTTCCAAATATCTTCCCTTTCTTGTTCACGTGGAAGAATTAATCAGTATTGTGAGGCTAGTTCTGGCTAATGGAGTGTAGCCAGAAGAGATGTGTGAGTGTTTAAGAGTTGGCAAAGAGTTGGCATGCATTTTTCTCCATGTTTTGTCTCTCTCTCTCTCTTTAGAAAATTCTGAGAAATTTTTGGAAAATCCTGGTGATGTCACAATGTCTTGGAACTTACAGCAGCCTGGGTCCCTGAATGACGGTGTGGAACAGAGCCCCAGGCCCAACAGCGGTAGGTATGGAGATGAGTAAGAAGTAAATGGCTTGTCTTAAGTGACTGAAATTTTGGAATTCATGGTAATTGCAACACAGTCTAATTGATCCTGATGAGTGTTGCCAAAATCAAAGGGGTGGGTGGGTCCTTTCGTTTCTGGTATGAGGTCAAGGTTAGCAAACCAGGAATTGGAACCTGGGTGGGTCACTAGATATTTGTGCATACAGTTCGGGCTGAGAAAAGGCCAATTAAGAATGCTCATATAAAGAACTAGGGATGGGTGAGGGGGCGCCAGGGTGGCTCAGTAGGCTGGGCATCTGCCTTCTGCTTAGGTCATGATCCCAGGGTCCTGGGATGGAGCTTAGCAGGGAGTCACCTGTGCCCTCTCCATGCTCCCCCCTCTACTCTCTCTCAAATAAATACATAAATAAAATCTTTAAAAAAAAATAGTGGCAGGGTCAACTGATGAGTTGATGAGACCTGACAATGTAGCTGGAATTGATGTCATTGCCACTTCTGACATTCTGCTGCAATACAGGTCACAGGGGGCAGATCCCAAACCAGATCAATTCCAGAACCTTCCCCACTCCTTATGGACTGAATTGTGTCTCCTTTCCTCAAATTCATATGTTACAGTCCTAACCCCTAGTATGACTGTATTTGGAGATAGGACTTTGAGGGAATTAATAAGTGTTACAAGACATCATGAGGGAAGAGAGACCAGAGATCTCTCTGTCTCTAGTTGCATGCAGAGAAAAGCTGTATGAGGATGTGGCAAGAAGGTGACCGTGTACAAGCCAGGAAGAGAGGTCTTCCCTGAAACCAACCCTGATGGCGCCTTGATCTTGGACTTCTGGCCTCTGGAATGGTAAGAAAAGAGATTTCTGTTTCTTAAGCCATGCAGGCTCTGGTGTTTTGTTATGGCAGCCTGAGCTGACTATTACAGATCTTGACCTAGGACTTGTTCCCCAGTACTCTCTTCTCCACTCACCCCCTGGCTTTCCTGCGACCAACTTTGTATATGGCGTCAGATGTTTTGAGATGGAGAGGAAAGCGACCAGAGGGGAACAATGCAGATATGAACGCCTCCTTGTGCTTCTAACAACAGGCTTTTCTTTCCCACTAGACATCATGTACAGCTCTGTAAAATAGGGATAATTATTCTAGGTTTACCAATTGTATTCATTTGCTTAGCAACATTCTTGGAGCACCTACTATGTGCTAGAACACGATTCTGAGCGTCGGGGTGCAGGGTTGAAGAGGCAACAGCGCCTGTTCTCAAGTGACTGAGGGAATTGAGGACCCTCGGATAAGCTGCTAGTTCAGCGAGAAGAGGCTAGTAAAGGACTCAATCCTGGATTTTAGCTTTGTGCCTGGGCTCTTGGTAGAGAGAAGCAAAGCGGAGAAGTCTCTGTAAGAGACGCTGGTCCGCCAGCTGGAGTCTGCTAAAGCCCGAGAGGAAAGGGGCCATGGGAGTCCACGATGGGCCCTGTTTTTTTGCCCAGTCTCAGAACCACCTGAATCAGAACTGGCAGGATCCCCGGGAAATGCAGATGCGGCTTCCACCCAAGACCTAATGAATCGCCTCAGCTTTGTGTCCTCCGCACCTCACTGTCCCTTGTCACCTTTGCACTGATGCTAGCAGGCGAGTGTTTCTGGTGACTGCGTTTTACGGAACAGGAAACTGAGGCTCAGCGAGGCTTGATATATTGACCAAGGTCACACAGCTGGTAAGCGACGGAGCTGGGACCCACACTTAGGTTTGTCTGATGTCATTCTCTGTCCTGGCTTGGCCTGGGAGCGAGGCCTCGGGTGAGCAGGTAGCTTACTTCTCTAGCTTGCTCTCCTGTCCCAGTCCCTTGCTCCAGTGGCCCCAGAGTCCCCAGACTCTCGTGCCTCTGCAGAGACACTTTTCCTGGAGGCTTCCTTCTGTGCCATCACACTACTGGGCACCTCCAGCATCAGCCACACGACTCCCTTGACTTCTAGATCTCTCAGGACATGGACCCTCCTTCTGCCCCTCTCCTCCCTGCCCATGCCAAACAAAATAAAACCCAACAAACAAAATCTCTTTTCATTATACTTATAGGTCTTGATATCCATTTATTTTCACTCACTAGCCATCACATCTGATTGTGCGCTTATTATGTGCAGATATTGTTAAGTGCTAGAGATATCAAGAGTGCGTCTAAATGGATATGGTGCCAGCCCACACAGAGTTATGGTCAAGTGCACTTCGCACATTGAATCCCGTTCTCCTCCTCTCTCTGGACGTGTCAGCCCCTCAGTGCCATGCTGCACTGAGGAATCATGCTGCACCTGATAGAAGTCAGGTTTTAGAGTGGGCAGGACAATGCCTAGCATTAGCAGGTGCTGCGTGGAATAAATAAATTAAAGACATGGGGCAAAGGGTCACGAAGGGCAAGGTGAGTACAAGAGGCACATTTCAAGGAGGTCAGGCGGCCTGCCTTCTGTTGCTGCATCCTTAGAAGATGCTAAATTGTCTAATAAATGGTTTCCCAGCCCCGGGCCCTGGAGAGGGCAGCTGACGTGCCCGTAGGCCTGAGGCAGGCCCCCAGCCCAAGCCCATGGTGCGAGGATGCATTATGAATGCAAGGTGTAGGAAATAGAAACTATTAAACTCGCAAATCGGGACAGAAATGCCTTTGTGCGGCTGCAGAGTTGGGAAATGGTGCTAAAGCCATGCATTGCAAATCAGCCTGTGCTTGGCAGAGAGGGCTTTTATTCTACGGCCCCCCCGACGTTCCTTCGGCAGCTTTTGTGCGCAGCCCGGGAGGCCCTTCTGGGAGGAGAGAGAAACCGGTAATTTCGTGGCTGATTGGCACACTGTCCAGAGCCAATAACGATACTTGTTTTCTTGCTGAAGTGCTCAAAACCCAGATCTCGGCTCCTCTGTTTTATCCTTCTTTCTCTTCTGGTGATCCTCCCACTTCTTTTCCATGATGGAGAGAAATGGAACCGGGACTGCCTTCCTGATTCACATGGCTTCGTGTGGACGCCACGGGGATCGGGCTCCCATCAGGGCAATGCGTGAAGACAGAGGCCGTTCCAGGCACCCCGTTTGCTTTGGCAAAATCTACATAGATTTACTGTGTCGCTTTGGTACCTTTGGCGAGCTCAGTGTTTACACCTCCGTGAATCTATCCTGTGTCCCTGAAATGTACTATATTGTTTGTCCCAATGGAAGGATGAGGGTAGGTGACTCGTCCAAGGTCACAGGGTTGTAAATCATGGCACTGCGAGTTGAAGTGAGATTTCACAGTCTGTGTTCTTGGGTTTCTTGAGTGTCCCCAGTGACACTTTGGTATTCACGACACCCCTGCTGATTAAAGATGCCCTCTCTGGTGACTGGGGACTCTTTTTCTGGGTTCCTAACTGGTCAATTTTAAGTCACAGAGCCATCTTGAAATCTAACAGAAGTGTCTGGTTTGGAAATGGAATGGACTTTTTTTTTTTTTTTTAACAGTTTTTTTTTTTTTTTTTTTTTAAAGATTTTTATTTATTTATTTATTTGACAGAGAGAAATCACAAGTAGATGGAGAGGCAGGCAGAGAGAGAGAGAGGGAAGCAGGCTCTCCACTGAGCAGAGAGCCCGATGTGGGACTCGATCCCAGGACTCTGAGATCATGACCTGAGCCGAAGGCAGCGGCTTAACCCACTGAGCCACCCAGGCGCCCTTTTTTACAGTTTTTATTTAAATTTCAGTTAGTTGACATACAGTATAATATTAATTTCAGGTGTACAATTTCATGAATCAACACTTCCATACAAGACCTGGTGCTCATCACAAGGGCCCTCCTTCCTCCCCATCCCCTGTTCCCCCCTCCCCGTACCTCCCCTCTGGCGACCATACGTTTGTTCTCTATAGTTAGGAGTCTGTTTCTTGGTTTGCCTCTCTCTCTCTCTTTCCCTTGGCTCATTTGTTCTGTTTCTTAAATTCCACATAGGAATGGAATCATGGTATTTATCTTTCTCTGACTCATTTATTTGCATTACTATTGCTTTCATTTATTATTGCTTAATATTATTCATCATTATTGCTAATCATACTACTATCCTGCTCCATCCATGTCATGGTAAATGGCAAGATTTCATTCTTTTTATGGCTCAGTAATACTCCATTGTGTGTGTGTGTGTGTGTACGCGTGCGTGCGCGCACACCACTTTTTCTTTATCCATTCATCAATCAGTGGACATTCGGGCTGTTTCCGTGAGTTGGTTACTGTAGATAATTTTTCTGTAGACATCGAGTGCATGTATTCCTTTGAATGAGTGTTTTTGTATCCTTTGGTGTAAATACCTAGTAGTGTAATTGCCGGCTGGTAGGGTAGCTCTATTTTTAACTTTTTATGGAAGCTCCACTGTTTTCCAGAGTGGCTGCACCAGCTTGCATTCCCACCAGCAGTGCCCGACGGCTCCCCTCTCTCCACAGCCTCACCGACACCTGTTGTTTCTTGTGTTGTTGATTTTAACCATTCTGACAGGTAGGAGGTGGTATCTCTTTGTGGTTTTGATTTGTACAAAACTGAATGGATCTTTGAAACTATGTAGCTTACTCCCTTTCCCTTCTGCACCCATTTTACAGATCATGAAAGCTTAGGCCCAGAGACTTAGGGATGGACCCAAGGCCATAGCCATCTCTAGTGGCAGGCTGAGGCCAGGAACGGGTTACCTTTGCTCCCTCTTCAGCTTTCTGTCCACTTCATCTGCGGCATTGATCAGGACTAGGTTTGGTTGTGAGTAACAGATACCCTCCAAAACAATGGCCTCACTCCCTGATGTAAAATAAATCGGAAACAAGCCAATCAGCTTTAAAAGACGTCAGAAGAAGGTATGACTCCATAGCGTTAGGAACCAAGACTGTCTGTCTTGCCATTTTGCCGTGTGTGGCTTCCTTCTCAAGGTCACCTCATGGTCCTAGATGGCTCCTAGAGCTCCAGCCATCACATCCAGCAGCTGCAAGGAGGAGGCCCTTCCCTTTTAGAAGATATTCTGGAAGTTTGACACAACACTTCTGTTTCACTGGCCAGAATTTAACCTGTGGCCACGCTAGTTAAATGGGAGGTTGGAAGATGTCATGTTTTAGCTGGCTGCCTAGTTAGAAGTCAGGACTTGGGTTCTACTCCTGTGAAAACAGGAGGGAGCAACTGCGGGGAAGCAAGGAGCACCTTCCGGACAGGCTCTTCATCTGTGAACCGGCTGCCAACACCGTCCTCTCTCTCAGTCTGTAGCTCCAGGAATTCCCAGTGGGAGGGAAGCTGAACCAGCAGATACTGACTAGCAGAAAAACACGTTTGTTCGTTTGTTTTCCTTTCCTCTTCCAGATAAAGGCTTTGCCCTTTAGCTGTGCAAGAGTGTGCATCGTGGACTTTTCCACGTAATGCCACCTGGCAGAGGTTTTGGTACGCGTCTGTTCTGCTCCGTGCCGAAGATGACATTGGTATAGCTTTGGCGCCTTCCTGGATCTTGTAAAACACCAGGGCGGAAGCTGAGTTGACAAAAGGAGACGTGCTGGATGGGAGTGTGTCGGTGTGCGTTTGCATCTTTCCAGAAGGGGAGGGAGCCTCTACACCCAAGCGTCCTGGTACGGTTCCAGTCCTGTCTCAGGCTGAAAACCTGCGAAACACTGATTGTGCTCTTGCGCCGACTCTTCCGGCAACAAGGAGCCGAGGCTGCTTCTTTGAAAGCCTAGCGGCAGGTAGAGGCTCCGCGTGAGCAACACGGAGTACGAAGCAGCTTCGAGGTGGGCGAGTGCGACCACCTCCTTCTATAGACACAAAAAACCGGGGGCCCAGAGATCTTACAGGTTTGCCCGAACTTTACAGAGGTGGGATGAGGGTTCTACGCTTCTGACTCCTAAGCTAAGTCTTTCCTTCTTTTCTCCTGTACCTGAAATATAGAGAGTTTATATGGTTCTCCAGCCATTTTGTGGGTGAGACTATAATTTTCCCAACTAAGGACTCTGAACCTCTCTTACATTTGAAGCACCGTGCGAGGCCTTGGTGGACGGAGGGTACAGTTGTTCCCCTAAAGAAGTTGCGGTCTAGGGAGGGGTGCACATGTTTCCACAGCTAGCTGCACGGGAGGAGACAGGAGAGGGGCACTAAGGGTAACACGGGATGTACGTGCTGATCGCTGTGCAAAGACTGGTTGGGGTGGGGATTGTGGCAGGGGTCTTTGAAGAAGAAGGAGCTTGGAGGAGGAGGTGGTCTAGATCAGCCAAAGGGCACAGCTAGAGCCTGAAAGTCACAATGATGGGGCGCCTGGGTGGCTCAGTCGGTTAAGCTTCTGCCTTCAGCTCAGGTCATGGTCTCAGGGTCCTGGGATCGAGCCCCACATCGGGCTCTCTGCTCAGCAGGGAGCCTGCTTCCCCCTCTCTCTCTGCCTGCCTCTCTGCCTACTTGTGATCTCTCTGTCAAATAAGTAAATAAAATCTAAAAAAAAGTCACAATGCTAGCTATAACCTCCCTGCCCTGGGCACTATTGCTAGAATTTGGAGGGCTCTGTAGTAGGACCTGAAGAGAGTAGCCCAGAAGGGTCTCCTCTGCCTCTAGGGGAGCGTTCCAGTCCCACTGACTTGCTGGGTACTATTCTTGGTCCCGTTTGGCCATTAAAACACCTGAAAGGGACCCAGGCACAACTTGGTCTCACCAAGACCAGCTGAGTCAGAGTCTCTAGGAGGGGCACTCTGGAACCAATCTGAAGGTCTCTTGGTGATGCTGATGTACGAGGGGGCATTTTAGAGGAAGTGGCAGGAGGAGGTATAGGGCATAATCAGCTGACCTCCACAGCGGAACCTCCAAAAGGAGGAGACCAGGTATGAGAAGTGAGCCGGCAGGGACCGGATTACGCTGGACTCGCTCTTCACTGTGCGGATGAGGATCTAGAGATCCAGAGCAGTGGGGAGCTTGCCCAGGCCTGGACCACCGCGGTTCATACCCCTACCCCTCCCAGCCCGGCCCAGAGACACATTCATTCAGCACGCCCCCTCCCTCTGCCGGTTGCTCAGTCCGCCGCAAAGCCTCTACCCAGCAAACGAGGAGAAAAAGAGTCTTTGTGGCTGTGGGCGACTCTCTTCATTTGTGTGCAGGGGGAGGTCTGGCTGTTTCCAAGAGTGTTAATTAGGAAGTTGCCTGGTTCTCCTTTTAGCTTGTCTTTCTTCTTGCTTCTGAGATGGGCAGGCAGAGCTGGGGCTTCCGAGAAGAAGGGGCTGGTTGTGTTGATAGTGTGGGAGGGGAGGTGGAGGTCATTACTCTCTACCCATGTTTGGAGGTGGGGAAAAGGATGGGGCAGTGCTCCACAAGTGACGGGGCAGGGGTTGGCAGGATGACTAAGAAGGATTGCTGCCTTCGGAGCTAGCTGAACAGAGCAAGGATGCCCCAGGGTAAAAGGGACAGCCAGCAGCTGCTGTCTGTCTGCAGTTGGTTTCTTGGTGGCAGTGAAACACATTGCTTGTTCATTGTCTTCCCTTGGGGGCAGTGGAGTCCAGACTTGTCCTGTTTCTCTTCTTATACACTCCCACGAGCCCCATGCTCCTTCTTGGAAGTCCTTTTTTCAGTATATCTGCAATAATTTGTTCAATGCCTATTTCTTCTGACAAACAGGGGCCTCCTTGAGGGTTTGGCTTGTTCCCCTCATAGCCCCAGCACCTTGCACAGAGCCTGGCCAGCAGCAGGCATTCCGTAAGCATCTGTAGATGGTGCCGTGGACTCACTGCAGGGAGAAGCCCTCAGCTGGGCCTTCGGGATGCGGGTTCTCGCCTGATTCTGTCCCTGATGTTCTATGGGATCACGATCAAGTCGCTGTCTTTCTGAGCCTTGTGTTTCGCCAACAACAACAATAAATAAAGCTAAATTGCAAAGAGCATCACAATCTGTTTCTCAATATCTGAATCTTATCAGATGGGACATTGAACAGAGTTTTGGGGGGGGGGTCCCGATTCTAGTTCCAGACCCACTACTTCCTGTTACCGCCTCAAGGGAGGTAGTGTGGGGGTCAGTCCTCTGAGTGGGTGCAAGGGACTTAGAGAGAAACCTTGACCGGCCACATACTCGGATGGTTTTCTTTGTGTAAGGGATGGCCCCTATGTGTTTTAACTGAGGACAGAGCAAAAAGTCTATTCAAGAGAGATTTGAGACATCAACCCACACTCGCACAGGTCTGTCTGTGCTAACAGGGGGTGAAGAAGAAGATGGCATAGCTGAAAGGGAGCAGGGTGTCTAACTCATGGGGAGGGGCGGATCAGAGCAGGTCTGACCTGGATGAAGGGTCTGGATTACAGCCCCTAGAGGACAACATCCCTAGAGGATGTTGTCTCTCATTGGGGTCAATGGCTGGTGGAGTCTGGGCACCGATTTCGGCTCCTTTGCTGATTTTCTTGAAGCTATGGGTAATGGTGTTTGTGTGGGTACAGATTTGCAGCGAGCACCTGCTGAAGCCCTTGTCTTGGGAGAGGCTCTGGCAGGATCCGGGAGCTTTGGGGAAAAAAGCCTGCGAGGCTGGCAGCTTGCTTTGCCCCTTCCCGTAGGGACCCCGGGTCCTCACTAGCAGAGGATCCAAGGACCCAGGTGTCCCCCCCAGGCCTGCCGGGCCCCCCTCCCTCTGCCAGTTTGGGGCTTATCCCTCTTGGCTCTTGCATGCCTCAGGAGGGACCCAGCCCAAATCATCTCGGCTCCAAGAGAGAAAAGGAAGAACATCTGTTAACACAAATGCTTTTCTAATTTCTTTTTAAATCTCACTCAGCATCTGCGTTAAACAAGGCTGATCGGCTTGTACAATATTTAATTTTGGAACCATTTCTAAAGGCACTTGTAAGAGGGGAGCAATGGGGAGGGCCACAGCTCCTAAATCTTTAACAGCACGCTGGGTAGGAGCTTCCACCGGCTCCGGCCTAATCACACAGAGGAGAAGAAGCAGACACAGAATTTCTTAATAACAAATACCTTTGCAGCACCTCATTAAATCACTGCGTTTCAGAGACACAGCAGGACACTTGGGTGAATAAATAGTGCAATCTCCCAGTCTGAAGGATTTTCACATCTGACTTATTTCTCTTGCATGTGATCAGTTCTTTCTCTTTCTCCCTCTCTCTCTCCCCCCGCCTCTTAAAAATTTCCACAAATGATTTTAGCTGATGAGTTCAATTAACGAAGACATTAGAGCAAAGTTGAAAAGCGTCTCTTTCCTCTCTCCCTTTCCCTTCGCTTGCTCTCCCCGCGCACCGCCACCGCCCCCACTCCCCCCCCAGCCACAGAGCAGGATTTTGTGTGTTTTTGCAGTTTAACAAATAGCACTGCCAAATGAGAGATGAGAGAAGGAGAGGGGGTGGGGAGGGCAGGCTGGCTGATGGGAAAACAAAGCATTCCCTGGCTGGTGTTTATGGAGGTGGTGATATGTGGAGCCTGGGAGGGGGAGGCAGCAGGCCCGGGGCTCAGAGGTGCATCCAGGCTCCTGACCACCTGTGGATGTGGGTCCCTGTCCACGGGCCACACCACGTCTCCAGGAGGACTTGCAACAGGACAAGGCAACTGAGGAAAGCCATCCGTTTTCAGCTGCTCCTCCGTGTGACTGTGCCCGACTGCGTGCCAGGCCCGGTACTAGATGCTAGAGTTAACGCTGTCATGAAAAATGTAAGCCAAAGCGGCTCTTCCCACATCCTCCTTCCTACAGTAGAGTCAGTCAATCCACTGATCAATACATCAAGATTTTAACGAAGAGGTCATGAACGGGCAGTCCAGGGACTAGCTCAAAAGCGGTTTTTGTTTGTCCTAAATACTGTTGGTTGCTTCTTTTTAAAAATAGAATCAGTTGCTCCGGTGCTGTGTTTTTAGAACTGTGATTTATGACCCCTTTGCGGGCCTTGAAATCGGTTTAGAAAGGATCCCAAGTTGCCTATTCTTACGTTTTGATTCTGGGAAAAATCTATCTCTGAGTAAGTCCCTAAGTGGTCTATTTTCCGAGTCTTTCAAGGCATGGGGGATATTTTCTCTTACTTTCATGAATAAACATCGCTCTAGGAGTGATAGTGGAGGGGAGGAGAACAGGGTAGGATCGGAAGGAATGGGAAGGAATAGACCGACACGAGAAGAAGTAAGGGGCGAGGAGAGAGGGCGGTCCCCGTGTGCAGTACACGGTCAGATAACTACTGCTGCAGGTCTGTGCTGGTTCTATGCGGGGCTGGGATCTAAAAAGCACCTCACACTGTGGGTCCCAGACAGCAAAGCTGGGAGCCTCTGTTCCCATGGGGAATGTCCAACACTCAGCACGTACTCAGAGCTTCCCTTGATGCGGTCCTTGTGCTGGTTGGGGGTGAGGGGGGAGCGCACATTGACTGCCCCGCTTGCCCCAAGCTTCTGTGCGACACACGCTTTCCATGTGACCTCCAAGGTGGAGCCAGCCGCTGCCGGGGATGCTCCCACCAGTGGCCAGCGGCGTCAGTGTCCTAAGCAAACGTCCGCATGGTCGGGAGCTCGCAGGCTCTCTCTCCCTTGGATTCTGCCTATTTTCCAGTTTTTGTTTCTTAGCTTCTCCTCAATTCTGTGAGCCCATCGAGCTGCTTCTAATGAAGTCATATTGCCAGCACACGTTGGCCAGGGCCGGCTTCCATGCTTGCAAGCGAGAACCCGGCCACACTTAGGAGATCTCACATGAAAGGTTGGGTTTTTAGTTTCTTTTGGGCCGGGGGCTGTCGGTAATGAATGGAAAAGAATAGGGAAGATCTAGTTCGAGGTCTGTGTTTCCGTCTGGTAGGCCTCAGGATAGTACGTGAGTCTCCTGTGGCTGCTGAAACAAATTACTGCAAGTTGGGGGCTTAGTACAACAGAAACTTAGCCCACCACAGTGTTGGAGACCAGGAGTCTACAGTCCCCCAGGCTGTGCTTCATCCGGGGTTCAACGAGAGACTCTGTTCTTTGCCTCTTCTAGCTCCCGGTGGCTGCCAGGTCATTCCCGGCCTGGTGGCCACATCACCCTCAGTCTACCTCTGTCTTCCCATCAAGTTACCTTTTCCCTGTGGGTCTGTGTCATTTCCCTTTGCTCCTTCTTGTAAGGACATTTGTGATGGCCTTCAGGCCCCACACTGATCATCCAGGATCTCTCTCTCTCTCTCTCTCTCTTTTTTTTTTTTTTTTAAGATTTGTATTCATTTATTTGACAGACAGAGATCACAAGTAGGCAGAGAGGCAGGCAGAGAGAGAGGAGGAAGCAGGCTCCCTGCTGAGCAGAGAGCCCGATGTGGGGCTCGATCCCAGGACCCTGGGATCATGACCTGAGCTGAAGGCAGAGGCTTTAACCCACTGAGTCACCCAGGTGCCCTGAAGATCTCTTTATCTTGGGATCCGTAACTTTATTTCTGCATAGACCCTTTTCTCCCCTCAAATAAGGGCACACCTAGAGGTTCTGGGGATTATGAGTGGATGCATGTTTTGGGGGGCCACCTTTTGGCCCATTACAGGTGGAACTCCACACTGTCACCCAGACAGCTACGTTCATTCCCACAGCCACCTGGGCCTGCCGGGATGTGAGATTTTGACCCCCTGACTTAACAAATGTGTGCTCCCTGCCCAGGCACAGTGAGGAGATGCAGAAAGGCAAGGCATGCTTTCCACCCTCCATAACCTGTCTCCCTGAGCACGGGTATCCAGAGAAGTTGGGGGGGCAGTGATGAAGCTTCACCGGGCTGCTGGGTCTTATAGCGGTCTTGAAGGATTGGGGTGAGTAGCAGGGAGTGGAGACTCACAGTCTCCTGGTGTGAACTGCTCCAAGTGCTGGGAAGATGGCAGTGAACAGCACAAAGTCTGTGCTATTAAGGAACACTAGGAACAAAGGCATACGAACATCAGACACTAGAGGTGTGATGGAAAATGGGGGTGTGAATACGGAGGGAAAGGGGGTGTTGCTATTTTCCGAGGGTGGCCTGGGAAGCCCTCTCTGATAAAGTAACATTTGAATGGAGTCCTAAAAGAACTCTAAAAGAGTTCTCCCTAAAAGAGGGTAGGAATCACATATATAATTCTAGGAACAGCAATCCAAGCAGGAGGACAAGGATGGGCAAAGGCCCTGGGGCAGCTGCCTGCTTTGTATGTTCTGGGAGTGGCAAGAAGGCTGATGACGTGGCTGAAAAGGATCCAGCAGGCGAGTGGTGGGAGACGAAGACCAGGACGGGGCTGCGGTCATGCGCAGGACTTTGCAAGAGCTGAGGATCAAGGGAATATTTCTTAACAAATCTTTCCAGCAGGGGATCATGAGCACAGATGAGAGAGGGGGAAAAAAAAGCTTCAATTTTACTAACCTCTAACTGGAGTTAGCATCTCCTTTGATTACAAATGTAGGCCCCATCCATAGCATGGAATCCGTAGTAATTCTGGCAGTACCTTGGACTTTGTCACCCATGGAAATCACAGATATTTTTACATCATATTACAGTTATTACACTTAATCTTGAAATATTGTTTTCTCCCGGCAGTACTTCAAAATCGTGTAATTAGACCCGCCACTAGAACTTATTATTTACTGCATTAATAAAAAGCTCATATATTACTATATCGCAAATTAGTTTTTAAAAAATATTTTTATAACGGCACTTCAATATAATTTACTTCCTATGTAATCCTATGTATTTTATTTTATGCATTTAAAGACGTGATTCTGGGAAGAGGTCCAAAGGCTTCACCAGACTGCCTGGGGTGTCCACGCGCATGAAAAGGGGAAGGACCTCTGTCTTCATGCCTTTCAGATGTAGCCCCGACTTTACCCTTTGGCCCCATTTCTGGCCACCCCTGACCCCCTGCCCCCATGACTCTATACTTCATCCGTACTGAGCTACAGACGGTTGCTCCAGATGTGCTCTTCCTTCCTGCGAGCCTTTGCAGATGCTGCTCGTTCTGCTTTGAACACTCTTGCCCTTTGCCAACTCCCGCTGGTCCTTCGAGTCTCTGCTTTGCCGGCACTTTCTGCAGGACGCCCTCCCTGATTCCCCCCGCTGCTGTGGGAGTGTCCATGCGCTCAGGTGGACTGTTTCCTGCTCTGTTCTCCCCTGGACCACCTGCTCCCGGAAGGCAGCTGCCTGCAGGCTCCCCCGTGCTTAGCCCCGGGCCTGGCACGCAGCGGGGCTCAGTGCGCAGAGTATCTGTGGGCTCCGAGCATGAATCGTCTTCCCGACTTCTGAGACCATCTTGTGATGTCTTTGGTGTTTGCTGCTTTCTGTAAATGAAGAAAGAGGGGGAGCAGGGGGTTAGTCCATGAAGGAGAAGCGCTAGAGAAAGGGGCTTGGAGATTTGGAGACAGTCCAGACTCTGCAAGGAGCAAGGGCACTGAGGGGAACAGAGAGGGCTGGGCTGCGGGGTCAGGGCCTGACGTGGTTGGCAGCGAGAGGAGGTCAGTTTCCTGTCCCTCTTCCCACCCCTCTTCCTGTCCTCTGGGGAAGAAGACCCGGAGACTTTGGTCACCAGGCTTGGTTGCAATTCCGACCATTCATACCTCAGTCTCCTCTCTGAGCTTGGAATTTCTCGCTGTTTTCTGCTTTTACCACCTGACCGATGTCTTGTTTCTTCAGGCAGTGTAGGGATCCCATCTTGGTAGTAAAAAAGTGAGATAGACTTGACTTTCCTCTGCAGCCCTCATGAGCTGCGTGACCTTGAGCAAGTTTCTGAGACCCTGAGAGCATCTAGTACCTATAGGTTCCCCACTCGACTCGTGTTCCTGGCAAGCCCTCATCAGGAGTGACACCTGATTTGTTTTTAGTCTTCTTGATTTTGCTCATCCTTGCCCTCTGCCCATGGGTTGGCCCAGCTCTCAAGGCCCCCCCAGGCCAGCATTGTGTCGGTGGAAGCCACAGCCGTCTTTCCAGGCCCAGATCTAATGCCACCTTCTTTTGTGAGGTCTGTGATGCTGTTGGCAACGGGCACGTTATTCAACCCTTCTGTGTCCTCCCCCAACTGTAGGGAATCACTGTGGTGGTCATGTGAGCCAACATACCCAAGGATGCTTGCACACAGTAGGCGCCTACTGCAAGCTTCCTTCCTTACTGGGGTGTTGGAAGCAGCTGTCTCTATGCGCACGGAGACTCTGCCCTTATCTCGGTTAGTAGTCCCCTCTCTAAGATGTTCTGTCCCCAGGCACGTGCACTTCCTTATTCTCCAGCTTGCCTTCCTCTGGCTGTGTCCCACACAGATCTCTTCTATCAATCTTTTAGCGCCTTCTTCTTGAGCCACGAGGCTGCAGGCCTGGGTCGTATCCACATCAAAGGGCTGTTCTGGGAGCTGGATGGAGTTCTCCTCCGAGGTAGCTAAGGGACCTCACCATTTGTCTGTGCCTTTGGGGGCAAGGCTTGGGGCTACCTGTTTTTATCTGGGCTCATGCTTTGGGCAAAGAGTAAATGCCACCAAGTGAGATTTTTAAACGCTGGTCTGGAAGAGTCATTAGGAAGGAGGCCTGGCATTTACCGAAGGCCCTTTGGGATAGACACTTACCAGCCCTGTTTGGACCCTTGCCCTTCTCTGATCTATGTGGTAGGTAATATTTGCCCCCATTTTATAGACTAGGAAACTGAGGCTTCGGGGATTAAGGCATTTTCTCCACGTTGCCCAGTTTGTGAGTGTCACAGCCAGGAATCAAGTTTTTTATTGATCTGCCTTCAAAGCCTAAAGCCTTCCCCTTCTGCCCCTCTTTCTGGACACCCCTGCCCCCCAGCATCAGTAAACAAGGCTAGGTTGCTGCGTCCTCATGGGGGCAGGAGTCCAGCTGGCTCATCCTGGGTGAGGTGCACAGAGACACCACAAGGCTACACCTTCCTAACCTGCACAACAGAGGCCAGGAGTTCTGTGAAGGCTACTGTCTTCAGTGGCCGAGAGTGAGGGGAACATCTGGGTTCCCAACCTTGTGACCCAGGGTCCAGGGAACATACCAGGGGTGCAGTGGCATCTGGGGCCTGGGATGCTCAGTGGGCCATGGAAGTAATGATGTCATTGGCCTGCCCGAACCCTGCCCAAGCTGCTCCGGCTGGCCGGGAGCCCACAAAACCTGGGACACTGCCCACATACTCTGGAAGGGGACTCTGACATGCAGGCTAGAAGAGGCCTCGGACATATTACCTGGACTTCCGATTACTGGTTCTTCTCAGTGGGCCCACTCACTGACTTTCCCGACTCCTCTACATTCCCCTCCAAGTCCCCCTCTTCTGTCTTCTCCTTCTGTTCTCTTATAGAATCTCTGCAGCTCCCCATTCTTCATTTTCATCCCAGGACCACAGTTTGAGATTGGGCCATATATAGTTAAGAGCATGGATTCTGGAGCCAGACCCCCGGCTGACTGCAACCCCACTGACTTGCCCTGTGATGTCTGTAGCCACCCTGTGCCTCATTGTCTCCATCTGTCCAATGGAGATAATAATGGTGCCAGCCTCGTCGCCTCTCCCCTCTGCCCTCGTGTGTGTACCCTGCGGTCCAGCCGGCCTGGACGCTGCCTGCCACTCTTGATCAGTCTGTGCGCCCTCCCCTGACCAGCATCCTTCTCATTCTCTCCTGGAAAGCTCAGTGCATGTGTCTCCCCAGGAAATTCTGCCTGCACGCCGGACCCAGTCTGTGAGCACCGTGACATCCCATGAGACACTGCATCCCTTTTCCCGGTCCCATCTTTGAGTTTGGGTGTGAACCTTTGATATAGCAAACACCCAACACTCCCATGTCAGATTAAAACCAGGGGCTCTGACGATTTACCTCTTCTACATAAGTGCCTCTCAATGACAATTCTTTCTAATTCTTTCTAATGTTATGGTGGAGAGAGCTCACTTCCATAGACAGTATATTCTCATCCTCAGAGCATCTCTGGGAAGAAAGTTATTAGCCCATTTGACATAGCGGGGAGTGAGTATCAGAGATGTTTCCTGCGTTGCTCCAGGTCACATGGCTAGTAGACTTCTGGCTCTGCTTCCCCTTCCAGACATCCCCTTGCCTCTCCCATTGTTTGGATTCAGACATAGTGAGCTCCCCACGTTGACTCAAAACATTTCAGAGCAACAACTCTTGTTCTCGATACTGATGGGGAGAGTCCTGGGTCTCTCCTTCCCCGGGCCTGAGGATTCTCTCCTCCAAGGAGCTTGAGTGAAACAATGCTGCCCAGAAAGCAGATGAGGCACGTAGGTCCCCAACTACTGGGCAGTGGTTTGGAGCCACACAGATCTCGGCTTAGAACCCATGCACTGCGCGTCCATTTCCACCTGTGTGAGATGGTTTGCTCCCAGCACCCGGGGCAGTCGTGGTGAAGGAAGGCTGACATGTTTGTAGGTCCTCCAGCACGGCGCCTGGAGCGCCAGCGATGCCCAGGACATAGCAGCTCATAATAAGAGTTAAAGGTGAGGAGTTACTTTGCTCTAGGGACTGTATTATTTTCCCCGCTTATCTCCTTTATTTCTCCCTATGGTCCCTTGCAATACGGTCACTCCCTCTCTGCCCCCTTTCTGACAGAGGAGGAAGCAGAGGCTCAACCTGGTACAGAGCAGCCAAACGCCACATCGTTTTTAAACAGGGCCACACGCAGGGCTGTGCCTGTTTGCTCATGGAGGCCTCCCTGGCTTCTATGCCTGGATACAGGGCCCACAGTTAGAGGCTATAGATGGAAATTGTATTATATGATTGTGGTGCCAGCAACCAAATCTGGAGGATGGTTTTGACAAGCTTAGCCTGCCAACGTGGGGTCGGAAGTTTGAGCTTGGGAATGTGTTGCTAGGGCTGCGATATGGGTGCCGGGAGGGAGGCTGGTGCTGGGCTGTGGCCACTGCAGGACCACAGAGCAGGGAGGGGAGAAGCCCCTTTTCTTCCCTAGGCACCGGGGCTGGAGGCAGAGCCCTGGGCCCGCTGGGCCTGCGGTGCCCACGAGGATGCCCTGATGGATGGACTGTGACAGAGAACTTACTCTCCTGGGCCCCAGCACCGGCCCTCCAACCACCAGCCAGTGGGCACCTGAGTCCCACTGAGCTGCTGGCCCCAGGCAAAGATAGACACTTTGTGCAAACAATGCCTCCTCCCTGGGGGCTCCTATCTCCCTGGGCATCCTCTGAAAGAAACAGTGTGGAGCAGAGAACCAGCAAGGCCAGACCCGCAGAGGCCGTCTGCCCAGGGCGGCCCTACCAGGGATAACTCTGGCCAGTCCTGCTCAGTCCCACTTGGATCAGGAGGCCTCTGTGGGCTCCCTCCTTTCACCCAGCTCAGGAGCGGTGAGGAGACCATCAGAGGTGACACTGGTTGGTGGTCTGGATAGAAAACTAAGGACACGAAGGCTGTACGGGAGGCTGTTCTAGCTCTGGGTCCATGTCCTCAACACTGACCTCCCCCCAACCCCATAATACGATGGTCTACTTTTTTCAAGGACTTAGTGAAGTCTAGCCCTGGAGGGCCCTCAGAGTTGCCCAGAGGACCCTCTGCACCGAATTTCAAACAGTGCTGTGGCTCAGGCACTTTTCTGTGGACTTGGCCACAGAGGATGACTTTGGGGTGAAGACAGCTTAGAGGGTGTCACCTGTGCTGGGATGCAAGGCTCAGTGAGTGGGAAGGGGCTGAGACTTCAGCCCTGACTTGTCCCCTTGGAAAGTTCACATCCACAGCCTGGTCTACAAGGATCTGACAGCAACCAGGTCTCAGCAACTACCAGCCTCTCCTCCCGCCCACCTTGCAGCCATGTTGGTTCCTTTGGCGAATCCTCCCTATCTTGGAGCTCTTTGCATTGGCAGCTCTCTCTCCCTGGAACATTCTTTCTGTTCCGACCGGGGTAACTGCCATGCACCCTGTTGTTCTCAGTGTAAATGTTACCTCCTGAGGGTAGCCCTCCCTGACCTCTCAGGCTGGCATAAGACCCCCATGTACGCTCTTGCAACAGATTGCATACAGTCGTCATGAATTACTTGTGTATTTGCCCTCCCCTTCCCACTTCCGGTGTGGAAGCAACATGAAGGCCAGGACGATTTTGTTTATTGTAGTATCTCCAGCATGGAGAGCAGTGCCTTACACAGGATAGGCACTCAATAAATCAGTATTGATTGTGTGAGTGAAAGGCCTTTCCCTAATTTACTGACCCTCTAGGAAGCTCAGGGTGAGGTGTGGTCACAGCACTTTCCAAAGGGCAAGTGCCTGCCACAGAGAAACGGCTCATCCGGGCACCTGGCATAGGATGCAGCTCTGTGTCCCTCCTGTCTGCCCCGGAGCGCCCACACGTTCAGACTCCAACCAGCGGCCTGCAAATTCTCTCATCTTTCCCATGATTCTTCACCCTTGGCTTGCTCACCCGTGTCCTGGGGAAGAAGGTTCCGGCTCTCTATGCACCGAGCTCAGGAAAACACAGCATCGGCACCACCTTATCTTTTATTTTTAACCAGCAATTGCTCTTGCTTCCGGCAGACTTCTTTTCAGTGTGGGGCCTGTAGGCCAGTGCTGATTTGCATGCTTGGCTCTGCTCTTGGGAGCCGAGTGTCTCAGATGGTCACCTGAGATACAGAGACACGTCCTGACCCCTTCTGGTTTCTCTCTTCGACATACAAAGTCGGAATGCAGGTGCTGATTACAAAAGGCAACGTCCCAGGTGAGGTGAAGGATCTCAGAAGCAAGAGGATAGAGAGACGGGGAGTGCCTCCGTGGGAGCCGAGGGCCAGGCCTGAGATCCCGGCCGACCTCCCTGTGATCCGGACTTGGCTATGGAGCTATGTCCAGCTCTTCTCCCTTCTTCCAAATATGCCACAGGCTCTGCTTATACTATTTTTTTTTTTTAATTTACTCTTTCAACTAACATTTATTGAGCACTTGCTAGGTAAGTGCGTGGTTCTAGAAGCTTCGATTGGGGTGGGATGACAAATGGGCTTCCAAGGCGTTAGCCAGCCTTTGCCTTGCTTCAGAGTCACAATCTGGGGCGAGAATAAAAGATTCCGTGATCAGTATCTATAATTGATGCGGGGAGAGGAGAGCTAGTTAATGTGGCTAGAGACTTGTCAGGGAAGGCTTCACGGAGCTTGTTGTCCGCACTGCGTCTCTGCAAGCCGAGACCTTGTGGGGATAGGCACGTTCCAGGTAGAGGGAACAGCGCTTGTGAAGGTATGGAGGCCAGAAGGTGGACAATGAACTTGAGAAAGAGCCTCCTGAATGTGGCTAGAATCTAGATCTCATGACAGCAGGTGGTGAAGGATGAGGTGGGGAAGATAGGCGTCTGCCAGTTTGAAAAGCTCAGGATCACTTTGGAATCTCTACATGCTGCCTACCTCTCTAAATAGCCTGCAAGGGTCTTGAGGGGAGGCACCTCTGAAGGGAGGCTGTGTCTGTGATCGTGGCCCTGCCTTCCAGTTCCAGGCCCGGGAACTGCATCGTGGCCAGAGGAGGAGTCCGAGCCTGGCCAGGCTGGGAGACAGGGCCACCGGGAGCCAGAAAGGATCCTCCCACGTGAAGTCTGAAAGGAAGCATCTTGCAGCTCCGTCTAATTACAGGGTAAGTGAGCGGGCCTCCCTCCTGGTTAATTTGCTATGTGCCTTTATTGCCAGCAGAAGACAGATGACTCACAGAGGGTATGCCATATAGACCTGCCAGTAATTGTCTTTATGACTTCATGAGACTTTTATGGCCCCCGCTGGGAAAGGTGTTTTATTTTTCTTCTTTTAATTCTCCATTTTCAGTCGGTAAATAACCAACTTCCTGGGAGCAGGAGGACTGTCAAGTTCAGGATCGAGGTGAGACACTCCCAACAAGAGGGCCCGTGGCTGTAGAAGTCACGGCCGGGGCGGGGAGCCGGGCGCAAACGCAGGGGACGAGGTGTCTGACTCACCCTAGAGTACATGGGGTGGATAATCCCCAACAGTGATTAATATATACATCATCAAAATTTAAAAGTGAATAAATGTTTCTTTTCAGCAGATTTACTTTCTCAATGATGCTTGGCTTAGATTAATGATAATGCGAGTTTATGTTTCCAAAGTACACACAGATTGCTGTGCTTGGAGGGTTGCGGGGAGGAGGTGGGAGTGGGTGGGCAGGGAGGGGACGTGCGGTGGCCGCAAAGAGCGCTGTGTGAGAGGGTGGCTGCAAGCACGTTATTTTTAATTAATGTCCAGTCTCTACACGTGCAAGATGGGCAACGGTCAGCTGCTTGAGAATGAGGTGGCGTTGCATTTCTCTGGAACTGCCCCCTACTGGCTTGCCAAAGCTAATGCTCAATTTTCAGGAATTTTCTGAGTTGTTTTAAATCATAGTGGCAGCTTGAAATCAATCCTAGAGGGATTACTTACACCTAGGTAACTGGCAAGCCCTACAGAGCAGAGCCCCGCCCCTCCACCCCCATCTGGTTCTTAAACCATTTTAGCGATCCATATCACTGGAGCGTTCACACGGGGGTGGGGGACCACTTGGCAGGATAAAAATATTATCTAAATATTTAAATTGATAGGTATTATCAATAATATTTATCGATCACTTATTATATGCCAGGCACTGTTCTAAGCACTTTACTACATGCATATCTCTCTCCATGAATCCTCTCAACAATCCCATGTGGCTGGTGCTTCTTGAACCTAAGATATGCCCAGAAAGCTGAGACTTGGAGTCAGAGGCAGGAGAGATTAAGTCCACCTCCATTCCCTTCCTTTATGGAGGAGGCAATTGATAGCCAGAGAGAGGAAGCGTATTGGCCAAGTCAGCGGCTAGGGGATAGGTCTATTGGCTTCCCAGCCATTGTCTGTTCTCCTTGCCTTGTTCTTCCAGCTTGCCAAGGTTTAGCCCTGCCTAAGTCCAGGCAAGAGCTGAGCCCAAAAACTGGGGGCTGGCCGAAGGAGGCTGCACCAGGCGGGAGTCCATGCGGTGAGCCCAGTGGGCTCCGTGCAGTTCCTGCTGCCTCTGCTGCTGGGTAGGGTGTGACTGCTCCCCGACGCCTCTGCTCCTTCCAGAGCTACGGTTCCTTCCACTCTGCCATTTTCTGACGATCTCAGTGGAAGGAATTTAGACTTCAGTCTTTCGGCAACAATCATCCGGAATACCAAGAAAAAATAAATAAAAATAAAAACCCAGCCCAGAGCTCTGCTTTTTAGCTCAAAGTCCTTAGCTGAGGGGAGTGGAGGAGGAGAGATGGACTGAAACTTACACTGCCAAATGATCAACCCGGACAAGTCACTGTTAACTATATAGGGGTTTGAGGTAAACCCGGTGTAGACTGGGGTTAGTTAGCCTCTGTAGCTTGCTTTGATGATTGCTTTTGGTTTTAAAAAAGTGGCCTGAGTCAAGGAAAAGAGACTCAAAGTGAAAATCCCCTCAATTCTTAAATATATAGGTATATTCTAATGTAAGCTGCATTCTAATATGGTAAATATTCCAATGTAGACTATAGGATCAGGTAGTCCCAGAGCTGAAAGGGCCTTCTAGAATGTTCTCCCTGCCTCCAAGCTGGGAAACCAACTGTCTCCTGGGAAGAATGAGAGTGTGGGTACTTTTCTGCAGAGCAGGGCCCTCCCACGCAGGGACAATGAAATGCTTTCCTACGTCAGAGGGAGTTGCTGACAGATGGGGTGCTGTAGAAGAAAGAGGTTCTAGGGCTACTATGTCTGGGACACCTCACACAGATAAATTCACCTCTTTGAGGCTCAGTTTCCTAACCAGTTAGAGGTTTCAGACTGTGTGGTCTCCCCTTCCAGTTCTTACATTCTATATCTTAAACAAAAGGGAACATTTCCAAGATGGAATTAAACACACACACACACACACACACACACACAAATTGACAAATAGGGAAAGCTTTCAAAAATCTCATTCAAATTATTGCTGGATTTGTCTGTTAGTGAGATTTGTTTCTTTGCATGTGCTAATTGGTCTTGGCATTAATTAATCTGATTTCATTATATTCTCTTTAATTTGTCAAGATATCGTTTCGTTATTGGGTGACAGAACACTTTGGAGGATTGTTAGAATTGGAATCTATTTTCCCCCCTTTTAAAGTTCCTGGAGAAAAGTCGTTATCAATTAAGTTAATTTGCATACACATTAGGTTAATCGTTTTAGTTTAGCCAAATTTGTGGAAATTTACATAGCAAATTGACCCTCCACATTTCACTTAAACATATGTAGCACGCGGAGCAGTGCATTTTGAGTTGCTAATGAAACTGGGGTTATTTTACACGCTTCTTTTAGTAAAAGAGGTCCAATTAGACCAAGTAATTTTTTATTTCATCCGTAATTGCAAAACAAATAAGCTTCTTGGCATTTTTTTTTTTTTTTCTAGCGGCAGCATCACGCGGACAGGGACGTTAATAGGGAAGTCATGTTTTCCTAATTAAGCCCGGCTTGATTCCTGCTCACTGTTCCGGCGTCAGCCCTCTGCAGCCTTCTTGTAGGTGCTCTTCTGCCTGAGTTGCTAAGCCTCCTGGTATACCTATTAATAGAAGACTCCCCCGCATGGAGCCAACTGAATTAAAAAATGTAACTGGGAAGGCAGGGTGGGAATTTTGACAGATTTGTTTTAAAATTTTTTTTTTTTTTTTTTTTTTTTTTTTTTTTTTTTTTTTTTTTTATGCCAGGGAAGAGAAAGTTGAATGCAGAAAGGGGTCTTGGTTCTCTCCATCAGGGGAAGAAAAGAGAGAAAAATAGCTTTTGTTCTCCCCCAGAAAAGAAGTTGGCATAACACATTGGTGGTGTTTCCAAAGTGACTCCAGGGGCTAGCTTGTTCAATGTTGGAAAATTGGCTGCCATCCCCCCTTCCAGGACTGTGGAGCAGTTGGGAGCTTACAGTAATGTGGGATAGTTGCAAAAAAAAAAAAAAGAGAGAGATATGGAATCTGAGGTTTTGCTGAAGGGACAGAGAGAGGAATTCTGGCCTCCGTGTTGGAGAGGGTGGGAGTCAGAGGTGAGGGCTGTGCTGGGAGGGGGGGGGGATGCTGATACGGTCGGACAGAAGCTGAGCTCCTACTCGCTCTTCTGACCCGACACCAAGGATACAGAAGTTCTTGACCCCCTGTCCTGTGCTGGCCGTTTGTTCTTCTCACACAGATTTTTCTGAATTGTCGAAGACTAAAATGGGCAGTGGGAATCAGAACGGGGTGCTGTACCTTCCGCCCAGAGCCAGCAGACTTGGATTCTGGTCCTGGCTGAAGGTGTCAGAGAGGGATCACAGTGCTCCATTCCTCTCTGTGGTCCCATCCTTTGCCACGTGCACTGTCGCTCTTCCCATGCAGGAGAGGAGTCTGTCTCCGTGCTCCTGGAATCTGGGCTGTCCTGGGATTGGCTTAGGTCAACAGAATGCAGCAGACGTGTTGATGTGCCTCTTCCAAGCCTAGTTCTCAGAAGGCTCACCTGCCTCTGTTCACTCTATGGGAATGCTGTTGCCTCCCTCCCCCGGACCAGCCTGCTCGACAAGATGGGGAGGGACATGTGGTCCAGATGTCTCCATTGCCCAGCTGACATTCCGTCCCCAGAAGCGGGGCTGTCTAGCTGACCTGCAAGGGATCCCCCATTGCAGGAGGCATACCAGCTGGGCCCAGCCTAAATTTCCAGTCTGCAGATCTGTGAGCTAAAGCAATGATTATTGCTTTTAGGCACTGAGTTTTGGGGTGATTTGTTAAGAAGTGATAACTGATACAATCATTCACCAGTTGTGTGTCTGTGGGAAAATTCCTCTTCATGTCTGAGCTTCCAGCCTCCTAAATCTATAAACCCAGAGGAGCCTTAAATTTCCTTCTAGCTTTATAAAGCACTCAAATACCACCTCTAGATCTGAGACAACTTGGCATCTCCCCAGAAAGGGATCCAGTTAGGGAACCTTGGGCTGTGTTGGGCACTAGCATACTGGGTGAATTCATCGGCTCCTCTCTAGATGAGAAGACGATGTGATGTGTATATGTGGGAAGGAGAGTGTTGTCTATCTTGGGACAAAGAAGAGGAACAGGAAACAGCATTGGGCTCTGGAACGTGATGTGGTATTGAGGCGGTGTGTGCGTGTGAGATGTTTGAAGACCAAGTTATGAACCCCTGGGGTCAGTGCAGGGACGGTGCTTTGAATAACCATGAATCTGTGGACATCAGTTACCTAGCAGGTTACAGACCTGGAACCTCATCAAGGTAGGGCACCCAGCCTGGGGGGCTGAAGTCCCACAACCACGGGGCAGTGTGAGCTGGGGAAGGAAGCGCCCCACCAGCCTTTAGAACTAAGTTTCTCAGTCATGTTTCATTTTCATTATGTACAGATGCCAGGCACATATGGGACACTTCTGTGACCTGCCCAAGTTCTGCACCATGCCCAGGTGATTAGTACCTTTCCCTTCACCATCAGGAGTACACTCAGTAGTGCAGTAAGTAAGAATGAGAGGCACAGTGCTTAGCTTCTACAATCAGGGCTTAGTATTTGTGAAATGAATGAATGGCCAACAAATAAGTTAATATTATTCTGTGGGTACATTTGAATTCCCTCTAATTTTATCAAACAATTTATTTGCAAGGCTTAATGTTTTTTTTTTATTATTTGGAATACATTACTTCTGAAATATCTTTCGAATGATAGAGACATGCTCTTCCAGAA
The DNA here is from genome assembly GCF_030435805.1 of Mustela lutreola. NCBI lineage: Eukaryota > Metazoa > Chordata > Mammalia > Carnivora > Mustelidae > Mustela > Mustela lutreola. The sequence goes on along the minus strand of NC_081290.1, from coordinate 187,808,039 downwards.
ATAGCCCCATTATAGGAAATTCCACCTACTGGGCTGGGGCCACTGGATAGGTCTGTGCTTTTGTTGTTCTCTTGGATTTTTGAGAACCCCAGGGACCCCCTGAGTTTCTGTTATCCCAGCCACACTAGGCTCCGGCTCTTCCTCCTTTCCTGCCAGCCTGTTACCAAAGTCTCAGCATTCCTTGTTCAAGCAGGACTGACTCAGGGCAGAATCTGGTAGCTTCTCTCTGGCAAGGTGAGGCCCTGACTCTTGACATCAGAAGCCCAGAAACCATTGGGTGGGGGCGGGGGGAGTGGCTGAATGACTGTAGCAGGGTCCTGAGCCTGTTGGGAGCCTCGGGTGTTAAAGCGAGCATGGCTGCTCTCTCCAGTGTCTGCTCCGAGACATTTGAAAAGAAAGTCCTGTCGTTTGCATGCCCACGCCCCTTCCCTTCAGCACATGCACCCATGTCTTCATCTTCACCCCAGTTCCCAAGGCTGCCATGTTTCCACAGCATCTTTGCACTCACACCCCTGGCTTATGATAAAATTATTGTGTTTGTTTTCTGTGACTGGCCACATTGCCGGAGAGAAAGGGCCACACGCACTCATCTTCTGATCCACCTGGTGCCTAAGAGGCTGCCTTGGACATAGACTTTAATATGTGTTAACGATGAGCCCTTTCTGGGCACAGGGTGCTGGCTAACATTCTAGAAATCATGCCCCGTGAGTGCCCACCATCCCATATAAATGCAGAACTGTCCTTAGGGGGCAGAAACCTCATGCAGGGGACAAACTCCAGAGCCAGGCAAGGAAGGGTCCTGTGTGAACCGGTCAAGTGTAACTCGGTAGGGGATGGGGGTGACGGGGATGACTGTGGGAAGGGCACCACGCCTAAGACATCCAGACTTCTCTCAAAACACCTCTGGCCGATAAAGTGTGTCCGGTCTCCCACGCAGGACCACTGCCACAGGGTCAGACAAACCTTAACTCTCCAACCCCAGGGGACCGGGGCTTCGCCAGCAGCTGTGAGGCCAGGTGGTACAGCATGGATGCAGAGTCAGAAGGTAAGGTTATCATCTTACTAGCTGTGTGATATCCAGACCAAGTGTTTCAAGTAATCGTGCCTCAGTTTCCACCCATGCGGCATGGATATACCAATGACAAAGCAAGGTAGGCAAATGCGGTTTGTAAAATGTAAGCGTGGCTATGCAAATGCAAGGTACCTCTCTTAAGGTTCCTGGTAGAGTCCCGTAGGGCTTCTCTTCCAAACTGCTCGGACCCGATCGCATCATGGTTGGGCAAGGATCAGTCCCTTTGGGGTGTGCCGCCCCTCCCCCCCCGTGGGCCCCGCCCCTTGTCCTCTTGCTGATCCAGGAGCAAAGTAGAAAATGGCATTTCTGAATGAAGCTGACAGTTCACCAGGCACGAAAACCCACCCAGTTGTGACTCAGAGTTTTGGAGGCGCAGATAGAATTAAGGAAATGTTAATGTATTCTCATTGCTTTGCCTCCTGCCTACACAGGCATAAGCAGTAAGAAGGGAGGATGGGGTGGGAGAGGGGACAGGGAGATGGGGAGTTGTGCTGATGGGCTCTGGGGGTGGGGGCTGGTGGGGACTGCAGGGTCCCAAGGCTGCCTGGCTGCTACAGCTGGCCTCAGGTCCCCAGGGGACAGGGAGGGATGTGTTGGCATCTGGTCCCTGCCAAGCGAGTCGGTGGCCAGGAATGCAGTATGGGCTGAGGCGCGGGGCTAGAGCAGAGGGGCACCGGGGTGCACCATGAGTGCCCACGCAGGGGACGGAGAGGGGGAGGGCTTGCAAGCTGGGTAACCCGGAGCTGTCTGCCTTGGTCCTGAGGCTTGTCAATGGCAAACAGCCGTTTAGAATCAATGTCTTTTCCAAATGAGGCCCCTGAATGTTGTATGCTTCGTAAGATCTATCTGTCTATCTGTGCCTTTACGCAGGGAGCTAGTTCCCCAGGGCTCGGCAGCCAGTATGCTACCTCGGCGCGGAACAGTCCCCTGGGAAGCTGCCTCTTTTTCTCAGCCTCCTGCGGGGGGCTCCAGGACCAAGCCCCACGGGGCTGGGAGGAGCGGCTGCCAGTGTGATGGGTGTATGTATAGGCGCCTTGTAGCACTGGCTCCGTTAGTTCACTTTTCATTCCCGAATGCGAGTAGCTATTGCAGCATTTGCTGAGCACCAACCAGGTGCTAATTGAGGGGCCGGAAAGGCAAAGGAAGCATAGCCCCGTCTCCTAGGCTCACAGGCTACCTCACGTCTAGGTCTGTGATCCGCACAGAAGCTCTCTGCTCCCTGCCTCCCACCGGGCTGTGGAAGGTACCGACTCCATATTAAAGATGCTCTCCTTATAACGAGTCAGGCTCAGGACTGGGCGCCTTCCATTCAATCACTGGACCGCTAGGGGGCTCCCGAGGCACCGCTGGGACTGCAGGGCGGCTGGACCATTTGGGTTCTGTGGATGCAGCCTGCTCTGTGATTGGTTGGGTTCGGGGTGGCTTCCTTGTAGAGCAGGGGGTGCCAGCAAGTGATGTGGCGGGTTTGTGCTGGGGACATTCCATCTTGTCCTTCCCTCCGGTGGCCTCAGCCTCATCCCACTGAACCCGCAGAGCGAGGGCCTGGTAAAGGGCCATGACCTCAAGAAGAGCGAGCAGAGGAGGAACTCGGTAGTCCTGGGAGGGGAAGCTCAGCCCGCAGCATCAGGCCTGGGCTTCCAGCGATCCGGGCTGGGACTCCTCCCTGCTTGGAGAAGCTGGGAGGCCTTTCAAACCCTACTTGCCGGGAAAAAGTGCTGGTTCTTGCTTTCTCTGCCCTCTCTTCCCCTTCTAGAGCCTTTGAATGTTTTAAATGCCAGTCTTCATGGTTTGATGGAGAATTTTACACTAATGCAGAGTATTACCTAGTTAATTTGACTAGAATAGACGGTAATTTTACACGGTGAGGCTGTTGCCTCTTGAGCTAACTGTTCCATTACCGTGGACTGGGCAGCTGCTCTCCTGGAATCTGATGAGCGGAGGGCGGCTGCCGATGGGCTTCCCGGGAGCTCCCCGGAGGGAGGCTGGCCAACAGGAAGGGGCCAAGAATAGGCCTGGGATAATCGGCTCCTTCCTTCAGTCATTCACTCGCTGATTAGTTCCTTCCTTTACTCTATAACTGACTCACTCGTTATTTCTTAATTACGTTCATCCATTTCCTTCCTTTGACGAGCCTATAGCATATGTCCACGAGGTGCCAGACCCAGGAGTAGGTCCTGGCGGTGCAAAGAGGCCCGAGTCCACTCCTTTCCGTCAGGTCCTCACACACAAACAGCTGAGGACACCGCCGTGGGCCCCAGTTGAGTCCCAGTCATTGTGGGGGTCTGGAGGAGAGGCCGGCCTCTTGGGAGGCTCAGGCAGACTCCACGGAGGGCTGAGACCTAACTGAGCCTCAAGATCTTCCAGGGGCCAGGTGTCCGAGGGGTTTGGACTGGCAATGAGATCGGCAGCTGGGTCCAAAGAAATGCTGAGAGCACCCCGTGCTAAGGAGAGACCCCAGCACCTGCAGTAGATGAGGCCATCCTCTCCCTCCACAGCCACCCTGGAGCCCAGCGTCCCAGTCTATGGAGAAATGGGCAGAGGGGCCCACCACTGATTCTGTGGAGGCGATTTAGAATTCCCTCTCCCTCCCCAGCGCCAGGTGAGAGGGGCTCTGAGAGAATTATTCAGGGTGCCCGTAGGAGGGGAGATGATACCTCATTCCCAGGACAAAGGGAACACTCCAGTGCTTTGAATAGAGTTAGGGACAGCGGGGGGTTCTTGAAGAGGTTTGACTTATGTCCTCTGCTTGGGTCTTTCCTGGAACTTTCTGACGCAGGAGCCGGGACGTGGGCCGCGAGGAGCGCAGTGTTTGCAGCCCAGACTGGCTTGGGTCAAGGCCAGAAGGAAGGCCAGTGTTGTGAGTCTGGGAGGGAAATGGGGCGGGGGAGGGAATCTCCCATCCAGCCTGAGTCTCCCCAGCTCTCAGAGAGGACCAAAGAAAACCCAGAAGACTTCACGGGTGTGGAAGGGCGAGGTGACTGCAGGAGGGGTGCTTGCCTCGGGCCTGTGTCCAGTACGGGAGGAGATGGCCCTCCCTGGGGGTCGAGCATTGGCAGCGCCTAAGGCAGCCATGGCTGCCCTTCCTGCCGTGGTCCTCGGCACTGGGGAAACTAATGCCACTAATCCAATACCACCGTGTGTACCTGCACATGAGCAGAGCCACCAGCAGGGGATGGAACCAGGCTGACGAGTTAGAGACCAAGGCCTACCCCATGGGCTCAGGCAGCCAGTTCCACACAATGACCCCGGCCATCCTTCCTAACCGACCCCCCTGTCCTCAGCACCAGAGGATCCAGATCCAGGAGAGGGACAGGAACGTTAGGGTATCTGTTAATGAGAGGATCCAGAGAACCTGACGGAAGGTGTGGCTAGAAAAAAACAATGTATTTATGCCCCACTGAGTATAAACTGTTTAATAAACCATTTCATAAACCAGTAAAACAAAGAGGAGGAATAAAGATGTTCCAGGCGTAGGTAACCACGAGAGCGAAGTCAGGGAGGGGTGTGAGCCCTCGGCAGGGGAGTCTGAGGGGTCTTGTGGACCGGGGCGGGGGAGAGTGGTGGGATGAGAGAGGATGGGGCATGGGAATCTAACTCGTGCTCCCAGGAAGAAGCTGGAAGTGATTCAAGAGGTTCCTGGCTCTGGGCAGCGTCAGGCGGTCTCCAAGCCTCATCCCTCCCAGCCTGACGTTTCCAGCAGCACTCTTCTCCGGGCAGGGGGAGACCTTCTCCTGCCCTAGGAAGTCTCACCTACCCCGTAAGCCCTCCATGCTCATACGTTTATTAAAGGACACGTGGGTGCCTTTATTAGGTTCCGGTGCTCAGTGTTGGTTTGGGGAGACCCGTAACCCTAAACATCCACTCTCAGGAGATGCTTGTCCATGTCTCTTGCTCTCCGTTCCCGAAACAAAAGGTGGCTGAGCTAGGTTGCAGCGAAGGTGGTGAAGGGCGCTGCCGGCTGCATCAGGGAGACGGTGCTGGGGGGTGGGTGTCGGGAAGCTGCCGGCAGTGGAAACGCTGAGCTAGAAGACCAATTAATTAACTTGTCAAGTCCTTCTTCTCAGATAGCAACAGGGCAGTAGATTCTTTCATAATGGAGGGTCCACGGTTCCGAGCACCCGCATTCCTGTTTTCTTTGTGTTCACAAATTCATGGAAGTATTCCTTAATTAGAGTGGTGTTTGCAATAGTTGCACGGAAGAGTCAGAAGCCTTTTGCAATATTAAGCAACTCCTACTCTGCTTAAACCTGTACGTACGTGAGTCTAGATGTCACAGGCGTCACGTGTCGTACGGACTCTCTAGGTGACCGTGTACTGTGAGAAACGGTGAAAATCAACTCTTGTCCATTATTTTCTAAAGTGACAGTTTATCACTTGGGACCCCGTTATCATGTCTGGAAATAAGTAAAATCCGATGCTCTCTTCTGAATACATAGACGTGGGGCTTTAAGAGTTTTATTGTCCTTTCTAATGGACCCTGCCTCCGCAGAGAACTTTCTTCAAGTGGAAATTAACAACAACAAAAAAAACCTATCTAAGAACTACAGTGACTCGAGATGTCTAAATTGGCATTAATCTCAACAGCACACAAATTATGTAAATGTCTCGATTATGACAACATAATTAGAGACTCTTTAAATAAAGGCAAAAAAAATAATTTTGGAGTAAATACACAATAGTTTCGGAATTATTTTATCTTTGTTTTATTATTCATCCAAACATTGTTAGCACCCAAACATGTGCAATAATAATTAAATTCGTCTATCTTTGAGACTTGCCAACTTTCAGTCATATTAAAAGAAATCCACAGTTTTACACTTAAATTTTTTTTTAATCTTGTCATCAGGAAGGTATATTTGGCAAGCTAGGAGGGTAAGCATATTTTATTAGTTTGTTATATTAATTTTACCTCTTAAGTATTTAGAGCCATGATCTGTGGGCCTTCTTGGTTGCCCTGCTCCCTCTCCCCCTGCAACCCCAACCCCAACATTAGGAGAGGGTCTGCTTATCCCCTGTGAGCATCTGGGTCACCTTAGCCTTTATACTGACATTGTAGCCCTTGAGGGCACAGTGAGAAGGGTTGGCAGATGGCCTAAAGCCTCAGCCGGAAAAGCACAGGGGCTTAAAGATTTTTTTCCTACAGCATCCTTTCACTGGCAAAGAAATCGAGTCAGAGAGGCCGGGTGTCTCGCCAGGGTCCGCGCACCTCTGGAGAGTCACTCTTCCCAGAGGCCCCGGAGTTAGGGACTGTCTGTGGACGGAGAGCGTGGGGCCAGGCTGAGGAGACATTTGCACAAAACACCTGCAGCTCGTCAGCCCACACGCCTCTAGCACCTTCTCGTGAGTGATGCTCCGCAGAGCTGGCGCAGAGGGAGGCGTGAGAAGGCGGCCTTCCTTGTGCCTGCTGCTGCACGACTCCTCGGTCTCATGATGGTGGAGTTGGGAGGGCGGCAGCCTAGGATACGGCCCCAGCCCTCCTGCTCACCTACCCTCTCCAGGTCTGAGTTCCCCACGCTGTAGAACGAGCCACCAGCGGGGATGATCTCCGAGATGCGTCCCAGCCCCCCGCATCCCACGTCTGAATGATCCCCTAGCCGCTGCAGGTTTGTGGAACCCTGAGAACTAGATTTGGCCTCAATCCATGTTTCTTCTTCATTTCTAAAACCACATGCACTTGCTGGAACACTAACTCCATCTGGTCCTCCTTCCCTTCCTCCCGATTTCGCTCCCTGCTGGAAAGCGCTGCATCACGCCCAAGGCACCTTAGGGAGCTGCTCTCACCAACTCCCTGGTTTTTCTCCCCTGAGGCTTAACAAGTCACGCGTTGCCAAGAGCTCCCTTCCTTCTGCACCAGCAGAGAGGAGCCGCCACGGTCCGGGGGAGCGGGCTTCTTCTCTTTCCCGTTGGGGAGGCTGGCAAGCGAGGATCACCAGCCCCCCTCCCTCAGGGCGCGGAGCCCCACTTGCCCTCCTTGGCCTGCTGCTCCGTCTCCAGAAAGCCCAGCCTTCGGCAGCTTTGCTTTCCCATCACAATTGCAGCTCCCGCCTGGCCGCCTCCATCCCAAACTCCTAGTAAATTCCATCCTTTTGCTCTTCTACTCCTTCTTTCTCGGGCAGTGGAGTGGCGTGGTTAAGGCCATGCCTGAGTTTGAATCCGGCTCCCCTGTGTCCCGCTCACCAGCAAGAAACGACCTGGAGACACGGAGTGACAAGCTTGCGAATCTTTATTGTTCTCTTCTTACCCGCATCTTTACCCTTATTTTTATCCCCTCTCCTCCCATCAGCAGACTGTACATGTGAAAGGAAGCCTGATAGCATGATAAAAAGCACGCAGTGCCCTCGGGCTACCTGTTCTGGGCACAGCCAATCACCTTTCAGGTGGTGCGCAGGTCCTCTGTCTGGCCGCAGGGGCAAGCACCATGTTGTCTGCTATGTACATAGCTGCCCCTGAACGACACCCCTGTTCATAGGCTATGAGGCTTTCTGTGAAATAATTTTCTTTTCTGTCAATTGGGCATAGCAATTTCTGCACAACGGAGCCGTTGTGAAGCAGGGACTGATACGTAGTGAGAAATCGCGCCTCTTAGTCTTTGATCTAATGAGCATTTGTGAAGCCCTTTGTCTTCTCTTCTTCCTTACTTTCTCCAGGTTCCTTCCAGATTGCATTCATAGCCCTCACTTTTTCTTAATTTCTAGTAAAATAATTGGAGTCAACATCCCACGTGTCTCTGGAGAGTCATTCTTCCCAGTCGTTTTGAGGATTTTCTGGGTGGCTTATGTCCTGCTGGTCACTTGTGGTCCTGAATTCCCGTCCCCACTCAATTCTGGAGTCCTCTCTTGGTGTCTGATTATTCCACTGTTATTTTCTGCCTGCCCAGCCTTGCCCACGTGGGATCGAAGGCCTCTTCCCTTCCCAGCGCCCTGATAGTGTGAATCCCCCTATTGGTGACGATGATGTTTATAGGGCTTCTGAGAATGGAAGGGGCTATGTGTATAAGGAGAGGAAAAGAACATTACAATTATTACTTGCCATCGTTGGTGAAGTCACAGTGTTTGCTGAGTAGAAAGGGGGGAAGTCGAGCCAGGTGAGGCATTCCAAGTAGCAGGAACATGGTGGGCAAAGAGCCTCCATGGCCCAATGTGACGGTCTGCCAGCTTCTCATCAAATCCACAGCCTCTGGGCACTCTGCCCTTCCCTAGACTTCAGTGTGGCCTGTACAGAGGTCCGGTCATTAGCATGTGAGGAGAAGTGATCTGTGCAGAAACTTCCCACACACTCCTTCTTGCTCTTTTCCCTTTGACTGATGGTGATCATGAGGACCAGGGAGGGCTTCTAGATGCTGTTGAAGATGGTGACGCTGCTGTTAGCCCATGTCTGAGAGAAGGGAAGAAGAGAACCTCTTCCACCAGCCAGGGCATTGGTTTTGTCCTGCTACATGAGCGAGCAATGAAGTTGGGAGTTCGAGGCATTCTGGGGTCTGTTCATTCTAGCAGTTGGCTACACTTGTTAATACACACCTGAAACTTTCCCTTTTCCAGATTCATCGTGCTTGCAAGTACGTGTGTAATATCGGCCTTCCTTGGTAGACTACAAGACACACAAGGACAAGGACCAGGCTTCTGATCATCTTGTCCCCCACACCTGGTGCACGGTAGGCGCTCGGTAAGGATGGGTCTTGCCGAATGGAGTGGAATCGATGTTTGGGGAAATGCTGTGTTACGCCCTCTGGGGAGCATGTGGAGCAGAAGTGACTTGTTTTCAGAGCCTCGTGGTCCTTGCCATAGAGCCTCTCTTCTTCCTCCTTGGCCGCCCTGCTGCCCTGGCCTGATGCTGTAGCCTCATTCTGATCTTTAAATGTAGCATGTGCCCGTAACTTGCTGCTTACAGGACTGGAGTCCAAAGGTTTGCCTTCACCTGCAATGTCCTATGCTGCTGGGCCTGCTTCCTCTTACCCTGTGCTAAGCCCAGCCAGTTCAGGGGAGTAGTCCTATATCCCACAATAACCTGTAACAGGTGTAGAGCAGATGGGATTAACACGCCAAGGTTTTGGGGCACCTGGGTAGCTCCATCGGTTAAGCATCCAACTCTTGGTTTCCTCTCAGGTCATAATCTCATGGGTCATGGGATCGAGCTCTGTAGGGCTCTGTGTCAATGAGGAGTCTGCTTGAAGATTCTCTCCCTCTGCCCCTCCCCCCACTCACATGCACTGCCTCTCTCTCTCTCCCTCTCTAATTAATAAATAAATCTTCAAAAAAATTAAATACCAGGATTTAAAGCCTGACTCTACCTACTTCTTACTGGTGCAGGGTACATCCTTTGGAATGGATCAATACATCCATCCATTGGTACCTCCTTGGGAATGGATGTAATCTCTTTGTGCCTTAATGTCCTCATCCGAATAATTGGGCTTCATATAGGACTTGCACGTAGGGTTATTGTGAGAACTGAATATGATAAAGCACATCAAACACAGAGACAAGCACTAGGCACACAGTAAGTGTTCAATGAATGTTGTTACTATTATCACTGCCCTTTCCAGCTCATAAAGCTGTTTTACCAAGTTCATTGAATACCCCTCCTATGACCCTAGGAGAGATCCACTGTAAGTAAAGTGGTCGCTCAGCACATTCAGGTTCAGATCCCATAACACCCTCTCACCTGCACTTTTCCCAGACTCCTGCCAGCTTCCAGGTCCAGCCCGTGGGGCTGCCTCATGGTGTCTCTGCAAAGGCTTTTGGGAAGGGTACCGCTGCAGCAGCAAACAGCTGCTTTGGCTAATCCATTTTCTCTGTGCATTTGCAAGATACATAATTAAGAGTTCTGCTGAGGGGGGAAATAAAGCACACCATTAGCATATTATGCCAGGTCTAGTGCCCACCTGGGCCCCACTGCCACAGAAGACATTAAGGTAAGACTCCAAAAACAGCCCCAGGGCTGTTTGATGGGATCTGTTCTGTGTTAATTCCTAGTAAATATTTGCTATTCGGGTTTTCATATACTTCACCATCGGTATGGATTTTGAAAGGTGGGCTCCCCCAACAAACACTTTTCATTTAATTAATCAGACCACTTAAAATCAGAGTTCCTAAGGCTCTCCATATTTGCCCTTTTATTTTGTCTAGCATTTCGCTTGCTTCCTTTCTTTCTCCCAATACTACCTTCTTTCTTGCTGCCAGCTTCTATCTCTCTTACTCTTATCTGTGTCTCTGATGTCCAGATCTGGGAAATAAGCCCCTGGTGGAAAGGGATGAACGAACAGTGGGCACCAAGAATCCTGAGTAAGGGTGATTCTAAACCTTGACATCCTCCTTTGAATCTTCTGCATGAAGGGATCAGGCATGGCTCCTTGGACACTACCTGAGGGGCTGGAGAGGAGAGGGGCTGGGAGACTCAAAAAAGAAATGGAAAAGTTCAGAGCTTGAGAGGAGGAAGCAAGCAGAAGAAGGTTGGGGTCCAGTTTGAGAAGAGAGGGGAAAGTTCTCGGGATCTTCCAAGAAGCCAGTTGGTACGAAAACTCATTTTCAACGGGTTTTATGAACCTGTAATGACCAGCAGAGTGGTGGACACCCTCACAGCACTCTGTGACACGAGCTGTTCATGGCCTACCCAAGGGCCAGGTTGGGAGAGGTCACCATCCCTTATGTCTGTCACAGGGGAGCAGAGGATGCTGGGAAAGGAAAGTGAATGTTGGCAAAGCTTAGCCTGATGTGTCATCTTGACAAGGTTTTATGAACCTTATGCTTGGACTCAGAAGTCATGTCAACCAACCCCAAGCATCAGTCCCCTCTACCCATCCCTCAAATGATGTTCCTTTATTGATGTGGAGTACACAAGCTTCTGTGCTGCAGAGCCCATGGTAGGGCAGTGCTGAGGGCTAAAGCTTCTTGAATCACTGAGACAGTCATCCTATCTTTCTGGTGCTGTCCTGGTCCCAGGTTGCACATTGGAGTGTCCAGGGAGCTTTTCCAATCCTTTTGCCATGTCATTTCCCCACTGAATTGAGTTCACCTGTCAAAGTACTTCTAAGTTTGTTTTTCCGACTTCAATACTCCCGATTTTTTCCTCGTCTCAGCATTTATCACAATGCTTACTATGCCGTCCTTGGGTAAGCTGTGATTTAATGTCCTCCATTAGGCTTGTTTTGTTCAGGATGACAGGGACAACATTCTAGTCACTGCTGTAACCTGGTGCCCAGCAGTGTCCGTGGATAGGAGGCACTCTGTCAGTATCTATGGGATGAATTAAAGAAGTGGTTTGGATCCTTTTCCTTTCTTTGTCTTCTCTCTCTGCATTCTGCAGTTTCTTATCTACCTCTGAATATGTATTATGTTTTTTTAACCAGAGAAGACCAGAGTAGGGCTACCAACTCCATGCTTGATGCCAAGTTGGCAAACTTCTCCTGTAAAGAAGAAAAACATTTTCGGTTTGACTAGCCATAGTCTCAGTTGTTAACTACTGAACTCTGTCATTACAGCCCCAGAGGAGCCATAGACAATATTTAAACATGTTGGTATGACTATGTTTCAATAAAACTTTATTTACAAAAACGGATGGTGGGCCGGATTTGGCTTGTGAGGCACAGTTGCTTGACTTCTGCTCTAGACACCACAATTTGAGGAATTCAGAATGGAATTGTATTAGCTTTTAAAAATAATCCTAAAATTTGTATGGAACAACAAAAGACCCTGAAGAATGAAAGGAATGTTGAAAAAGAAACCAAGCCTGGTGCCATCACCAGACTTCAGGCTCTTCACCTGCCAGACTTCAGGCTCTATTATAAAGCTGTAATTTTCAAGACCGTATGGTACTGGTATGAAAACAGACACATAGATCAGTGGAACAGAACAGAGAACCCGGATGTGGACCCTCAACTCTATGGTTAACTCATCTTTGACAAAGCAGGAAAAATTGTCCAATGGAAAAAGTCTCTTCAACAAATGGTATTGAGAAGATTTGACAGCCATGTGCAGAAGAATGAAACTGGACCATTTTCTTACACCACACATAAAAACAGACTCCAAATGGATGAGAGACCTGAATGTGAAACAGAAATCCATTCAAACCCTTGAGGAGAACACAGGCAGCAACCTCTTCGACCTCAGCCACAGCAACTTCTAGCTAGACACGTCTCCAAAGGCAAGGGAAACAAAGGCAAAAATGAACTATTGGGATTTCATCAAGATAAAAAGCTTTTGCAGAGTGAAGGAAATAGTTGCCAAAACCAAAAGACGATTGACAGAATGGGAGAAGATATTTGCAAATGACATATCAGATAAAGGGCTTGTATCCAAAATCTATAAAGAACTTATCAAAACTCAACACCCAGAGAACAAATAATCTAATCAAGAAATGGGCAGAAGATATGAACAGACATTTCTGCAAGAAGACATCCAAATGGCCAACAGACACACGAAAAACTGCTCCGCATCACTTGGCATCAGGGAAATACAAATCAAAACCACAATGAGATACCACCTCACGCCAGTCAGAATGGCTAAAATTCACCAGTCAGGAAATGACAGATGTTGGCGAGGGTGTGGAGAAAGGGGAACCCTCCTACACTGTTGGTGGGAATGCAAGTTAGTGCATCCACTCTGGAAAACAGTAGGGAGGTTCCTCCAAAAGTTGAAAATAGAGCTACCCTATGACCCAGCAATCACACTACTGGGTATTTACCCTAAAGATACAGATGTAGTGATCCGAAGGGGCACATGCACCTGAATGTTTATAGCAGCAATGTCCACAATAGCCAAACTATGGAAATAGCCCTGATGTCCATTGATGGATGAATGGATAAAGAAGAGGTGGTGTATATACATAACAGAATACTACTCAGCCATCAAAAAAAAAAAAAAAAGAAATCTTGCAATTCACAACAATGTGAATGGAACTAGAGGGTATTATGCTGAGCAAAATAAGTCAAACAGAGAAAGACAATTATCATATCTCACTGACATGTGGAATTTAAGAAAGAAAACAGAGGATCATAGGGGAAGAGAGGAAAAAATAAGATGAAATCAGAGAGGGAGACAAATTGTAAGAGACTCTTAATCATAGGAAACAAACTGAGGGTTACCGGGGAGGAGGGAAATGGGGGATGGGGTAACTGGGTGATGGACATTAAGGAGGGCAAGTAATTTAATGGGCACTGGGCCTTATATAAGACTGATGAATCACTGACCTCTATCTCTGAAACCAATAATATATTATTTGTTAATTAATTGAATTTAAGTTTTTAAAAATGGAAAGAAATAAAATTCATTACTAAATCAAAAAAAGAGATAATATATGTTCAAAAAAATAAAAATAAGCTTATGAGAGAGCAGCTAGAGCCAAATAGATCCAAGGAAGAATGAGCAGGAAAGATCTCTTGGGCTTGTCATGGCAGCAGCAGTTTCTGTAGAAGGCAGAGAGTGGGGAGGGTAACCTACAAGCCTGTGGCTTGTCTGAGGTCAGGCTGAGAATGAAGTTGGGCCACAGTTGGAGAGACCGTTCCCTGTACCCCAGACTCCGTCCCTGCTGGCCTACATACTCCACGAGCAGCCCAAGAGAAGGAGATCCAGTTTAGGCAGTGACCGTGCTCATGGGAGAACATTCTCGCCCTACCAGCAGCTTTAGCATGAGGCAGGACAGCAGTGGGGGGATTTTTAAGCCCTTGTGCCTAATTGAAGTGACTGATCATGGTTGGAAAGGTGAGGATTGGGCACAGTAGGGACGTGTGTGAATGTGCCCATTTGCTCCTATAAATCTGGAACTACTTACTACACACAAGTAAGTGCTTGTGTGTGCACTTACTTCTACGGCTGAACTCCCCACTCATAGCCATCGGCCTTCTTGTCCATTTCTCTTCCCACATGGAGAGCTCCTTGAGGGTAAGGCCTTGTTCTTATTCATCTCCGTATTTCCAGCACTCAACAGAGTCTGCTCCAGGCCCAAGAGTTTAGTTGAGTCTTAATTTCATAGAACTGGTGGAAGGTGTTTGATAGAGCCATGGGATGTGAGAAGGAGCTGTACCTGGCTGCCTCGCATGTGATGATGGGGAACTGGGTGTATGTCTGTTCCCCGGGGGGTAGGAGTTTTAAGCAGATGCGGAGTTACTGCGGGGCACACGTGCATACACACACAGAATCGGGCTTCCAGGGGTGTGTACTTGAGATATGTGTGTAGACAGGAAGGTGTCAGAGTATGAGTGTGGGCAGAATTGGGGTCTTCTATGGGGACATGCCATGTGAACATACAGACGGTAAAATATGGCATGTTTACATGAAATATACACCCAAAAGGGGGCCAAGACTTTCTATGCACGACACGTGAGCATGCAGAAAGAGGGTAAATGTTGTGTGTGTAATAAGATGTTGACAGACATACCTGAAATATACCGGAGAGGCTGATTTGCATGTTGGTTGCTGGGCGTGTTGGTTTAAAGGAGAATGCAGCAGAACTGCAGGTTTGGGGATCTGCCTGGAAAGTGTGTACGCGGGGTGCACACATGCATACACGGCTTGCCTAGAGGCTATGTATCTGCAGATGCAGTCGCTGAGGCTAGGTGATGCTGGGGTGTGTGTGCGTGAAGATGGGTCCTATTACATGTGCATGCACATTACAAGCTCTTGGTGGGTCTGTAAGCAGTGTGAGGGTACCTGTAGGACTGTGATTAATGTCAGTACTAAAGATGCATCTCCATGGGGGTATACACAGATGATGGGGTGTCTACGGGGAGTGGACATACCTGGGCACAATTAGGGGTGTGCTGTCCTGGGAGAGAGCATGAGGACCTGTGCCGCTGAGAGTATGTGTGTATGAGGAGTGTGTGTGCGGCTGGGAGATACGGCCGAGGCGTACCTTGTAGGTGTGCATGCACTCTTCTACGTGTGAATCTCAGGAGGACCCATCTGGAGCGTGGATATTTTGAGAACGCTGGTACGGTGGGGTTCGCCCATGAAGAAGTGGATTGCTGTGTGTGCATGCGAGCATGGGGTTTGGAGGTGCGGGGGAGGGGGTGGAGGTGTGCAGGGTCACTGCTGGCCGGGGGAGGGGTGTGCTGGCAGCGTGCCTGCCCTGGTGGGCCGTTGAACATGTGTGCACAGCTGACGTCGGTGTCTGGCATCTGGCAAGTGCTCTAAGCCACATGCCTCTTCCTTCGTTGCGAAGAATCTCCCTCTGGGCTGCCACTGTCCTTGAACCTGAGCATCCCGGGAAGGGACAGAGGACAGAACATTCACTTGGCAGAGGCAGCCAAGCCTCCACGGGTCAGTCTTTTCAGGAACTGGCTGCCCAGGAAAATGATTAAAAATAAATAAATAAATAATAATGTTCCTAGGGATCCTTTAGCTGTTTGGGGCGGTGGGGAGGAGGTGTGAACTGGGGAGAGAGACTGACAAAAAACAGAAACACAAACAAAAACAAACAAACAAACAAAACACTGGGAGAGAGTGAGCCCGAGGCAGGAGAGTGGTGTGGCCGTGGCAGCAGCCATCGGGCTGACACGTGGTGTGTATTTTCCATACCCACTACCTTGCCAACTCAAAAAAAGGTCCGTGGTTGCCACCACCCAGACTTGCTGCTGCTGGAGGAGGCTGGCCTGAGCCGCCTGCCTTGTCTGGGGGCTCAGGGACAGCCACTGCGGGCAGCAGGAAAGGAAGTCACCAACCCATGAAAGAGAGAAATGAGGCAGGATCCGAAGTAAAGCAGGCATCAGCTTCGCACACACTCTGATCAGCCCTGCCTTTCTTGGATTCTTCCAGATGATTCTTCTATAGCTTCTCAAGGGACTCTCCGTGGGTTGAGGCTGTGCTGTGTTCTTAGGGGAAGGAGGGGGTGGGAAGGGGGGTGAGGAGTGGTAGACTGGGCGGAGCAGGTAGGGAGAGGTGGGGCCCGGGAGCTGTAAGCGGCTGTGGGAGGACTGGGCTCCAGCCGGTGATGCAAGCAGCCACGCGTGAATGAATGAGCCACAGGGGGTATCAGCGGATGCTGGAACCACATTTCAGTGCGTGCTGCTAACTCACCTGCACGAGGGGAACATCATCTTGGAGTCAGGGATTGAGCAAGCATGTCGGGCGCATGCCGGGCTGCTCTGGGCACCTCGCAGGGTGTCCCAGAGCTGCAGGATGGGGTCTCTGGTCTCAGCCCAGGGCCATCTGAAAGGACCCAGGGTGTGAGCAGGATATGCTAGAAAGAACTCGAGACACACGGTCTTGGATTCTGGTTCTACCTCTGTAACTTTCTAGCTGTGTGCACATGGAAAAAGATTTAACCCTTTCTGGGTCTTGGTTTCTCCAACTCATTTGCCTTTTATTTTCATGTCAAAGAGGAGATATAGACCCAGCTTACACGACCCAAACGAACACTTGATTCATCAGCATTCAAGTTAATGATGGCACCGGGCAGCCCCTTAGAAGAACAGCTGGAGAAAACTAGCAGGTTCCACAGTGATGTTTCCCCGGAACAAAGGGCTGTCTCTCCATAGTTCAGTTCGAGTCACCCTGCTGACAGATGGAGCAGGTCATCAATCTTCCAGCAGACGACTCAATCTCTCCAAGACACAGCCTCATCTATAAAGTGGAGGGGACGATAGTTCTTACCTCATAGTCTTGTTGTGAGGCTTAAATGAGATAATATATGGAAACCTTTTAGCCAAGGGCTTGACATCTTGTAAGTGCTGAATAAATCTAGCCGTTAGAGCTGTCACAAGCTATTAGGGGCTCTCCCGGGTTCTTTCCAGGGATGCTCTGGTAGGTGGATGGTCTCAGTCAGTTTTAAGGGCTCTATGAGGGCAGACAAATGGGCCCCTAGGTGAGCCAGCCAGGGTGAGGGAGGGAGGGGCTCACTCTCCTGGGGGCACTCATGACCCCCACAGGGGCGAGGGACAGAGGGAGCTGCTAGCTGCCATGCTTCCCCCCGGGGGTCGAGCTCCGCAGGCAACAAAATCCCGCAGGAGGCATGGTAGCTACACGCCTTCCCTCTTCACCCTGGCAAAGACAGGGCCTTGAATGGGCCATGCTTGGCCTTCTGTCCTCCCTGCTCGGAGCTGTCCTGCCCACTTGTAACAGGGCAGGGAGCCTTGCACTGCCCCTCGGAAACTGAGCTGCTGGGGGCAGGGGGCTGCATCCGTCTACTTCCCTTTCCTCCCGGGGAAGACGGCACTAACAAGGAATAATGAACAGTACTCATACTGACGCTGTCCTGGAGACCACCGCATTTAGCTCGTGTTTATTACACCCCAGGCACTCTTCTAAGTGCATAAATGCCTCTCACCCTCCTCCCCACCCCGTGAGGTCAGGACTAGTCCTTTCTCCTTTTTATAATTGAGAAAGTGGAGGCATGGGCGTTAAGAAAGGTGTCCAGGTCCCCCAGTAAATCATGCGCTCAAGCCCCTCCCCCGTGCAGGGGCGTCCCTTGGGAGCAAGAGAGCACTTCCAGGCTCTGATACCGTCCGAGTACCTTTAAGGGGAAAAGCACTGGAAGGCGGTGCATTCGCAGGACGTTCAGATGTCAGCGGTGGTAGAGGCAAGTTGTGGCCTCTCCTACCTTTTTTTTTTTTTTTTTTAATAATGTTCCTATTTTTCTTAAGTATGTTTGTTGGTCACATGAAAACACGCAGCCAGGTTGCAACAGTGAAGACATGCCTCTGCTCTCTGCTCCCCAGCTCTTTGTACCCAGCTCTCTGGAACAGCAGGGAAGCTGGACACCACTGTGGGGGGCGTGGGGGAGGGGGAAGGGGGAAGGGGAGGGGAGGGGGGCTGGGCCCTGCAGAGCTGCCCCCCTGGTTGCATTCCCCATCCCTGGCAACTTAGGGTGGTTTTCTGCAGTCAGAGGCCACACTCCGGGCTCTGACTCCCTGTCGCCGGAGGGAGTCTGCCTGGAGGTTCAGGCCGAGGCTGCCAGGCAGTTTACCCTGCTGCTTCCTGAACAGGCTCCGGTAGGAGAGAGGAGGACTCGGAGCTGCCCCAGAGCCTGTGCAGGGCTCCTGCTCAGCTCCGATGAGTACCGTGTGGCCTTGCAGATTCAGGCGTGGATTAGAGGTGGAAGGACTAAGGCTTTGGCACTGTAGACCCTCCTCCTCCACCCCTCCACTTCCTCAGCCCTGCCAGCACCTGTCGTCTGCCCATCTTCCCCACTGCTGGTCTTCTGGTCCCAGGCCCACCCCTGTCTGGAGTCTCTACAGGCCTGGAGGGTCCAGAGAAGGGTCCAGGGAAGGAGGGAGCAAGAGATGGGTAGGTGGGAAAGTAGGAGGGTGCCAAGTCTGGGCAGTCTGGGCTTGGGGAGGTCCAGAGCCTCGGTCTCTGCATTCCTTCCTCTGGCTGCTGAGACCCTCTGCCCCTACCCACCTCTCGATAAATGGGTAAGGGAGGCTGTGAAAGCATGCAGCCTGGAACAATCAGCATCTGGGGGACTATCCAGACCCCAGCCAGCCGACGGAGGGGCAGCTGGGCCGGCCCCCCTCCTACCTGCCCCGCCAGCCTGAGCCAGCAGATGGCCCCTGCCCTCATGGGGCTGCCCTCCCCCACCGCCCAGCCTGTAGGGAGAGAAGAGGTGGCTCAGGGGGACTGAGGGGGCCCCCTTTGTCTCCCTTAACCTCCAAGATCGCTGTCGTTGTCAGGTGTGGGGGCTCCCGGGGTCCGGGCATTCTGTGCTTGAACGTGTCGTGTTTATTATGCCTGGTTAAAGATCATTAAAGCCTTTGTTGGGGAGCTGACTGACAAGGAGAGTGGATTAATATTAGAACACCCTGTCACAACTGGTGAAAAGGCGGGATTGATTTTATAGGGAGTTTAGTCAGAGCTGCGTGTAAACCCCCTGGGGTTGCTCTGGAGTGTATCCATCTCCTCCATTAGGAAGTCCCTCCGGGAATATTCGCTGCCGTGTTTATTACAACCAAAGCTGCATATCATAGAGAGAGTATTAGCTGCTTTTCTTCAGCTTTCTTGCTCTTGATTGCCCTGGCGCCTAGTGGCTCAGTCCCGTGCACTCAGGCAGCTGCCGGGTCCAAGGAGGCAGCTGTGGGCTGGACCGGGAAGGTATAGGTGTGTATTCACGTGCACACGTGTGCTCCAGTGCCTGCTGGGGTGGACGTGGGGCGCTCCAGAGCTCCCCCTTCTGGGGGACGGTGGGGAGGACCTTTCACTGTCCCTGCTGGAGATCTACCTGCAGGGCTCATAGATTTCCCTGAGACTTTTGCCCAAGAATTCACGGAATGCTCCTTTGACAAGAGGAAGCAAAGTGATGGTGTAGACCCTGTGCTGGGCCAGGAGTGAGCTCCGCCATTACCAGCCGTGTGACCATTGGTCAAGTCAACTAACTTCTCTGGGCTTGGTTTCTTCATTACTCCTATCAGGACAAGGAAACGGTACCCATCTTACAGATGTGTTCTAAGAATTAAAGGGATGTTACAAGCAAAGTACCGGCACGTAGTGAGCACTTAAGGCAGTTAATGCTGTTGTATCATGAGATAATTATTCTAGTATATTCTAAGTGGGATTCAATTTACAAGCATTCAGTTCTGACAAAACTTTCTAGGAACATCCTTATGGCAGAGAACATGGCCTATGTAGGGAAGCGAAAGCGTCATGGGGCAAGGTTCACCAGTCCTTCTCCAGTGGGAGGGCTCATGGCACATTGGGAAAAGCCCAGACCCAAGCGGGGGAGTTCTGGGGCACTTGGTGGGCTGGATCCGAGATGATACGGGACGAGATCTGGGCCTGCCAACCAGCTCGGTGGACGTGGGGCGGGAGGTCAGCCCAGCAGATGTCAGTCATTCAGAGTGGAGGCTGAGTCTAAGTCACAGACCATGTGTCACACCAGGGCACAGATAAAAGCGGAAGGTTGGTTAGGTGAGCAGCAGAGAGGGAACGGGTCACTTGCCGGGGTCCCAGGAAGGTCAAGATTCTGTGAGCCAAAAGAATTCATGACTCACTTTTGCTGAACTCCTGAAGTCTTTCTAAAAATGTCTATCTACCACAGCACTCAGCAGGTAGCCTCTTTTTTCCCCTAGCGTCTGGTGTTGACAACGGATGCCTCCGGAGCCAGGTTACCACCCAATTCTCTGTGCCCTTGGGGAAGCTAGGCCTCAGTTTCCTTCTCTGTAAAATGGATATAGCACTTACTTCTCAGGGGTGTAGAGAGGGTTAAATATGACAATCCAGGGGCACCTGGGTGGCTCAGTGGGTTAAGCCTCTGCCTTCGGCTCAGGTCATGATCTCAGGGTCCTGGGATCGAGCCGTGCAGCAGCCTCTCTGCTCAGCAGGTAGCCTGCTTCCCTTCCTCTCTCTCTACCTGCTCTCTGCCTACTTGTGATCTCTGTCTGTCAAATAAATAAATAAAATCTTTAAAAAAAAAATGAGACAATCCATGCAGAGCCTCTAGAACAGCACCTGGAAGTCACTGACCTTCGACGTCAGCTGCCATCAGAGTCCCTGTGGCTCCCTCCCGAGCAGAGACCTAGACTCATAGTTTCTGTGTCCACAAGGACCACCAGCCCTGGTCTGGGGCACATAGGAACACACAGCAGGTGGTTGAACTGCAGCATGGAGTGGGATAGAGCGCGGTCACACTTCCCACGGTAGGGATAACCTGAAACTGCCTGGCAAAGAGGAAAGACAGACCAGGGTCAGATGCCGAGTCGGGTCTTAACAGGATATAACAGAGTTGAGAGTAGGAGCAGAAGCAATGGCAGGGATTTCCACGTCTGGTGAGCGCCCTGTGGTCGAATCAGAGCCTAAGAGACAAGTCCAAGCAAAGGAGGGCAGAAGAAGGCTAGGGAGGACGATCAAGCTGGGAAGGAAGGGTGTGATACCAACCTTCTGCAGGTGGTGGGGGCAGAAGCAGGCTTCAGGAGTCCCGTGCAGGTAGACTGTGAGCATGGAGGCCGCACGGGCTTGCACCTGCTATGATAAAATCAAACTCAGCAGGAGGCAGCTGGGGTTCTCGAGGAAGGGCAACAACAAGGTGAGAGAGGTTAAGATTGCAGACGCTGACAGGTACGACTCAGAAATCCAGGCTCTCGGGATATGATAAAAGAAACAAAGTAAACAGCACACGTGAGCCTTCCCTAACAGCAAATTCTGCAAAAACGCTTTTTGTAAAATATTTAAATAATGCAAAAAATTCAAAGAAGAAATTAAGACATGCCGAATCCTACCTCCAAGAGATAATCACTGCTAATATTTTGGTCAACACCTGTCGGCAGATGGAGGTGTTCGTCATCTCCATCGGTGTCCCTCTCTGCAATCCCGGATGAACGCACCTTCTAAGAAAACACATTCACACATGGAAACTTGACGGCTGGTTGGCAAACGCAGTTTCAAAGTGCATCCTCCGTCCTCTCCCTTCCCCACCCCCAGACCAGACTGCCACCTTTAATACCCTCCTACCTGAAGGCATTTCGTGATCCGAGACACAGACGGATTTGTGCATGTATATTATACAAATGGGCTCAGACTTCGCATGCTATTCTGTTACCTGATCTTTTTCACTCCACAGAACATTCAGGGCATCATTCCCAGCCAATACATATAGAGCTACATTATCATTTTTAATGACTGCAAACCGTTTACCCACTTTGGAGGGCTCATGCTTATTTTAAGCATTCCCCTATTTTTATATTAAAGATTTTATTTATTTATTTGTCAGGGAGGGAAAGAGAGAGCATAAGCAGGGGGAGCAGCAGGCAGAGGGAGAAGCATGTTCTCCCATGAGCAGGGAGCCAGGTGTGGGACTCGATCCCAGGACCTTGGGATCATGACCTGAGCCAAGGACAGATGCTTAGCTGACTGAGCCACCCAGGTGTCCCAAGCATTCCCCTACTGGCGGACACTTACTTAGGGTGTCATGAACAGTCTATTTTAAATAATGCTTCCGCAAACATCCTCGTACTTCTTTCTCTTCATGCTTAGGTGGTTATTCTCAGAGGGTCAATTTCAGACACAGAGCTAATAAGTGAACAATCACACACATTTCGTATCTCGGTACCAAAAAAGTCATACAGATAGATAGATTCCCGGCCTTCTGGTCATGTAAAAGATGGTCCGTTTCTTCATCCAGGTAACAAACTAGACTGTGTCAGCTTTAAAAAAATAAAATCTATGCTAATCTGATATGGGAAAATCATATCGCATTGCTTTGCTTTGATTATCCTCAAGGCAAAGTGTTTTTCATAGCTCGGCTAGCCATTTGTGTTTCCTCATTTGCAATTTTCCCGAATATTAAACATCATGAGGAAAAAAAGAATAACTTTCAATAAAATGCCATGGTGCAGAAGAATATCCACACAAGAAAAAAACATGAACAGAGTATTCCAAAATGATTGAAGTACAGACTGTAGAACCTTATTATAGTATAATATTTTTACTTGAAAATATATGGATATACAGTCTCTAAAGACTAAAAAAACACATTCCAAAAGTTAATAGCAATTATACCTGGGTTGTATTTGAGGGGTTTGTTTGTTTTTTTAATGCTTAGTCTTGGTTTTCATGTTTTCTCTCATTAGAACGATTGCTTTATAATTTGAAGATCCCCAGAAGTATTCATAAAACCACAAAATATCCTTTATGTAATTTGCACTACTCTGCTACTCTTTATGGGTAAATAGTCATAAAATGATAGACTTTTTGAACTAAAAGGAACCCTGAGTGCCATACCTACCCTGCGCCCCACGGTGGAAATAAGAAAAAAAGCCAAGAGCAGGCAGATGAACTGACCCGGCCAAGGGGTGCCGGCCGCTGGAACCCACGAAAAAGCAAAGTAACGTTCTTTTTTTTTTTTTTTTTTAAGATTTTATTTATTTATTTGATAGACAGAGATCACAGTAGGCAGAGAGAGAGGGAGGGAAGCAGGCCCCCGCTGAACAGAGAGCCTGATGCGGGACTCGATCCTAGGACCCTGGGATTGTGACCTGAGCCGAAGGCAGAGGCTTAAACCACTGAGCCACCCAGGCACCCCGCAAAGTAACATTCTATGAGACATCAACAGAGAAGGAAGGACACCCCACCGCTCCACTCTTCTGGGGGTCCAGCCCCAGTGCAGGACCAGAACCGTGTTGAAACCACAGCAGCCCACATGTGAATTAGACTTTATATATAATCCCCAAACTCCTGGTGGAATGGATTGCCAGGAGTCTGAGACCTGGAGATTTTAAAGACCAGGAGAACGAGGGTCTGGTGGAGGCTCGGTGTAGTCCACAGGAGGGGAGAGAAACAGGGGATTCTGAGGCCCAGGGATCCGAGGTGAGGAGCGGCAGGGGGAGGTCGGGGCACACCAGCGCCTTGGGGGGCCGCCCGAGCCTTCCCACAGGATGGAGGCTGCAGGGCGACCCCGCAGCCCGGCACAGTTCCCCCCTTGACTCCAGACCCTCCCCAGCCCCCTTCCCTGCAGCCCTTCCTCGCAGACCTCAGAACCAGGGTTTTGTTTTGCAATTTGTTGCAGATTTCCCCCCCCTTCCCTTTCTTTCAAAAGCCTGTCTGGGATTCTGCTCCACGCAGAGGTTGGAAAGAGCAGCACGGCTGCCTCTGGAAATCTTGTTTCCCCTGCCACATGACATCAGTGGGTTATATTGCAACTTTCCACATGGCTGCCCAGACACCGACAGTTGTGTTTATGAAAACCCTCTTGATACCGACTTGGAGCCTCCCTGGCACTCAAGGCTCCTTCTCACGCTGCGTGGGGTGTGTTCTGCTTAGGGGAGCATCTGACAAAGGGTGGTTGGGAAAGCCAGCTTCCCCAGCAGGTGCTCCGTGTGGGGAGACGGCTCCCCTCCATCCCGACCAGGACATCTCTGTCGCCACCGTGCTCAGCTCCAGGAGGCTCCGGTGGCATAGGAGAGCGGGGTAGTGGGACATCGGGGTGGGCGGGGAGGGCAGCAGCCAGCCCTTGGGGTGGAGGCCCGGACTGGGGCCGGAAGCCCTGGTTCGGCCGATTCTATTTCCTGACCTGCAGGGTCAGGGGCTTCGGGTAAACCCCTTCCCCAGTCTGGGTCCCAGCTCTTACTTTCAGTTCTCTGAAACTGGAAAAGTGAGTTCGCTCCTCTCCACCCGTGGTGAGGAGGGTAGGGATTTGGTGACAGGAAATAAAAGGACCCATGTGGGACAGAAGATCAGCAGACTTAGGAAAGCCATTTGGACTCCCTGACCTTTAGTTTCCCCTCTATAAAATCACTGGTAAAAATGTTCATTCCTAAAGCTCCTCTAGCTCTAAGAAAAAAAAAAAAAATTATGGCGTTGTGACTTTTTCAAACCCCCAGCCGTGAACATTGGAAGATCCTTTGGTTAGTTGGTTAGTAGTCTGGGACGAAAGGCGCCTAGAAATTCTGAACCATGGGAGAGTTAATTGACGGTAAACCCAGTGAATCGTGGCCCTACACTCCCTCGCCTAGCATCCCTTAGGGCCTCAGTCTCATAAATGCTCCCCAAAAGGCAGGGATGTTTGGGGGTGTCTGGACACTCCCCGACCTCAGACAGCTGGTCTTTCTCTCCCAGAACTCCTGGTGCTGGTAGCCTTCTGGATCCACCTATGAGTTCCTGGGGGCCCCTGGAACATTCTCCTTGTGGCAGCTGTCCTGGCTGCCCAGCTACAAGATAAGTACTTGGGGTCTTTGCATCCCCCATACTCCCACACTCAGTGCTATTCATTCGTTCATTCATTCATTCATTCATTCCTCCTAGGCCTTGGATACATAGGGAAGGTGTGATAGAGTGGAAAGTTCAGTGTCCTCCCCAAGCCCCCTATCCCCGGCTACCCACCCCAGTAGATACTAACACAAGAAGTAGCAGAGGACAAGCGCTCAGGTTGGACAGCTATATATGGATAATTCTCACAAAGATCCTGAGACGCCCGCCCTGTACCTAATAGTTGAAGAAACTGGGGCACAGAGAGGCTAGGCAATGGTTCAAGGTCACACAGCAGGTGGTGGAATCTAGATTCAAATCTAGATAGTCTCACTTCAGAGCTCAGTCCCTTAGCCACTGCACTATCTTTATGGGGCTCAGATGCTCACAGATTGTGGTGAGGAGATGTTACACAGGGGCTGCAAATCCCGAGTGAGTTCCTGGAGTCAGAATGTTGTCCTCCCTGCAAACTGACAGGACTGAGGCCCAGGCCCTGGCCAGTAGCTGGTATGGCCCAGAGGGCGGGTATGCCTGGGCGAGCGGGCCAGGAGTATCTCGACTCCCCATCTTTCTCCATGGCCCCTTCCTTGGAGGAAAGGATGGGAGGTCTCAGGAGCCTCCAAGTGTCTCCTCCCCTTGCATGGAAGGACCATCATCCTTGTACTTTTTACCCTCGTCACCACGAGGCTCCCACCCACTACCTTTTTGGACACCAACTTCTTGGAATTCTGGAAAAGGAGGAACGAATCAATCGTTGGACAGATGGAGAAGGAGAATGTCCAGAGCACAGCAGCCATGGGAAGGCCCAGGAGGGATGCCAGGGCCCCTGAGCCGGGAAGGACGCATAGGCCAGGCTGACAAGGGCCCGTAGCCCCGCCCTCCCAGCCAGCGTCTCTGCCGGCCAGCGCGTGAGGCCAGCTCGGGTGTCCGCGACATTCTTCTCCGGGTGATTTAAAAGGGACTGTGCAAAGCGGTCATCCCTTCCTAATGGGCCTGGGTCGTAATTCTCCGTGATCCACACCCCCCCCACTCCCACCCTTCCTGTGGCTACTGCTCAGAGGCATTTAGAGCAGATTTAAGATCAAAATCAAATCAGATTCACTAAACAAGGTGTCAGGTCAGGCAGGAGGGGCTGGGGGCTTGGAGTTATAGCCGGAAGGCCTGGCGGTTCCTTGGAGACTATGAAGTGAGTATATTTTATGGCCAGACACAATGCTGGAAGAACTGTCCATAAACCAATTACAGAAAACTTCCCCACAAGTCTCAGGGAATGCTGGTAGCTGGCTGGGCATGTGGGGGTGCGGTGATGAGTCAGCCCACGACCCACCCATCGGACGTCCCTGGGGCTCCCACCTGCTACGACACACTGGCTGGCTCCTCCCTCAGGAGCCAAGCAGCCCTGAGGGTAGGACCACTTCCCGGAAAGGCTCAGCAAATGTGCTCTGCATTCAGAAGCAGTGAATTCTCAGGATGGACGGGCCCCATTTTACCAAGGGAAACACAGAAACTCAGAGACGGGGAGAGCCTTCCCCACGGTCACACAGCTGCCGGGAACCAGGAACGGGTCTCCAGACTCCCAGGTTCAGTGCTCATTCACGCTGCCTACGCTCCCAGCCTCTCGCAGAAAAAGGCAGAAAGCAGATTTCCCCACAGATCCCGCCTGCCACACAGCTTTGAAAGTAATTTCCAAGAATCTCTGCAGATCTCCAGCCCAGGTTAGGCCCCCGGTGCGCCCCGGGGGGTGGAGGTCACAGTTTCCATTTCTGTGTCACATTCTGTGAGATGCGCCATAACCCGGGATCCCCTGTGGACCTTGCACCCAAGTCCTGGGCAATGAGATGTGAGTTATGTCCCATCTTCCCTGCCGGAATGCCGGAGGATGAGGCAAAGGCTGTGTTTGTTTGCCTTTGTGTCATTCAACGTGTGCCCGGCACATACGCAGTAGTCCGTGCGTTCGTGCTCAATGGATCGAAACCACCACCATCACCGTTACTTTACTGAGGGGAGCTGGGGTCCCCTCGGCCCTCTGCAGCTGTCTCCTGTTCCGTTCCTCCAGGCAGGCTCCTTGGGGCTGAATCATTGACCTAGAATGAATCCTCTGCTCCCGTCCACTGGGAAAGCCCAGAGGTGCCGTCCATGCCGGCTGTGCGGCTCCCACTTTAGAGTGGGTGGGCTTTAGGGGAGGGTGAGATTTCCTCTTATGAGGCCCTGGGGAGGCCCCATAGCCCCTTGGCCCTCGGCCAGCCCCAGCCCTCCACGAGCATTCCTTCCTCCCACTCCAGCCCCCCTTGCTGGACATCTCTGAGGGCCTAGGCGAGGCTCAGGGGAAGCAAAACCCAGGGGACCCAGCTGCTTCCCTGTCAAGTCCGGCCGCCCTGAGCGCTGATGTCTTGACAGGCAGCATTAGCATAAAAACCTCAGCAGTGGCAGCTGCCGGCCCTGTGCCAGAGCCCTGGGCGTCTCTGCTCTGTGCCAGTCACTGTCACCGGGGGCGGGCACCTGCCAGCGGGAGGTGCATGGCTGTCTCTTATGCCCGGACATGCTGGGCTCTGGGCATCTCCTGCTCTCGGGGCTCCTGCTGAAGCTCTTCCAGCATCGCAGCGGTCCACTCAGACACCTTTCCCAGGGGGCCAGCTGCCTCCCTGCCTCTGTCCCCAGCGCTTCCTTGTTCCTAACACTGTTGGAGGCCCCGAGGCTGGGGTGGTGCCGATGGGAGGCTGGGGCCAGATGGAGTGGCCTTCCCCTGGGA
This sequence comes from Mustela lutreola, assembly GCF_030435805.1. NCBI lineage: Eukaryota > Metazoa > Chordata > Mammalia > Carnivora > Mustelidae > Mustela > Mustela lutreola. The sequence goes on along the minus strand of NC_081290.1, from coordinate 187,780,618 downwards.
GGCCTCACCCCCAAATGCCGGGGCCAAGGTCTTGTCTCACCATCCCCAATCTTCATCTCTCGGGCCTGAAAAGCTTCCCTGGGATTCCGTAGCAGAGACATTATAAAAGCAGAGCAAAACTGTTGGAAGGCAAAAAAGGCAGCAATTACAGTTTAGCAAAGAGCTTATGAGCCCTCCTCTGTTTTGAGTCCTGCTGGTCACCTGGGGCTTTCTACCTGGAGCCTGAAAACACAGAGGCGGCCCATTCTCCTCCTCCCCCTCTCCTTCCCCACCCCTACTCCTACTCCTCTTCCTCCTCCCTTACACCAAGGACCTCTGGCCTTCTTGGACCTTTGTGATAGTCTTCCCTTTGCCTGAAACCCCACCTTTCAGGGCTCAGACAGGCCTTCCCCCGCTCACAGCCTCGAGGAGCGCCCCACTTCCCTCTTCGCTGGCATCCTGCTCGTGTCTGTCACAAGTGATGAAATTGTTTACTTTTTTTTGCAAGTAATTTTCATGTTTTAAAATACTTATCAATAAATATGTCCTTCTTTTCCTTTTTAAATGAGTCTTTTTCAACCAGAGGCATACATACGCAGAATTTAAAAATCATATAATATCCAGAGATGTTTCCTGGTAGGCAGCAGACCCCTAGCCTGTCTTCCACCCTCCAGAGATAACTATGGTCAACTCTTGGCTGTCTCCCCTCGTGTTTAGAGCCCTTCGCCCAAACAACATACTCTTGCTTACAACATACTCCCTTCCCCCAACATCTTATTGCAAAAAATTGCAAATGTGTAAAAAGTTGAAAGGCTTTATAGCAAATGCCCGTAATTATGCCCAACAACTAGACTCTACAATTAACGTTGTGTTATATCCGTTCTGTCACATAACTTCTTCATTTTCTATTCTTCTATCCACCCATCATTCCGTCTTCCTTCTGGTACATTTCCAAGTGAGTTGCATCTCATTAGAATTTGGTATTTGCTGGTGGTTCTTTTTTTCCCCTCCTTCTGGAATAAATTTCATATGCAAAGAAATGTGCACATCTTATGTGTACCAATCCATGAGTTCTGACCTAGGCATAAGACTGTGTAACCAAACCTTCCCAAGAAGCAGAATTTTACCCTCCCCCCAAGGGGAAGTTTCCTTATGCACCTTTTTGCTAAGTGCTGACTGTTACCCACACAAGGCAGGGGGCTACTCTTCTCTTTTTCTCACTCTGTTTGGTGATAACAATTTTTTTAAATTTTTTAAATTTTTTATAAACATACATTCTTATCCCCAGGGGTACAGGTCTGTGAATCGCCAGGTTTACACACTTCACAGCACTCACCAAAGCACATACCCTCCCCAATGTCCATAACCCCACCCCCCTTCTCCCAACCCCCCTCCCCCTAGCAATCCTCAGTTTGTTTTGTGAGATTAAGAGTCACTTATTGTTTGTCTCCCTCCCAATCCCATCTTGTTTCATTGATTCTTCTCCTACCCACTTAAGCCCCCATGTTGCATCACCAATTCCTCATATCAGGGAGATCATATGATAGTTGTCTTTCTATGCTTGACTTATTTCACTAAGCATGATACGCTCTAGTTCCATCCATGTTGTTGCAAATGGCAAGATTTCATTTCTTTTGATGGCTGCATAGTATTCCATTGTGTATATATACCACATCTTCTTGATCCATTCATCTGTTGATGGACATCTAGGTTCTTTCCATAGTTTGGCTATTGTGGACATTGCTGCTATAAACATTCGGGTGCACGTGCCCCTTCGGATCACTACGTTTGTATCTTTAGGGTAAATACGCAGTAGTGCAATTGCTGGGTCATAGGGCAGTTCTATTTTCAACATTTTGAGGAACCTCCATGCTGTTTTCCAGAGTGGCTGCACCAGCTTGTATTCCCACCAACAGTGCAGGAGGGTTCCCCTTTCTCCGCATCCTCGCCAGCATCTGTCATTTCCTGACTGGTGAACTTTAGCCATTCTGACTGGTGTGAGGTGATATCTCATTGTGGTTTTGATTTGTATTTCCCTGATGCCGAGTGATATGGAGCAGTTTTTCGTGTGTCTGTTGGCCATCTGGATGTCTTCTTTGCAGAAATGTCTGTTCATGTCCTCTGCCCATTTCTTTCTTTTTTTTTTTTTTTTAAGATTTTATTTATTTATTCGACAGAGAGAGATCACAGGTAGATAGAGAGGCAGGCAGAGAGAGAGAGGGAAGCAGGCTCCCTGCTGAGCAGAGAGCCCAATGTGGGACTCAATCCCAGGACCCCGAGATCATGACCTGAGCCGAAGGCAGCGGCTTAACCCACTGAGCCACCCAGGCGCCCCCTCTGCCCATTTCTTGATTGGATTATTTGTTCTTTGGGTGTTGAGTTTGCTAAGTTCTTTATAGATTTTGGACACTAGTCCTTTATCTGATATGTCATTTGCAAATATCTTCTCCCATTCTTGACAACAATTTTTGACCTTTTCTCCTGACTTCTTATTATGGTACGAGTCTTAGCTCATAACTTTCCGTTCCCATAATATACTTATATCACACTTTTAAAAAATTAAATCAATACTCTTCCTACAAGAGAATAAGTAAAAACTCTTCACTCCAGAGACAGTATTGTACTCAACACTGATTATGTTTCCTATCTTGTGTAACTTGATGCTTTTCCTCATTTTTGACTTGCTTTTCTATACCTTCTCATAATTTTTTCTTTATGAATCAACAGAACTGGGAAATCTCTATTGCTATTATTTGTCACGAGTAAGTGTATCAAATAATCTATAACTTACTTTTATGTTTCCTTCCCCTCCCCAGGAGGCTGCCCTCCAATCTCTTGAGGGGAACTCCCCTGCTGATCCCTCTCTCAAAGCTTTTAGGAACCTCTCATCTCTGGTGTCTGAAACATCACGATCATATGCCTTGGCCCTTTAATGACCCTTCAATCTGGAAAGCAACATCTCTCAGTCCAGGGAAATTTTCTTCTATTATTTCTTTGATAATTATCCCCTCCATTTTCTTCAAACCTTTCTAGAATTTCCAGTGGTCAAATGTGGGACCTTCTGAACTGATTCTTAGTGTTCTCATTTTCTCTCCCATTATCTGTCTTTCTCTTATTCTCTTTCTTTCTGTGCCACTTTGGGGGAAATGTCCTCTATTTTATCTTTCAGACCTCTTATTGAATTCTGAATTTTTGCTTTCCTTTTTAATAGCCAAGAGCTCTTTCTTGCGCTTTGGTTTTATATATGGGGTCTATTTATGCTTGTATCTCCTTCCTGTCTGTCCATCTGTCTATCCGACTCTCATCTATCTTTTTCCTGCTCTAACTTCAGGTGAAAGGTCTGCTTTGATCTCTCTGAGAATATTGGTAATACATATTTTTGAAGTTTTCTTCTATTCCTGACCTTGTCTCTGGTTTCTTCTGAGTTCCTTTTTTTCCCTTCCTATTTACTTGTCTGGTCTTAATGGTGGAGACTTTCTTAGAATGTCTGGTGATCCTTAGTAGTCCATACTGAAGATCATTAGGGTCATTAGAGAAACCCATTTGGCAGCTTTGTACACACAGCTGGGCCGTTTTTTGCTGGTGGGTGTCTCAGAAGGGGGAATGGATGGGGGAGGGGGGCTGGCTTTGTCTTTGGAGGACACTCAGTATTGCCTTATACCACCTTGGTCCATTCCATTTTTCCAGAGAAGAATTCTCCTGCCTCTGGTCTGGGGTCCGGGGTGAGGGATGGGATTTCGGGAATATCCTGGCTGTTGTCATTATGAAAGTTCAGTCGGGGAACAAGGGTGAGGGTCTTGCTGTTCAGGATGCAGTATTTAACCTAAACTTCCTGTTTTATGCCTGGTGCTGAGACTTGACTGTCATCTGTCAATGCAGATGGCATCCCTGAGCCCAATGCTCTCTGGTTCAGTTTCTTCAGAGGACACTTGCCCCTTTCCCGATTTGGGAGATGGGGGCTTGCCTGACTGCACAGAGGAGGAAGGGGACCCTGGAGGACTGTTTTAGCCCCTTCTGATCTCCTGCCATGCCTGATGTCCCCCGTCCCTGAGGGCTGGGGTTAGGGTGGGTCCCCAGAGGCCACATCTCCTTCCCCAAGGAAGGGCCATAGAAGCTTCTTCCATTCTATTAAGCCAGCTGTCACTCTTCCATTTGCTTTTTCTCTCCTCCAAATGTGATGACAGTTGTCCTGTGCTGCTGTCATCTTTCCCACTTGCGTTTTCCTGGTGGGTTTTAGTGACTCGAATCTCATGTTAGCGTGACTTTAGGAGGGAAGCGTGATAAAAAATGATGATCAACCCACCATGTTTAGCCTGAAGGCTTTTATTTAATATCTTCCCCTCACACAAGACTGTGGGAGCCCCATAGCTAGGGAGTCTGCCGGTTTTGTTCCACACTTTCCCCTGCACTTAGCAGTGTGCCTAACTCATACCAGGTTCTTAGAAAACAGATACCCACTAAATTAAAAGCATGGAGGGGGGGATGTTTCTGATGTTCTCCTTTCTAGCCAGAGGTGGGGAGGGGTCCTCAGTCTCCTCTAGCAAATGAGGAAACCAGGTCTGACTGAGGGTTATCAGATCATCTGATGCGTTGGGGAGGGTCATACTTGCTAAAGTAGAAAAAAAATCACAGCTGGACAATCTCTAGACTCCGATGTTGGAGCCTCATAGAGGCTGGCCAGATGCCCCTTGGGGGTGTGTGGGCCGCACCCCTGGGTGCCTGGCCGTGAAGAAGAAGGGCCTGGCTCCAGCCATCCCAACAACCCATCCCACTGTCCTCTTCCCAAACTCCCCTCCCAGACCAGGGCTTTGGTCTCAGCCGGAGGGAAGGGAATGCCAGCCTGGACTGGAAACCTCTTTGCCACCCCTAGAAGGCCCGGGAGGGCTGCAGACCTCAGCACGGAGTCCAGATTCCGGGTGAAGAGCTAAAAATATAGCCATCGGTATCTCCCCCTCGCTGCACTGTCTTAATGTGGTTTTAAAATAAGTCAGCCTCTTTCTAGTTCTGCTTTCCACTGTCATTTATTTCAGTTTTTATCTCCACAACAAAAATTCCTTCCAACTTTTTTTCCCTCTCTCCCTGTAATGCTCTTCACTTTCAAATGCTAATAATCTCCAGCTGTAAAAGGCTTAGAAGTGGCTCTAGATTGTTTGATCTTTGGCCTGTGATCTGCTTTCATCTCTCTGCTTTCAAATGTTACTTTAGATTTACTTTAACCTATTAACATGCTTGGTATTCATAGACACGCACTCTCCAAACCAGCTTCCCAGCACCCCCCACCCCATTATAACTAGACAAGGAAAGGGAAACTGGATGTACGGGGGAGGGGACTTTTGCCCTGGGGACTGGAGGCCTGCAAGGCAGGGACCGAGGGATGGGCGTGGAGGCGGGGACCGAGGGGAGGTCCTAAGAAAGGAGAGGGGAGGGAAGAGGGCCAGGGGACCAGACCAGAAGCCTGGAGAGGAGAGGAAGAGAGAAGGCGTGGAAGCCAGAGAAAGGGAGAGTGGGGCAGGGATGGAAGGGCAGGTCCTCCCCCTCAGGGAGGGCAGGCTGCCTCCCCGAGGCTTAGGTACTATCTAAATCCACTCTCCAGGGGCCCAGCCTGGCCTGGGGAATGGGGGCACTGAAGGAGGGCTGGAGATTTCTTGCTTTCACCATCACACCGGAGTATCTGCGTGTTCGTTTCCACAGGAAACGCCAGGCATAAATATGGATGAAACTCCTCACCGAGACCACAAGGGGACGGCTCAATTATTTGCCATATAAAGTAGCACATGAGGATTCTTTGCACTTGATCATTTCCTCTGTGTAGGGCTGTGTGCCGGCGCACCCGTGTGTGCGTGTCCATGTGTGTGTGTGCGTGTGGGTGTCCATGTGCTGGGGGTTTGGGGAGGCACCACGGCACCGAGCCCCTCATTGCAGTCCGAGCTGCATCTGGGTGCCTGGACGGGGTTTGGGAAAGGAGACCCCACTCGTCCATGTACCCCACTCTAACACACACATACGCCCAGGGACCCCTGTGACTCCACAGCCACTGAATGGCCAAAGGACTGACATCAGAGGAGGATCACTGATAATCAGAATTTCTGGAAAACCCAAGGGCGGGAGCTGATGGCTCTTTTCTTCTGAGGCTGCTCCCTTGTTTGAGGAAAAAGCCTGACCAGCCGCCGCTGCTCCCTGGGAAGACAGGAGGGAGAAGCTGTCGTCTTAAGAGGTCTAAGAGGTCTAAGAGGTCGTCTTAAGCTGGGCTGAAAGGAACACCCAGAGAGACCAGAGTCCCCTCTGCTGCCACAGTACAGTCTCCCCATGGAGGAAAAGGGCCAAAGCTGCCAGGGTCAGAGGAATGTAAGGAAACCTCACCTGGTATCAGAAGGTCTAGAGCTCCACTCTAGGGCCAGTGGCTTAGCCCCTCTGACCTCAGTTTCCTTATCTATGGAATGGGCTAACAATATTCTTCCTTCCAAAGGCAATTGTGGTGGCCCAATAATCCTAGTAAGGATTATAATTCTATCCCGCCAAGCCCTCTGTGATGCACCAGGTGTTACCCTAAGGCTGTTATTAATATTAACTCACATAATCCTCCATTAACCCTCGGTTAATTCTCTTTCCACCCTATGAGGTGGATACTAGGATCAGTCTCATTTCGCAAACAAGGAAACTGAGACACAGAAGGTTTAAGCAATTTGCACAAGGTCGCAGAGATAGGGCTAGTATGTTTATTTTAGGCTAATTAGGCTCCTGGGTCCCATGAACTCATCTGTTGCCTCATTGAATCCCACAGCCTCCCCCACCCCGGGCTGGTATCAGCATACCGACCCCATGCAGAACCCAGCCGAACAGTCTCAGCCCCCTGCTGCCCAGGCCCACACTGCTTATCCTCATGCTCAGCCGTGAAGATGCTTTTCAGCTGCGAAGAGCTTAAAAATTTCAGTTATTATTATCTGTAAATGTTGGGGATTCCTGCCCAAGGGAAGACTCACGTTCCCTGAGTCGGAGGGCTAGGGTGCTAAGGAAAAGCGGGGTGCCTGCAGACTGTCCTCACTCTCAGACCTTCTCTCTGGGAAACCAGAACCTCTGCTGTAGCCAGGCAATTGCCTTTGGTCCTGAACAAAGAGGAAAGGGAGAAAAGAAGTTTATCTTATTAGCATGGGGTGTGGGGAGTGTGTTTGGGGGAGACCACCAGGGATTCACCTTAGATCAGGGACCATCTGGAATGAGCCCCCTTCAAGGCTGCCACGCCCAGCCTCCCCCTGTGGAGGAGGGCACAGCCCTGACCCTAAGCGGAGCCTGCCCCCCCCCACCCCCGGGCACTTGGAGATTTCAAACTCCCAGGGCATCCCATCGAAGCAGGAGGGAGATGGGCCCCGTCTGAGTGTAGCCACGAGCCAGGCGACATGTAAGGTATTTCTGCACCTATCAGCACGTTCAGACGTTGCACCCGCCCTGTGAATTAAGCATCCCCCTGCATTGTCGTTTTGCAGATGCTAAGACTCTTAAGGGACGCGACCACGGTCGTGCAGAAATCTCTTTCCACCGTGCTGCCTCCCGTAGGTCTCAGCGGATGCGGACGGAGGGTGTTAATCCTGCGGCGAGCAGGTGGGCAGCTTCGGGGTCCTCCCACGGCCCAGACCCCAGTGACCCTGCAGTCCTACCAGAGGTCTCCTTTTATCAGGCACTGGACATCCCTGAGGACAGGGCCCCGATCTGCTTGTGACCTGGTAGAACCCAAACTTGAAATGTTTCTTCCTGTCACCTTCTTTGGGATCTGTGCCCCATCAGATCCCCCCAACCCCCAGAAGCTTGGCTGGCCCGGGAATGAGCCTGGCATGTTGGGTGCCACTGAGAAGGAACTTGGCTTTTTTGCTTAGTGACTGTGTGCCCCCAGATAAGTAACTCAGCCTCTCTGAGCCGACGTTTCATCATTTGCCTGAATAGTGGAAGAGTGGGTTTGTTCTAATGCCCCAGGGCCCAGGAGAGGCTGTGGGCCCCAGGGTGCTGCGTCTCCTGCTCTGCCCACTGGGCTCTTCCTGGGCAGGGGCCATCTGACAGAGTCCCTGCCGTGAGGCTGGCGGCAAAGGAGGGAAGAACACGCGCATCTTCCCGTTTCTGCCTCCGGCAAAGCTCACATGCGCTGCCGCTGGCCCCACGGAGCATGCAGGCGTGAACCCGAAAGGCCGTTTTCAGAGGTGACTGCCAGGGGCATAATGAACCCTGGAAAGCCCAGCGCCGGCTATGTGGCCTCCCACCTGCAACCCGGTGGGCAGCTCTTCGGGGCAGGAGGAATCCTTCTAGGTTGCCGTGGGCGTCGGGGAGAAGTCGGGGCTGGTGAGGGCTCCTGTTCTTGTTGTCCCTCGCCTCCTCTGGTACCAGCCTCACCAGGGGGCCGGGGAGCTGGGGGGGGGGGCGGCAGCGGGCACTGGGGAGAATTCCCCGTCCTTCACACCCTCCCGCCAGTCCTTAGTCACTGGAAAGAGCAAATGCAAATGGATCGAAAGCACAATACCCAGAATACGCCGCCATGCTTCCTAGGGGCTCGCGCGGAGTTAAAGCTGGGCTCCTCCTGGGGGCTGACATTTTCCCTGGTTCAAACAACATCTGTGGCTCGCCGAGCCTGGTGAAAGGTGAAGGAGCCAGCCACCGCCACTGTAAGCTCCAGGGAAACGGAAAAACCCAGCTTCACGGGTCCCTTCTTCCTGGAGGGGGTGCTGAGCCCACGCCTGCACTCACGCGCGGACCCCCACGCACGGCCCCACAGATGCACACTCGTGTACCCCTCAGCCATGCATGAGCCCATACGTGTGCATTCCCTCATGCACGTGCTCACCTGAGTGTCCTTTCATGAACACCCTCAGCCTCCCAAACCCACACACACGTGTGCAGGCCCACATCTGTCCGCGAACCACGCACAGACGTCCGTGAGCTAGAGGAGAGGGTCTGCCCCCATCCCCTCCCTCCCCCGGCCCCCCAAGATGAGAGAGGGCAGAAGTGAGAGGATGGCTGTTGAGGGTTTGAAATCAATGCATTCTGAGAAGAAGGACTGTCTTCCCCTCCAGGCTCCAGGCCAAATCTCCAAATGAAATCAGGCCGGGGAGAAATGAACAACCGAGATGCACAAAACAATGTGAAGAAGAAACGAATAATAATATAAAAAAAAGGTGAGAGTTATTTTTCAGCTCACTGGCTTTCTGAAAAGTAATATAAAGTTGAGCAGCGTCTTCTTGGAATCGACCTTTCTGAGCCGAGACCCAGGCCACGCGCACATCTCTTTCCTCTCTTTCTATTACCCGAAATTTGTATGGTTTCATCTCTGATTTTCTTCCCTTGGTGCGCCTGTGCAGACCCCTCGTGTCAGGGGCTCGTCCCCAGCCCCGCAGCCCTGCCCTGCCACCGCGCTTCTCCCTGGCTCCCCGCGGAGCTCCCCCACCAAACCTGGGGCCTTGTCTCCCCCCAAGCTCTGTCCTCCTCCTGCCCAGAAGGGGCTGCAGCTTCTCCCTCTGCCATCACCAACCTGGCCTCCTGGCCTTCGTTTCAGAGAGAATTCTCTTGCACACTGTTCCTTGAAGCAGGGCTGGAAAGGGAAGGGTGGATGGGGCCAGGGGCTCACAGTCCTGGAGCAGGGCGGACGGACGGTATTTGGTGAGAGCACACGAGGTCAGGTGAATCGTAAGAGGATTTTGCCTTCTTCAGAGTGGGGAATGATAACATTCTAAAATGTCCAGGAAAAAGGTTAAAGAAGGGGAGACCCAGAATCTTCTCGACAATCATGACAGTCCCTGTAGTCCCAGTCAATTCTCCACTAGAAGTGAGGCTGGAAGGACTTAACCTGATGATGGCCCCTCTACCACCTCCCATCTCCAACAAACACACTCACGGACACACACACACACACGCACCGCACAGAGACGCATGTGCACGAGCGCTTCAGGCACATCCATGTATAGACACATGCACACAGCTCTGAAGTAGACACATAGATGCACTCCTCAGGCGCACGCGTAGCTCAAATCCCTCCACACGGATACACACACACACACCCCTGACACACATGCACAGAAGCATGCGTTCACTCTCTTCTGCATGGTTCCCTATGAGAGCAGCAAGGGGGCCTTTTCCAATCAGCCATGTCTATGCTCGACTGGTGCTTCCTGCCTGAAGGAGGTGGGGGCACATGATGGTCCTATGGTCTGTACCCCATGGGGGGGGCGGGGATAAAGGGTCTCTATCCCCACTGACCTTTGCAGCGAAGCATCAAATGTGGGGAGAAAGTGCCTGGTGGCCTCTTCGTTACAAAGATGAGCGGAGGGAGCCCGGCTTTAGCCCAGACTGGAGGGGGAAGGGCTTCCGGAGGACCAGTCGGACCCCTGCTCTGGGGCCGCGGAGCAGAGAGAAGAACTCTGATGGGTGTGTTTGGGGTAGGGAAGGGAGAGCATGCGGATGCAGGCAAGGTAACTGAAGCTTTTCTCTGGAGGAGACTAAGAGGTCTAGGGCAGGGTTGGGTAATTCTGACGCCCATCTGATGAATTCTCGCCCTCACTTGCCAGTGTTTAAAGCGCAAGGCAGCCCTGTGAGGGGCCCAGGACAGGACATGACGTGAAAGGGGGGGCTGCTGTGTGCCCACAGTGGGAATGATTGACGGGTGTGGATCCTTGGCTTTTTTTTGCCCAAGTGCTCCCTCCTTCACGGTCTCATTTCTATCAACCCAGTCACCTTGTCCTATAACCAGGACAGGGATTAGTGGGCCTGTCTCAGAGGAGAGGAATCTGGGACTCAGGGAGGGTGAGTGACTCGCCAGGTGCATTAGTCAGGCTGCACTAAGTGCTGTAACAAGCAGCTCCGAAATCTCAGTGGGTTAGCTCCATGGAAGTTTCCCACACAGGCCTGTCTTCAGTGAGGGTTGGGGAGCGCGCTCGGCTGGATGGGACCCAGGCCCCTTCTCGTGGCTCGGTTACTCTTGAGGTGGGAAAAGCAAGTGAGTATTGATGCGTAATGTGTCTTATGGGCCAGGCCAGGAAGTGACAGGATCACCTCTGCTCACATCCCACGGGCTGGAACACGTCACCTGTCTACCTGCACGACAGGAGGCTGGCAGCGTCGTGCAGCTGAAGGTCCAGGAAGAAAAGGAGAACGCAGATGAGCCCTGCCCGTCTCCACGGTGCCCTGGTTCACACGGCCGACAACAGCGAAATCCGTCCTTTGACCCGGGTTCTGACAGCAGTAAGTACTGTGCTTTGCCCTGCCAACCCTTTACTTTGAAGTGTTAAGCTTTTCCAACTGAGCAGTGTTCCCGTCTTTTTCGAGATCTGAAAGTCCTTACGTTTATAAGAATATCATGATAATGGCCATAATATCTCCCTATCTGGTCTATCTGCACACATCGTATTCACTCTCGCACCCTGTACGACAGATAGTCTAGCTCCGTCTTCTAACCGAGGACGGGGCAGCTCAGTGAGATTAAGTAGCTTCTCGGAGGTTGTGAGAATGTGAGAACGTGAGTCTAAGCCTTTCTGGCTCTGGCCTTCCGTCTTGCTCACATGTTGCTACGGCTCCCCCTGGACCTGGGATGGGAGGCTGAGTAGGTGGAGAGTCGGTCTTCTTAATCCTGCAGGGCAGACTTCCTGGTGAAGCTTAAGTAGGATGCAAATGGAGGGGCCGTGCTCTTCTTGCTGCCTCCTGCTCTGGGAAGCATCTGGAGAAATGGGAGGGCGTAGGCCATTGTAGCTTAGTTGATGTGGTGACTGTGCACCTGGAGATGTTAGCAGGGCTGGGAATCCTGTTCCAGTTATAGGATCTTGAGTGAAGCCTCCTGGGTTAAGAGTCAAGAGGTAGGAGCACCTGGGTGGCTCAGTGGGTTAAAGCCTCTGCCTTCGGCTCAGGTCATGATCTCAGGGTCCTGGGATGGAGCCCCGCATTGGGCTCTCTGCTCAGCAGGGAGCCTGCTTCCTCCTCTCTCTCTCTGTCTGTCTCTCTGCCTACTTGTGATCTTTGTCTGTCAAATAAATAAATAAAATCTTTAAAAAAAAAAAAAAAGAGTCAAGAGGTATTCATGAGGAAACTCAGCCATAGTCAGCCGTGCAGTTTTGGGCGTCGTGTGTAAAATCCCTGGGGTTCAGCTCCACACCCTGTCCTCCTGAAAATTGGACACTGTAGACGCCACCCCCATTCCAGACCTCTCAGACTGCATAGTCTCCTAATTGGTTTCACCAAGGCCTCATAGTTTGTCTTTGAACCTTTCCTGCACATCCCGGAAAGGAACCTTCTTAACCACACGCATGTTTTGTTGCGTCTTTCTTCTGCGTAGCCATGTTCATGACTGCCGTCAAGTCCAGGCTCCTTAATTAACCCCTCTTGTTTCTTTATATTCTGCCCCTAGCCTGCCCTTCTGGATGGATCCTCCTTGATTCCCTGAAATATATCCAATACTCTTGCCATACTTCCTTTCTCCTCCCTCCGACATCCCACTGCCAGGACACCCTCGTTGCTAGCCTACCCGTCGCCACTTCTAAGATATCTCCCCTGATCCCCCCAATAATCTCCGCTCTTCCGTCATCACGTTTGTACCCTCGTGCAGTGTTTGCCTCGGAGGTACCCTCGGTGCCATGGTCTTCTGAGAACGGTTCTTATCTTTTCCCCCAGCTTGTGAGGCTCATCAGGGTGAGAGCTAAGTCTTGTACAATTTGTACCTTTGGACATAACAGCCCTCAGACAATAGTTTACGCCTGAGAAAATCATCACCAGATAGCCAAGACTTTCAATGATATGCAAATGAAAGACTTGGCTTAGAAGCCATCATTTACGTCTGTTTGACTGTTTCCCCCCAACCCTCGGGAGCAGGAGGCGGCTCCCATCTCTTGGAGGGCTCCTAACCTCACTGGGTGTATCTGTAAGGCTGTACGGGGGAGGGGGGACCTCGAAGCAGAGACTTGTGGCACCTTGAGTTGTGTATTCTCTGCCCCCTGGAGGGGTGGGGTAGAAGCCCAGGCCTCCGACAGGCTCACCTGTCAGGTGGAAGTAAGGGAGGCAGGTGCATTTGGGGAGCTCGTCAAATGGAGCTCTCTTGGCTCTTTGCCCACACTTAGCCCCTCCACACCAGGCCAAACTGTAGGCTGAAGCCAGTGGTGAAAGTAATGGATTGGAACCAGGATGCTCAGGTTAAGTGGGCCGCTCTGTGGAGCTCATCCATAATCCTGCTGGAGCCCAGAGAACAATACGTTAATTAGAGCCGACAGCGCGGCTCCCACCAGCCATCCATCCTGCCTGTGTCTGCGGGGCCTTCCCCATGGACACGCCAGCCCACTCCCTTCTCTGAAAGAGATTTATTCATTATCAATGTTTGTCTGGGAGAGGGACCCAGTAGGGAGGGAACAGGATTCCAAAGGGGATGAGATCTGAAAGAGGCATCGCGGAAGCCGCTGGCAGCCGAAGCATGGGTGTGTTTGGGGGCTGGAGGTGGGTGTTCCCAATTAGGAGGATGAGGCCTGTCCACTGGATTGGACGGGGGAAGAGGTAATAAGCCAAATGAAATTAGAAGAAATTCAGTAAATATGTCCAACAAGCCGACAAGTGGTCCTTGTGGGAGTTTTAGCTTTGGATGGAGCTCATTTTAAGCCACAGACTTTGGAGGGAGGGATGAAGAAGATAGGGAAGAGATAAATCCCGATTATCGAAAGTCCACTCTCGTGGTTGCCTTTCTGAAGCACCCAGAAAGTGCTTGTTGAGTGAATAAATGTCTTTCATGGCAGCCAGAGGGATTCAGGTCAGACATCATAAGGGACTCATTACCAATGAGCAGGAAGAAATAGGAATGAGAGAGTCTAAAAATGGGTTCTGGGGTTCTTACCCCCAAGAATCTTTTGAAAGAAAGGCAGATATATTTCATTTTTCCTGGATCCCATTATCTATGGATCTTGTAGCATTTTGGAGAGAATGGGAGAGGACCCGCTCTACACAAGAAAGTGATACAGTCTGGGGCAATAAGAAGTCAACAGGTCAAAGATGGCAAAGGACTGGTGGGCCTGTGGTGCATTGACCAAAGCTCCAAAGAGAATGAGAGGGGGTGAGAAGTGGGGTACAAAGTCCTCGTGATCTTGGCTTACAAAGGGACACAAAGGTCTCAAACCCCCTCTCTGCAGACCCTGCTGCCAGGCGGAGAAAAGGGGGAAGTGGGCAAGTGATTGGCCGAAGTCCCACAACGTGTGCCAGCATCTTGCTGCCCCAGGCCCTGGGCCAGTCTCGTCCCCTCACCTGGGGCCTTGTTGGACATACAGACTCTTGAGCAGCACCCCAGAACTACTGAATCCAAATCCCCATTTTAACAGGAGTTCCCTGTGATTTCTCTGCACCTCAAACTTGAAGAAGCAAATCACCTAGATCATGTGCCAACTTCTTCAGGGACCAGACGGTGTTTTAGGGAGAGAACCGCTATAGTGGGTTGGAAATTCTTGTCCTGCCTATTAACTAGTAGGGTGACTTGGGCGAATCACTTAGGTCCTCTGGGCCTTAGTTGACTCATATTTAACATGAAAAGGTTGAACCAGATCTGTGTTTCTTAAACCCTATCAACCGTCAGAATCTCCTGGAATGAAAAGCAGATTCTTGGGGGCCACCGGTAGAATTTCCTATAAAGCTTGAGATTTTCTGATTGGTTTCAGACCAGGCTAATACTGGGTGTGGGTCCAGCACCTCCCCGGGACTTCGGTGAGTCCAGTCTTCCAGAAGGCATGGAAGTCAAGGCAGGCGAAGTATTAGCCACAAAGATATAAGAAGAGTCCTGTGAAACACAGCAATAAAACCTGGAAATAACTATCCATTTCCTACAACAAAATGTCTCATTTCCAAGTCCATAAACGCTCCCCCTCCAGATCCCCAGACCCATCTGTTTTGTAAGCATGTATAATTATTAGCACCATAAAGTCGCTTTCTAAACCTAATGTAATTATCGAGAGCCACAGTAATATCAGGTAGAAGAGGGGGAGGGAAGAGGAGGCGTGCTCACGGAAAACTCAGACTATTTCTTTAAAGCGAGAGAAGTAGTCACACGAGAATGTAATGATTCTTTATGGTGATATTATACTTCCTATGGAGGCTTTGGGGACAGCTTTGCAAATAAGACTGAGCTGGCTCATCTCAAAGTAAAGAGCCGTTTCCTGCCATGTACAAGGGATTTAGGCCCTACTGGGAGCTAGGAATTAGGATCACCGCGCTTCCTCTGCCATAACCTTCAGATTTTCTGTAGGTCTCCAGCAAGACCTCCGTCCGAGGCACTTTCCAAACCGGTTTATTCTTCCTTTTGCATTTCCTCTGGCAGGAAAAAGAAAAAAAAAAAAAAAAAATCACAGCGCTTTTCTGAGATGTTAGTTAGCTAGGAACAAGTGGTTCAGAGCGAAGCCTTGACTAGGGTTTTGTGTTCGCCCAAAGTGCCTTGGGGGGCCCGTCTCGTTGGATGCTGAGTGAGCGAGGGAGCGGGGGAGTAACTGGCAGAAGTGACGGATGAATGGATAAGGCCCAGATGATGACGGGAGCTGTTATGGAAGACGAAGGAGACCCTATTCCTTCTCTTCATATGTCCTATTTGTGAGGGGGTGTGAGGCAGAATAAGGACCAACGAGGCATTGCAGACAGGCTGATTTTGATTTACCGTATGGTGAGCAAAATAGCATTCTGACCATGTGGGCTTTCCAAATGGACTGGCCCGCTTTCCTGCATGGTGAGTTCTCCGTCACTGGAGATTTTCAGACAGAGCACTTTCCCCAGGAGTCTTGTCCAGGACGTGGAGGGGGAGTGGGTTATGGGGAGAATGGTTCTTAGCATTCACTAGGGGCCTGATTCTTCAGTGATATCATCTCATTTAATCTATTCACCAAACCCATGGTGGGGGTTAAAAAGAAAGCAAGCAAGGACAGAGAACCATGGAACTAAATGCACACATCCCAGCTCGCACGAGGTCGAGCTAGGCTGCATACCAGGCCTGCCGGCTCCCAAATCCACCTGCCTTCTATAGGGACTTGAGGATCCCATCCTTGGCTTAAAATTCTTTAGTGCATTTATTGGAACTGAACGTGACATGCTCGATTCTTGAGAACACAGGCTGTTGCCACGGTTGGCGGCAAGGTCGGTCCATCTTCTGGATCCATCTTTGAAAACTCAAAGAGGAACGGCTGTGGGTAAAGCAACTGTTTTTCAAGGCAGTTCTGTTTTGGTTCAGATCTGTTTCTTACACTGCCTTGACATCTCCTCGTCTGCAGTTTTGTCTGTCTGCCAGGATCCCAAATCAGGGCGGTGGCTTAAGGATTCCATTCTCTGACCTGGAAATCCATACCAGGGGTCACTCCTTCCTTCCTGTCCTCACCCCTGGGAACAGGCTCCTCTCTCTGGCTCTCAGACGGACCCCAGTCAGGGCCGATTGGAGGAGTGTTCCGGCCAGGCAGGGGCAGATGGCTGGGGCTCCAGACTGCCACACTGTCGCTAATTTCTTGCCCTGGGAATATTCTAAAGGTGCTGGAGAAGACTGGGCTGACATGCTCTCTGCAGCGTCTCCGTAGCCTTCGGAGGCAGCTTCGGGTGTGTGTGTGTGTGTGTGTGTGTGTGTGAGATGCTCATCTCTGTCCCTTGTTCTCATGCCAACCTTCTCTGGATGCCCACCAGATTCCTTCCTGCCTGTGTGCCTCTGTGCCCTGTTTCTCATCTGTCTTTGAAACCGTGTGGCAGGGACTCCTTCTTCGTGGGCTGGGGAAGCAGCGGATAAGGGGGGCAGGAGACAACTTGTCACTTGGGACCAGGCCACCACCTTTCCTCTCTGAAGTCTACCCCCTTCCTTTAGCCTCGGCCTGTCTTTGCCTCCAGTTCCTTCCAATCCAGCTTAATATCATGCTGGGGGAGGCCCTGGCTAGAGGAGGGCACCAGCCAGGCCTCTGGGAGGGCATCTGGTTCTGCTGATAAGTAGCCCTGTCTTTCTCCTACCCTTCGGTGGGGCGGAGATGCCCTCCCACGTGAGCCACGGAATTAAAGCAGGGCACTGGGCTTTGGCAACGGGCCTTTCCTGGCACCAGATCTGTTCTCTCTCCGTGGATTTCTCTCTCAGAGACTCACTGTGGCCTGATTAAAAATGATTTCTTCTTGCAAAGCAAAATAGGGTCTTGTGTGGGGTCTACCCCCTAAACGAGATAGGAAGCTGGAACTCCAAGGGCCCCGAATCTTAGGGTCAGAGAATGGATTCCCGCTTCCAGACTTGGTGGGGGTTTCAGAGCTGAGGGCCGAACAGAGGGTGAACCTGACCCTACCTGCCCCAGACGCATGGCTTCCCAGTCTGCTGGGGCCTCTGTGACAATGTCCCTCAGATGGGTAGGGGGTGCACACAGCAGGGAGATTTGGTCTCATGCTTCTGGAGGCTGGAAGTCCAAAATCGGGGTGTTGCCAGGGTGGGTTCTGCTGGGAAGGCAGGATCTGTTTGGGCCTCTCGCCCTGGCTTGCGGATGGCTGTCCTCTGCCGTGCCTTCTCCATGCTGTCTTCCCTCTGTGTGTGTCTCTGTGTCCAAACTTCTCCTTTTCATAAGAAGGCTGGTTGTCCTTGTCAGCTCAGGCTGCTATAACAAATGCCACAGACTATATGGTTTAAACAACAGAAACCGCCCCAAGCAACAGAAACAAACAGAAAATTTTCTCACTGGTGCAGAGGCTGGAAAGTTCAAGATGAAGGTCCAGCCAGGTTCAGTTTCTGGTGAGAGCTCTCTTGCTGGCTTGTGGACGGTGTCCTTCTTGCTGTGTCCTCACAGGGCAGAGGGAAATGCTCTGGCGTCTCTTCCTCTCCATTTTTATGGACACCAGGCTTATCAAGTTAGGGCCCCACCCTCATGGTCCCATTTAGCCTTTATCGTTTCATAGGCCCTTCTCTGAATTCAGTCACATTTGGGGTTGGAGCATAGGCAGATACCTTTGGCAGGGGGAGGGGACAAAATTCAGTCAGTGACAACAGGTTGTTGGGCTAGGGTCTACCCTAAATGATCTCACTTGATCATTTCTGTAAAGATCTTAGAGCCAAATGAGATCCCATTCTGAGGTCTGGGTCGTAGGACTTCCACAGATGGATTTCGGGGAATGCTAGTCAACCCGTAAGACTCAGCCCCCGTCTCCCCATCCTCTGCCCCCGAGCTCCCTTGGCCCCCTTGGGATCCATTACAGGAGAGACTCCTCCAGCTGATTCCTTTCTCCAGCACAGTCTGCTGGGTTGTCTAAGGGCGAGGGATGGGAAGAGCGCCCCCTGCAGCTCCCTTAATGGAGGCAGGATGTCCAGGGTACCCCAGACTCCGCCCAGCAGCCCCACCTCAGGAGCTGCCAGTCCTGCTTGTAGCTGCCATTTTCCATGTCATCGGCTCGTCCACTGGGGCCCCGGCCACGCCAGCAGGTTTGTGTCTCTGTTCCAGGAGGAAGGAACCCCGGCATTCAGGTGTCTTTAGAGACAACTGGGCAGAGCCAGCCAGAGAGTGTGAGGGAGGCACCGCGGAAGAGGATCTGGGGGATGAGGTGTGTGGGGAGAGTCTGAGAAGCGGGAGTGAGGGGAAGAGAGACAGTAGGAATTAGTCAGATTCCCCCTCATTCCAAGCTTGCTGTCACAGCCACGGAGAAAGCCTTTTAACCACACTTCTTCCTCATAATAGGATTATTCTGAAAACATTTCAAGCGAGAGAAATGCTGTTTTCTTTTAAATCTTTATTTAAAGTACACAAAGATCAGAATTTTCTTTTCCAGATTAAGTAGCCCTTATATCTTTATCATTCTCCCATAATTTCCTCCTGGAGATAGAGAAAGCAGGTCTTTGCTATTAGCAGGAGGCCCTGGAACCACGCTGTGCTTCTGAATTAGGGAGCTGGGCTTGGGGTCAGGGTGTTGGGGCTCCTCTCTGTTCCCTGCAGCTGACCACAAACTCACATCTTGCCCCACGCCCCCCTGCACTGATGCCCTCCCAGCTCACCGAAGGGCTGGGTCCACCTTCCTTCTCACTCCTCCACACCTCCATGAGCATCATGGCTCATCGGCCTCCAGGAGAGCACAGAGCTGGGAGTTAGAAGAATTCGCTTTACTCACCACAGGATCCAAGTGGATGGGGCGGTGGGCATGAAGGCTTATGGGGGAGGTAGTTTTCACGTGGCTCCTTTCCTTCTGGTTGCACCCACCCTGGCCAGCAGCGGAGGAGAAGAATGCCTGCCTGCTGCTCTCCCCATCTTTGCCTTAAAAATCGGACTCTGATGGGTGTAAAGGTCTTTGGAAAGTGTACAGCTCATCTCCCTACTGGATGCGTGGATAGCGGCTCGAGTCCTGCTTTTCATTCCTCCTGGGGAGGGGAGCACTGTCCCCTATCCCGTGGGAGAGAGCTCAGGATGGTAGAACATCTTCTCCAGTGTTGAGCAGGATCCTCCCTGGTAGGGCTTTCCAGAGAAAAAGATCCAGTAAGATATGTGTGCGTGTGCGTGTGTGTGTATTTCCATTTATATGTGTATATTTATATATTTCCATATGTGTGTGTATATATATATATATACTTTTTCACATATATATGGAAAAAGATTTTTATTAAAAGAATTGGCTCTTGTACTTATGGAGGCTAACAAGTCCTAAGACCTGAAGAGTGAGTGGGAAAGCTGGAGAGCTGACAGTGTGGTCCCAGTCTGAATGCTGGCAGGCTCAAGACCCAAAAAATGTTGATGTTTTGGGTTGAATCCAAAGACAGGAAAAAGCCAATGTTCCATTTCAAATGTAGTCGAACAGGAGAAACTCTCTTACTCATGGGAGGATCAGCATTTTTATTCTAGACGGGCCTTCACCTGATTGGGTGTGGCCCACCCACAGTGGAGGAGGCAGTCTGTTTTATTCAGTCTACCAATTCAGGTGTTAATCCCATCCAGAAACACCCTCACAGAAACCCACAGATTCATGTTTGACCAAACATCTTGGCATCCAGTGGCCCAGTCAGGTTGTTACGTAAAAGTAATCACCTCACTTCCTTCCGACCATTCCCCAATTTGTCTGATTTTACATTTCTGGAATGCCAGGCTACTCTGGCCAGAGAGCATGACGCTGGGGTTCTATCTTAGAGAAAGGCACTGGCTGTCATGATAAGGAATCCTGTTTCCCCTGCCACTCTCCGTGTCTGGGTGAAGCCTAAGAAGTAATGGCTAGGCCAGTAGGAGCCAGAACCTGGGACTGATCTTTGGAGGAAAAGAAGTAAGAAAGCACATTTCCATCTCTGTTTTCCACCCCTCCCGGTGGCTTCAGAGAAGGAGGAAAAAGGAGCTGCTACTTAAATGCCAAAGGCTCGACCTGCATCACGTCCTTGAAGCTGCACAAAAACTCAGCATGGGCAAATCTCAGCTCCGCTGCCACCGCAAGGAAACAGGCATAGAGTATACATCGGCAGCTCGACGTCTTCAAGCCGCCAACTACAGGAACCGTGATTGGAATCTGGCTTAGATGCGCGTTGGCACCTCCTCTTCCGGCTACGTTTTGGGAAGCGGCCTGCCGGTGCAGGCTCTGGAAACTGTCTTGCCTTGGGGTTGAGGGGCAATGGTCAGTTTTAAGAGAATTCTGACAGCAGCCAAGTCTTTCTGCCCAGATGCTCAGGCAGCAAACCTGTCCACCAGCAAAGGGGGTCAGCGCATGATGCTAGGCCATTTGCAGTAGATAGGAAATGAGGAACCTGGAGGAAAGGACCACGACGGGTCACGTTCTCCAGCTCTGGGGTCCTTGGAATGAAAGCCTTTTGGCTGAGCTGGCAGCCTGGAGTCTCCTTTATTTTGGGGTCACTGAGGAAAGGGACAGGACGGGGAACAAGTGGCCAGCTGCTGCAGAGCACCTCGCAGTCTGCGGTCCCTCACCACGGTCTGTGAGAACGGGCCTCGCTGGGGGAGGAGGTGGGGATGGGAGCCTTCCCAAAGGGCACGGTGTGAGTGGAGGCTGCCTTCCTGTTCGTCTGGGACCCTGCCAGCCCGCGTTCGGCGGTGACTCAGAAGAGGAAAGCAAACAAGGGGATTTTCAGATGGTCTTTGCGTGCTTTCTCCTTTGTTTCCCCTTGGAGGGAGAGGCAGCCACCACAGGTCCAGTAAATCTTGGCCTGAAGCCACCAGGCTAGAGAAGGTGGAGGGGAGAGGGCTTCTGTGAGATGAGAAGCCAGAAGCCACGCTAAGCTGAGCTGGGAGCTGTTGATAGGCACCCCGCTTGGGGCCGTTCTGCTTCTCCGGAGAGCCGGGAGCTGACCTTTCTAGATCCCCTGGCTTCTCTTCCACTGGACTGTTTAACAAGAACTGTCATTAATGTGGAGAATCTGGGGGCTGGGAGAGGGGGGCCTGAAGTTAATCACTGGGATATTCTGCAGACACCGGCCAGGAAGGGACCTCTCTGTCCTTCCAGGACAAGCCGCCTTGCCTGTGCGCATCTCCTGCCTAGGAAGTCTGGCTTCTAGTAGCTTCCATTTACCATGCAAGTCTCCTGAGCCCTGGAGTTGGCTCCTGTTTTTCCTGTGGCACTTCCAAGCCTGGGCTTGTCCTCTGACCCGACAAGCGCATTGGGCTTGGAATACCCGTTGCCCTCTGCGGGAGTGGGACCCATGCTCTGAAATGACCACCTACAGTCGCTGTTTCATCCTCTTGGCTGGACTGTAAGCGGTCTTCAGCGGGGACCGGATCGTCCCTAACTTTTATATCCCACATATTCACTACTAGAGGGCTGAGCATATGGCGAGCGTTTAATCACTGCATGGTGGAACGGAGGAAGGAAGGGAGAGAGGGACAGACGGACGGACAGACGGACGGAGGGAAGCGGAGAGGAGGGGAGAGGGAGGGAAAAGGGAAGGTTTGTCTCCGTCGTCTTCTGCCCACACATCAGTGAATCTTCACCTTGGAGAGGCTTCCCTGTTTCACAATCATGGTTCGTGTCTGGGAGGTGCCCCAGTGTGGAGAACAGCTCCGGGCTCAGGCCACAATTCCTTGGTTCTGGTTCCAGCTTGTATTTCTAGCCAGGCCACCCTGGGCAAGCTACTTCTCGCAGTCCCGGTTTCCTAGCTACAGGAAAAGGGGAACAAGAAGGACTAGCCTCGTATAGGCTTGTCGGGAAGATCAGATCAGATCAGGGCACCTCATCCCCCAAGTAAACTGGCTTTCCTTGGGCAGGAGGGACAATGCTCAGATTTACAACATGGGAAACTGTGATTTTAAATAATAACGGTTTTGTTCCTATCTGATTAGCTTCTAGCATGGGCTGACCAATGAAAATTTCTTTCTATACATGGCCTCAGTATTTAGCTAATGGGGTGCACAGTTTACTAGAGGTTCAGAAAGCTTAATTGACTTGACTTGAAAAAGTGGGATTTGGACCCAGATCCCTAATCGCCTCGGAGCCCCAGTGCTCTCTACTGCATCAAACCGTTTCCTATTGAAAGCAAATTAGGATCACTATGGGGGACGTGATGGAGGTTGATGTTGGAAAGACTCCGAATCTTGGGATTGTATCGCTTTCCCAGCTAATAGGGCCCAGCAAATACTCAGGCTCATTCTTTTCCTGGTTAGTTTTTCGACATCTTTTCCTTGCCCTGAGTGCGTCCTTTGCAGTCAGAGGGGGGTCTGCCAGCCAGGGGCAACTTGTTTTCCGAGGAGCCAGGGATGGCTGCATTAAAGATGTGGGTTTCCAGGAGCACTCTGTGTGTGTGTGTGTAATCTGGAAACCAGGCAGAACAAGGCAAGGAAGATGTGGCTCTGAGGCAGTAACCACCTGATCATTTGGCAAACTTTATTGAGGCCTGCCATGTGCCAGGAGCCGTGCTAAACCCTAAGGGGTTGAGGAAAGTAGGCAAGTGCTCTGATCTCCAGGAGCTTACAGATTGGTGAGGGAGACAGGATTCAGGGCAGATGGAGGCTCCTTCTGCTTCCAGCTGGGCAGGGAGGGGTGGGGCCGGGAGGATGGTGGGAGGGAAGGGGTGTTGGGGAGAGAGGCTCTACCCAAAGGACAATGGGGGAGGGGGCGCCCCCCCCAGGTCCCCCTGGAATTTTCTACTCCACTGGCTTCCTCAGGCCTTGTTCTCAGTTTAAGTCCAATAACTTTGGTCTCCGGGTTGCCTCCCGCCTGCCACGTTCCAACTCAATCATTCTTTGAAATTTGGAGCTGTAGCTAAACCGCCTTTGCCCTCTAACAGGATTTTCACAGTCTCTGCGGCCCCGGCTAGCGCGGCTCCTCACCTGCTGTTGTAATCGGCCCCACTAAGCCCGCAGCTCCAGGCGGAAAGCTTAACTCTCCTTGCCCATTTGAGCTCACTCTTCCTGGCATCGGAGCCTCCTATCAGGAAGGGGAGCTAATCCATGCCCCCCACTCCACACACAGAGATGTTTCAAAGGAAACACAATGGCAGAGGGAGCACAGCGTCTCTGGGAGGGGCAGTGAGAGCCCCGTGCCCCGCACCTGATGGCTGTAAGGAGGATGCCTTGGGGTCTCTGCACGTTCTTCTCAGGGGGCCGTCGAGAGAGCCAAAGAGGCTGCTTTTCTGGGAGATTTCGTTTCAGGGACTGCCCAGCCTCAGTGTCGACATAGGGAGGGCTGGCTCTGTTAAAGGGAGTGAGGACGGATGAGCCACCGTGTTGGGTATGGGTCTGCCCTTGGGACAGTCAACTCCTAGGACCTTTTTGTAAAACCATTAAAACCTGCTGGTCATTTTTTTTGCCCTCTACCTCCATTTTAACACTTCATACTCTTGAGAGCGAGAGCCCAGAGCACCAAGAGTGTCCGGCGCACAGTAGGACTTCGGTAAGTGCTTGCCGAATGACTGAGTCTGGCACTTCAACTCGGCCCAGGATGGCATAGAAGCTTCCAGTGCCTGGCTGTCTTTGAACCTCTCATGTCTCTGTGAGGCTCCTGTGTGTGTGAAATTAAATTTGTTTTTCTCCTGTTAAATCTGTCTTATGTCAATTGAACTAATAGAGCAGCCAAAAGAGTGTAGAAGGGTAGTGAGAAAAATGTTTCCTCCCCCACAGTGGGGTGCCGCCTGGCTTCTCCTTCAGTGAGGACCTGCCGGCCCAGCTGCTGGGGAAGTGGTCAGCAGATGGACGGCAGCAGCGGGCCCCTACAGAGATCGCTTAAGCTGCCGGAAGCCTTCTGCTTACCCCCTCTGGGGCGGTCCATATCCAGTGACAGTAATGTGGGAATAAGAAGGCCTGGCCATCTCCGTTGGGTTTTGGATAGCTCTGAAGGGCCACTCCAAGGCCCCATAGCAAATTGTGGGGTTGAAGCCAAGGGTGCTGGTGATCTGCATAAAAGCTAGGCTCTCCCCACACTCCCCCACCCCACACTTAGTTCCTATCCTTCTGTTCCACCAGTGCGGATCTCATGAACATTCCTTAATAACCCCCTTACTGGCGAAATCCCATCTCAGAGGCTGCTTCCCAAGGAACCCACGTTATGACAGGGGGACATCAGCCCTGCCTGCTGGGCCGATACCCTGAAATCCGTCTGCCAAACCCTGCTCCTTCCCCACCCATCATCTCTACAGCAAGCTCCTCCCACTACTCTAAAGAGTGAGTCTCAGGCTGAGCTCGGCTCCTTCCTTGTGGGTCTTCATCTTGGGGCTTCTGCAGGAAGGGGTTTGTGTGGACCGGCTGCTAGGAGTCGGGTATCTGATCCTCTGACGGCCAGGTCCCTCCCCGCACACACAAGCCGGCAAACCACGTTGTGTGTGGATCCCCGGGCACTGTGCACCCAGACAAATCTAGTTAGAGAGCCCCCAAGAAGATGAAGCGGTCATGGTCACAGAGGAGCATCTCTGGGTCTGAGGCTCATTCCGGCAGCTGGGACTATGACGGGAGCTTGCTTTATTAGATCCCATTATAAATGGATGATTTGCCATCTCCGAAGATAAATGGGAAACTTAATGCAGAGGTATCCTGTCTGGGGAAACTGGAGAGTTATGGATGTTAGCTTTGTAGCTTTATAAAAGCACTTTCTTATGGAAACTGAAATGACCAAGATTAGATTGAATTAGTATGTACTGGTATGAGCTTTTTCTCCCCCTATCCATCTTGATTTTTCTTTTTCTTTCTTTCTTTTTTTTTTTTTTTTAAGGAAAAAAGATTTGCCTCCTCCGTGAGCATTTCATAAAAATGCAAATCCCAAGTTTGGGTTTGGTAATTAGCAGGGTTGCCTCCTGGTGCTAACGAGGCAGCTGCCCAGTTGGAGCTATCTGCGGAGGTGGGCAAGGAGGCGCCCTCTGCTGGCTTCCCTCCTGGGTGCCGTCTGCTCTGTCCAGCCCACTCCCTTCCCACTGGCTCCAGGAGCTCCCTCCACTCTACAGAACACGGAGACCTTCCATCCCAGCAGCTGAGGGACGGGCTGTCTCTCCCAGCATTCCCCAGCCTGGACTTCAGGTCTAGCTCTCCCCTGGGGTATAAGATGGACTTTCTGCCAGCAAACAAATCCATCAGATAAGTGAGGACTTTGATTCCAAGCTCGGTGCCAGGCACCAGAGAAACAAAGAGGAAGATGCTGAGTCTCTGCCCTTGAGGGGAGCACTGTAGGCATGAGCCCCATTGGGTCCTCTTGAAATCACCAAAGAACAGGGTCTTGGAGAAGAATTGCAGGCTTAGTTTTCCAGCCAGGCTTTCTAGAATCTCAGGCACATCACTTCTGTGATTCGAGCCTCAGTTTCATCTTCTGTAAAATGGGATTATTAAAACCCCCTCTGCCTCTCTAGAGTATGAGGACCAGGAGACCTGGTGTTTATTGGGTCTGAGTCCTCAGCCTGTGGAGGAAAGACCAGCAGCCGCCATCCACCTGGTCCCATAGCAGGGGAGGGGCAGTCAGTCGCTAGCCTTTTGAGCTCAGTAGGCTGTTGCTCAGGGTGCTGTGGGGATGGATTATGGGTCAAGAAAGGAGGATCTTTGGAGTCAGAACTGTATCTAAGAGCCTGAGCCCCTGTGGCCGCAGTGGCTGGTGAAACCACCTGTAGGATCCTGAGCAGGTGGTCAGGACAGAGGGCTGAGGTCTGGCCCACATCCGAAGCTTAGAGGACTCAAGAGACACCCGTTTTGGGATCTTACTCACCATGCTAGGCCTTGTACATACCCAACAGTCCCCATGTGCCCCAAACAGCGGGATGATAAAGGAATCCCAAGACTCAGAGTACAGAAGGAGGAGGTAAAATGGTATGTGTGCCACGAGCTGAATGGGGCCCCCAGATTTGGGGGGGGGGGTTGTTGAGAGTCTCAGAGCCTCTCAGACACTTTACTGGGGCTGGAGGTTGACCTGTTGCATGCCGAGGACCCCATCAGGTAGTGAATGGGGTGTCCCAGCACGGCTTCAGGTCCTGCCTTTTGCACCAAGGAACTTGTTGGAGATGAAGAGGGGGAGCCCAAAAAAGAGAGCAAAGTGGCTGTGTGTGATGGATTCGGCCTCCAGGGGGTATCAGCCCAGAAATCCAATTTGAATGAAGCCCTGAGTCCTGGGCTGGGAGATGAGAGGGGCCTAGAGCAGTTAGTCTCAGGTGGGGTCATTTAAAATTTAAAACGCAGATTAAATCGATTCCTTGTTATGATGATGGGCACTGTGCCTCTCCTAAATCCCAGGGTACTGTTTCCAGGAGGGGCTGAGCTCTGTCAAATGGAGGACGGAAGCTACCTCTGTTCATCAGCCCTCGGTGAGGACGAAGGCCCGGGGGCAGCTTTGGCTACAGGCCCCCTCCTCGGCCCCCTCCCCCTTATCAGTGCCCACAGCGGGGCCTCAGAGGCTGGGTCAAGGCCGACCAGCCCCTGGGCTGCCTCCATTCCAGGCTCCATCCAGTAAGTCTCTTGATGCAGGAGCTGCTTCTCCCCCAAAAGGGGGGAATTGAAATTCACAATGCCTAAGTCATCGGATCATTTAATCGATAGATTTTTAATAAATATCTTGTCTGTGCTGAGAATGGTGCCAGCCAAGGGGGTAGCAGAGAACAAGACGTGCCTCGAAAAGGGGAGAATGGATATATAATCCTAGCTTTTCCTCACTGGGAGGGAGACTCACAAGGTGGTGTGAGAGAGAAGAGCAGGACGGGGGCTACTCTCCAGAATGGATGTCCAGAGAAGTCACATCTGGAGATGCCGTATCTAAGCCTAGATCTGCAGGATGAGTAGGGGGCGGGAGAGCTGGGGAAGAGAGTGCTTGCTCCAGGTGGAGGCAGCCTGTACAGAAGCCTGGAAGTGGGGACATGTGCTGTGCTCAGAGAGACCCATACCAACAAGCAGAAGGCAGCCGGTCTGGGCAGGATGAGAGGACGCCTGGAGGTGACGGTGGGGAAGGAGGCGGGCTTTCCTAAGTCAAGTGGAAGGCTGGATGTCTCTCCTATCTCCACCAGGAGGTTGGAATAGAAGAGCTGTGTCTGGGTGGTGCTGGGAGAGGCCAGAGGCGGCTCATGGCGCCTTGCAAGCAGGGCCCCAGCAGTGACCAGTAAAGGGGCTGCAGAAGACACTGGTGGGACAGGAGGAGGTGACGCTCCACACGGCCGAGCAGGGTATGGAAGCCCAAGAAGGCACAGGCATAAAGGCGCTGAAGGAGGGGTCCTGAAGCTGGCAATAAGAGGCTGTTAGGGGGCAACAGAGGGGGCACTTTGCCCAGAATGGGCTAGGTCCTTCCAAGGTGGTGATCTGGGCAGCCAGGGCCTCAACGGCTCCTGATAGAAGAGGCCAGACTTGGGCCTCGGGCTCTGCTGGGCGAATGTTCTTGCTGAAACTGGGTATCTGCAAGTCACTTCTCCCTATGATGCTAGCGCCCTCAGGAGTCCTGGCCAGTGTCTCAGGTGGACACGTGTGTTCAAGACTGCCACACCTCTTACTTGAGAGATGGATTGCAGAATGTGCATGTAGGCAGGGTGGTAGGGCCAAGTTCAAAAGTTGTGCTCATGGATGCCACAGGGAGGGAAAGGAGGAGAGGGGAGCAGGGTGGGAGGTCCTGCAGGTTAAAGGGAGCAAGGCCTGTCCTTCCTTCCTGGGGGCTCTCTTCTCTGGCCCCAGCTGTGGAGGTCCAAGGCCGTAGGCTTGGCCGGCTTCCTGCTCCAGAGAAGTGTGATGGGCACAGGTCTGGAGATGGACCGCCCCAAGCTTTCAGCCCCGGGGGCATAACGACTTGGTTGCCAGCCTGCCCTCTCGCAGGGGAAGGACCATCTCCCAGTCCCCAGCAGCAGGTGAGATAACACACTGAGAGCACTTAGCACACGCCTGAGATACTGCTGATGCTCAGTCCAGCCACTGTTACCCTTATTTATTGGGTCCAGTCTCCTCCATTAATGCTACTTAACTCCCTTGCCCTGAAATGAGCTCCTTGACCTTCTCCAAAGACCTGATGTCCTCCCATTTTTTAAGAGCAGGCGATATAGTACAGAGACGTTAGTTTTCCGCTTGCTGCTGGCCCAAGCCTGTGACCTCAGCCGAGCCACTTGTGCTGCCCGCTGCTGTTTTCTCATCCATCAGTTGATGGACTTGTTCCGAATCCCAGCTTCCCAGCAGGTGCACTGCAGTGCACAGGCGAGCCCCCCACAGATGCTTCGTGTGCTGAGACGGGGAGGCTCTAGGTGGGCGGGGGCCCCTGGCCGGGTCTCCTCTCCCGGGAGTAGCCGGCATGGTGCGCTCCAGGGTGCGGAATAAATGTGGCCATTTCACTGTGTGCCGTGTTGTAAAAACCACTGAGAAGTCCTGGAAGTCATCCCTGAAGTCTCTGCTGGGATAATACCGCTGCTATTCCGTGAGTCATCTTCTAGATTCACAACACGCCTGTTCCAAGACGTCTATTCCTACACCAAGTTCAATGCCGTTTCTCTGTCATGGTCTTCTCGGCGTTGATGAGCTGCTTTAGCCTGAAATTAATTAATTTGTCCTTCTTAATATGTGGCCTGTGGGCTGTTTCCTGTAACAGCTACTATTACTGCTGCTGCCATTGGCAGAGGTGCCTGACCCCTCACGAAGGGCCTTGCCACTCACTCACAACAGTGCCGTGGGGTAGTGTGCGCTGGCATGCGTGTGCACACGGAGACTCAAGGTCTGTGTGCTTTGAAATAGTTGCCCAAATCGTAAGTCGCTGAGTCAGGATTTGGACATGGGTCTCTCTGGCCTGATGTAGCCTGTGCTCCTAACCAGTTGAGCATTTCGCTTTTGCAAAAAAATTTTTGCTTTTTCCCAGTTAGATTGGGAGTGGGGTGGGGTGGTTCCTGAGCAAGCTCCATGTTTTCTATCAGTCTCTCTGTCTCCCCACTGTTCAGGATTAGGCTCAGTAGAAAGAGCTCAGGGATTACTGCCGGCGTGCCAGACACGTTAGTGTGAACGGAGAGTGAGAGCAAGGTGACCTTCCTGGGGTCGCAGACCGAAGGCACAAGTGACCTCTAGCTTTACCTGGGCGTAGGAGGTGACCGTGCGTGTGAGATCCTACCTGTGCTGTTGCCCAGCAGAGTGAGCCCCGCGCAGCCTGGGCTCTGGTGTTTGAAGGTAAGAGAGTCATCCCCCACACCCCTGCCCCGAGGGAAGTCTGAACTGGAGAGTGCATGGACCCGGCCCCTTCAAACCAGTTTCCCAGCAGTGAGGGCCTATCCTGAAGCCCTTACAGCGCACCCGACAACCCTGCCTGGGTTAGCCGTGGGAGCCACAAGGGCCCGTGACTGGCGGCTGGGCTGAATGGGTTGTGGCCACCTGGCCAGGATGCCAACCTTCACCACCTCCTCCACTAGTGCCCAGGGACTGTGCTCTCTCCTCCCTTCCTGAGCCTCACCGTCCTCTTGGGTGGTGGGTCAGTCCTTCCCCAGCCTCCTTACTGCCTGGGCTGCCTGTAAAGAAGATCCTGTGAAGAAGCATTTGCATTTGGACTGTCGGGGAGCTGTCTGAGTGGCTCCCCGGGCAGCACCTGTCTCCTGGTCCTTCCCCTGAACACTGAAACCACACACATACCCGCTGTATGCATAAGGGTCAGACAGCCCAGAATTTGACTCTCTGTTCTAACTCTGGAGCATGTAACCTTGGATGAGCTTGATAACATTCGTTCTAGAAATATATTCTGGAGGAGCACCTGGGTGGCTCAGTCAGTTAAGTATCTGACTCTTGATTTCAGCTCAGGTCATGATCTCAGTGTTGTGAGATTGAGCCCTGTGTCGGACTCCATGCTGGGTGTGGAACTTGCTTAAGATTCTCTCTCTCCCCTCTCCCTCTACTGTTGCCTCACTCACACACACTCTCTCCCTCTTCCTCAAAACAAAAAAAAAAAAAAAAGAAAAAGAAAAGAAAAGAAAAATATTTACTGGGAAAATAAATATAATGGGGAAAAATATTTACTTAGCATCTACCAGGTGCCAGATATGATTTCAGGCAAGACCCATAGTGGTAAAGGATATGTCTTGGCATAGTGTAAGAAATAGGACAGAGGTATATGCTCAGGAAGGTGGCCATGTAAACCCTCTTTGAGTTGCAACCTGAATGGTGATGAAGCGGTAATCTGGAGGGAGAACATTCTGTTGAGACAGCAGGAACAACTACCAGCGCAAAGGCCCTGGGGCACAAAGAAGGCTGACCTCTTCCCCAGGTTTCTAGCTTGTTGCCCTATGTGGAGTGAATCTCAGGGGATCAAGAGTGGATGTAGGGAGACTTGTTAGAAGGTTATTGCAAAGGTCAAGGTCAGCAATGCTGATGGTGGGGTAAGTTACATCCGCTCTTAGCTTCCTCACTTAAAAAAATGAAGATAATAGCAGTGCTCATCCTATAGTGTGGTTGTGGAGATTAAATGTAATAAATGGTACTTATTAGCATTGATAAAAAGAGTAATAATCGTGTGAGCAGGGGGTGAAGGCTCCGGTAGCTAGGCCCTTGCAGGAGGACCGAGCCTATAATTCAGCTGAGACTTTTTCCATTCAGCAGGTGTGGGCAGCCTTCAGTGCATTTAGGATAACTTGCCAATGACCCCGGCTGGCTCACCCATCCTGAGTTTCTTACTTCACAGAGGGGGAACGGGTGACCTTGGGAGGGAGAGCGGATTCTCTGCATCTGAAGGCTAGCAGGCCCAAGCACCCTTTGCTGCACCGGCTTCTGCGAAAGGCCTGGGAATATCCTCACCTCGTCCAGGAAGCCTTCTGAATTAAGAGAGAGGCTGGAGAAGGGCTCACTTAAGAGCCAGTAGGAAGGAGGAAGCAGGCCCAGATAAAGACAATGAGGCAGGCTCCTCTTATTTCTGCCTTTCCATACCCCAAGGCAGAGATGGGGGGCGACGACGAGAAGGAGATGGAGGGTGGGAAGAGTGGGTCCTTCCTGAGCTTACACCCATCACTTTGGAGATGAGTTGAAAGGATGAGATAAGCTAAAACCCCTGCAGGAATTTGGTGAGAGGCTCACAACCCTACAGAGACAGCAGCTGGGCCCCGTGGCACCTTTCTGCAAGGACAAGCAGGCCTCCTCCCCTGCAGAGAAGTTCTGCTCTTCCAAGTGATGTTGGGCTGGTGCTGGCATATGGCCGGACACTTCTGGTGACCCACAGGCGCCCCGCCCGCGGGCCTCGTCCGTCAGGCTGCAGGAGGGACGTTTTATGAGCTCCTCAGTCCTCCGGCCCCACGAGGCTTCTGCCTTGCTCCAAGACCATTGCTGGTACACACATATATCTTAAAAAGGAAAAGAAAGAGAGAGAAAAGCTATTTTATTTCATTGCCAAACTATCCACTTTAAATACCCTTTTTATTACAGTATCTGCATAGTAATACTAATAATAGATCTTGTTGGCAGCTCTAATGAGGCTGGAGAATATAAGGTTTCCAATAAAGTTAATTGTTGCCTTTAATATTCTCATACATTTATACATGGTAAATCTTTAAAGGAGAAAAAACACTCCATTTCATTTCTGTTAAGCAGCCGGTTCTAGACCGGACGGAGACACACTGCCGTCATGGTGAGGGGTGGGGGCTGGACTCTCAGGGAACTTGGATTGGGATCTCCAAACTTTTTTTCCAGCGGTAAGAGCAGGAGCGTTGCCCCAGCAGGATCTGGGTCTGAATGTTGCCTTTGTCGCTTGCTGGCTCCGTAGCGAGGGCAAATTGCTTCCCCTGTCTTGGCCTCTGTTTGTCTGGAAGCTGGGACTCTCGATAAACATCAGCTACAAGATGGTGCGGGGGGTGGGGGGGATAGCCAGGGCATCACACATGGGAGCTACTGTCATTATTTTGAACCATTCAATACAACGCTATTTTATTCACTTGCTGTGTGTATCACTAATTGTGAAATCAATCAGGGTATTACAATCACTGTGCTTGAATTTCACCGCCAACTGAAATTTCTTTCTGTAACTGATTTCTCAGGGTTATATTGGAATAAGTGGTAGAGTTAAAACCCAGGATTCTTGGGTCCTGGCAACTGCCAGTAGTTTTCGGGGAGCCCGCTGATCTCCGTAATGCCTGCCCACCTCAAGTTCAGAGCATTTGGAGCAAATTTACCTTCTGCCCATCTCTTAATGGAACCTGTGTCTGCTGCCTGGGATGTGGACACTCCTGATACGGATGCTGCTGGGAAGGGAGGGCGACCTCCCCCAATTTTGGGACTACCAGGCAACCTCTCCAGCAGTCATGATTTTTCTGTGTTTTCACTTCCTCCTAAAGAAATGTCATGGTTTCTGGAGTCACAGCAGAACGAAGAATGTATGTTTCACCATTTACTATGTAACCGATTTCATGTGTTCCCGACAGTTCCATCACACTTCTGACATTTACGATGCTTTTCTCTCGGGGTGTAAGTAGAAGGAGATGTTTACCTCCAGACCCCACCCCGAGATCCAGGAAAGGGAAAGACCAACTCGGGATGGCCCGGGGGTTAGGGACAGCCTGTGTGACTTGTGTTTCAACAAATGACTCACCAGCACGGCAGCTCTCACCTCCCCGACCTTCCCCACCCAGCCAGGGTTCTCTACACATCAACGCTTCTCCCGCTGGCAAGTGGTAAGAAATACTATGTGACAGGATGGTTTCCATGGCAACCCTCATTTCCAGTTAAACAACCGGGCACTGATGAAAGGATCTCGTTTGCTTTGGTTAAAGGGTTTGTGGGGAAGGGTGTGAGGCTCCTTCTTTCTTCCCTCTCTCCTTCCCCTTCCTGACTCCCCACCTTTCCCTCTCCTTTCCAGGGATGAGGGAGAGGCAGGGCAGGGCCAGGCCCTTGGAGAATAAGGACTCCCGCTCCTGGCTGGACCAGAACAGCCAGGATGGGGGACTCAGGTCTGAGAGCCTTCATGTCCTCAGCCGGGTGCCACCGCCTCCCTGCCAGCCCTGGACCTCAGGTTCCAGGTCCCCTACCCTCCCAGAAGGGGGACCCATTGCAGGAAGCAATAGGCTGGTTCAGGACCCTGTGTCCCAACAGGTGGTTGGGTAATTAAGTGAGCTTTATGCACACAACACTGTTTTGCCCAATGTAATTGCAGTTTCCATATAAATAATTCACGGGAAATTATTAGAGTGAGGACATCGCCCGCCTCCTCATAATTTGCTTAACCGAAATAGGCTCTTTCATCATCTGCGCTGATTTGCCTTAAGACCATGCACTCAGCATCCTTCATAGGCCGGCTCCTTCAAAACCGAGAATGCAGAATTTAATTAAGTTATGCAAATCGGGTGTCCCCTGCCTGGGGAGAGGCAGGGTGTTTGCCCACATGGCTGTAGGTGGTGCAGCGAAGGGGAGGAGAGGCCTCGCTGTGCCCCAGGTGGAGGGGAGTTGTTTGGGGAAGTGCCAGGCAGTGCTCCCCCCAAGAAAAAGCAGCACCTCCGAGGCGAGTTTGGGAGCCGGAATCCACGGATGGGGCAGAACAGAGTCAGAACTCTGGGTTCTGCCCCCCAGCTGACTCGCTGTGTAATTTGGGGGGAAGTACTTAACCTCAGCTTCGTTCTCTGTAGAAGGAGGATGATAAAGAAAGTCACCTCCTAGGACTGAGGTAAGGAATACATGAGAGAGTCTTTGTAAAGCACTAATTATGGTCCTGGCCAGAGTGCTCGAGAAGCAGCTGCTGCCATGGTCACTATTACTATTACTGCCGTTGTTGTTAGAGAGATCAGACCTTCTGTGGTTTCCAAGGAGTCCACCGATCCTTCTGCCACAAGGAGGGTTACCCTGAACACCCCCTCCATAAATGGTTTCATGTTTTTTTGGATGGATCTGTCGAATTAGAAGAGGAAAGCTGACATTTTGAAGGGAGACGGATCAGGGTTCAAATTCCAGTTGTGCCCCTAACATACTTGATATTAGGACTGAGAAAGTCATTTTGCTTTCAGGGGACCTGAGTACCTCTTGGGGGCCTTGGGGGTGATATCTTTGCCCTCTTTTGGGGCCTGTGAACCAAGACCAGGTGCATGTCCGCCCCATAGTTCATGCTCAGCACACGGTGAATGAACCCCTAAGGCTGAGCCAGCGTCTCCTCAGAGCACAGGAGCCCCCCAGACCCCATCCTGCCTTTTGCTTAGTGGTGGTCCTCCCGCCCCTCCTTGCAAGCTCCCTTTCTCTCATGCTTTCTGTCAGAGGATCAAAGGAGCCGTAAACTCATGCACCCTGAGGTATAAGGGACTGAGAAGCTTAAACATTCTACTCTTCTCAAGGAGACTTATTTTCTTACGGGGATAACATGCTTAGTTTTTCTTAAACAAGAAGTTTGGAGCTCTAAGGGAAGCATGTCATAAACCTGTGATAGAGCTGGGAGCTGCTCCCAAAATCCCCACTGGGAAGCTCGTCATGACAGAGGAGTCTGCCCTGGGTCTGAGAGTCTGCCCTGGTGGCTGGTGTTTCTCATCCACTCTGTGTGCCTGGCTCAGACTCAAGCTCCATCGGAGCCAGGAGCTTCATTCCACGAACAAGTATTTATTGAGCATCTACTATCTGCTAGGCCCCTCAAGAAGCCCTGGGTTTACAGTGGGGAGTGAAGCAGACCCAGGCCCTGCCCTCACGGAGCTGAACGCTGGTGGGGGTGGCGGGTGTCCTGCGGTGGTAGCTGGCAGCCCCGGGAGGGACACGCGATGTACCCAGGAAGGCTTCAAAAGGAAGCCAACAGGGGGGGTGACTGGAGAGCAGGAGGATACATTCATACGGTGGCAGGAGCAGAAGGAGTCTAGGAGGCGAAGAGTCAGAGGCAGGGCATCGCTGGCAGAGGGAGGTGCCTGTTTGTTTTATTGTATTTTTTTAAGGTTTTATTTATTTATTTGACGGAAATCACAAATAGGCAGAGAGGCAAGTGGGGGAGGGGGGCGGTAAGCAGGCTCCCTGCTGAGCAGAGAGCCCGATGCGGGGCTCCATCCCAGGACTCTGAGATCATGACCTGAGCCGAAGGCTTAACCCACTGAGCCACCCAGGCACCCCTTCTTTAAAGCTTTTAAAAAAGATTATTTATTTATTTTCATGAGAGAAGTGAGAGAAAGTGTATGAGCCAGTGGTGGGGGGCAGAGGGAGAGGAAGAGAATCTCAAGCAGACTTCTTGCTGCGTGCAGAGCCTGATGCAGGACTTGGTCTCATGACCCTGAGATCATGACCTGAGCTGAGATCAAGAGTTGGATAATTAACCGACTGAGCCACACTGGCAGGTGCCCCTGGGCTGCATTCTTATCTGGAGCTCAATGTGTTCTTCTAAGTGCATATGGTTGTTGCCCAAATTCTGTTCCTTATGACAGTGAGACCTGGACCATAGCTTCTCGAGGCTGCCCCTCTCCGCAGACCATCCACAGTGTTCCTGTTTGCTTCTTCAAGGCCAATAGGAGAGTGTCCCTGTCAAGAGGGACTGAGTTCCTCTCAAGGGTTTTACCAGATTAAGTCAGGCCCACCCAGGATCATCTCTTTCGATTAATTCAAATCAACTTATTTGGGACATCGATTATATCTGAGCAAAATTCCTTCACCTTTGCCATTTAAGTAGTATAACCAAGGGAGTGATATCTCATCATGTTTGCCATAGGATATTGGTTGAAAGTGGTCCCTGGCTCTGCCCACACTCAAAGGGAAGGCATAGAGGGGGCATAACTCCAGGCATCAGAAATCATGAGGGCCATTCTGAAATTCTGTGACCACAATGAATTATCATAACAAAGTTCTTTGTGTCTGTCTCCTTATAGACTGGAAGCTCAAATGCTTGGTTGCTGCCTTGTTTCCAGTGTATACAACACAGCAGGGGTTTGTAACCCCAGACCTTTGGTCAAATGTTATTCTGGGTGTGTTTCTGGCTGACATTAACATTTGAATTGTAGACTGAATAAAGCAGATTGCCCTCCCTAATGTGGGTGGGTCCCATTCAATCAACTGAAGACCTCATAGAACAAAAAAAGGCTGAGAAGAGGAACTTCTCTTGCTTGACTGTTCAGTTGAGACCTTATTCTGCTCCTTTTCTCAGACTAAAACTTATACCACTGATTCTCTTGGGTCTCTTGGGACTGCAGATCTTGGGACTTCTCAGCCTCCATATTCATGTGAACCAATTCCTTAAAATCAGTTTCCCCTCTTCTCTATATATCAATCTACAGCTATGTCTATTTCTAATCTATAGGTCTTTCTCCATATATATAGATAGATATATATACATACACACATACATATACACACACACATATGTATATATATTTTCTGAATATATTCAATTGAATATATATGCTGAATATATATATATAATTTTTAGTTATTGCAAATAGTGCTGCTGTGAATATTTGTATGAATATATATTCAGCATATATATATTCAATTCATTCAATTCAATATATTCAGTATATATATTATATGACTATATATACTATATATAATATTTGTATGAATACATACATATTTGAATGAATTTTTGTATGAATACACACACACACATACACACACACATACATTATTCATTCTATTTCTCTGGAGAACCCTGACACAGTGTTCAATAAATACGTGTTGACCATTGCATGGGACTTTACCATCTCACAGGTCCCCTCCAGCTCTTGTACTTACCGATTTGGGAGACAGGTAGCAGCTGGGAGCAGGGCTGTGGGTACAGGGTACAGGGGAACAGGAGCTACTCTGGAGTTGACCCAGGCTGATGTGTCTCTCCAGCTGCTCTCTCTCTGTCTTCCTCCCTCATCCCTAGCCCTTAACTGGGGAGTTAGAATAAGGGGAAGGCAAGAGGCAAAACAATAATCTTCCCTCCTGGTCCTACACCTCTTTACCTTTAATTTTTAAGCTTTATTGAAATAGAATTGATATACAATAAACCGAACATATTTAAAGTGTACAGTTTGATGAGTTTTGACATATGTGTGTTCAAGATAATGAATATATCCATCATCCCCAAGAATTTCTTTGTGCCCCTTTGTAATCTCTCTCTCCTGCGCTCCCCCACCCCTAATTCCCAGGCAACCACAGATCTGCTTGTCACTACAGATTCATTTGCATCTCCTAGAATTATATAAATGGAAGCATACAGTATGTACTCTTTTTTTGTCTGCCTTCTTTCACTCAGCATAATTATTTTGAAATCCATCTGTGTTGTTGTATATATCAATAGTCCCTTTCTTTTCATTTCTGATAGTATTTCATCAAATGAATACACCACAGTTTGTTTATCTGTTCGCCAGTTGATGGACATTTGGGATGTTTCCAATTTGGGGCTGTTACAAACAGGGCTGCTGTGACTGTCTGTATGAAAGCCTTGGTATGGACAAGCGTGTTCATTTCCCTCGACAAACACCTAAGAGAGGAAGACTGGACCCTGTGGTAGGTGGCTGTTTAAATTTTTGAGAGCCTGCCATGCTGTTTTCTAAATTAGTCGTGCCATTTTATAGTTCCCCCAGACGTGTAA
Source organism: Mustela lutreola (assembly GCF_030435805.1). NCBI lineage: Eukaryota > Metazoa > Chordata > Mammalia > Carnivora > Mustelidae > Mustela > Mustela lutreola. The sequence continues at coordinate 187,742,842 of NC_081290.1, read as the reverse complement.
GAGAATTCCACTTGCCTCACTTCCTTGGCAACGTTTCGTATGGTCAGGCGTCTTAATTTTAGACTTTCCAATAAATGCACAGTGGTGTCTCATTGTTACTTTAATTTGAATTTCCCCAATGACTAATGACACGGAGCGTCTTTCGCATGCTTCTTTGCTATCTGTGTATCCTCTTTGGTAAAGTCACATCCTTTGCCTCTCTTTAAATAGTGTTGTTTATGTCCTTATTACTTATTGTTATGATTATTTATCATGCATCATGGATACAACTCCTTCATCAAATGTGTGATTCATAAATATTTTCTCTCAGCCTATGGCCTGTGTTTTCATTCTCTTAACAGTGTTTTGGAAGAGAAGTTTTGAATTTTCATCAAGTGAAGTTTACCAGTTTGTTCTTTTGTGTGGTCATATCTGAGCTATCATGGCCAGACCCAAGGTCATAAGGGTTTTCTTCCAGAAATTTTAAAGTTTTAGATTTTACATTTAGATTACTATTCCCTTTTGAGTTAATATTTGTATATGGTATAAAAATGGATCAAAGCTCCTATTTTTACATGTAGATATCTAATTGTTCTAGGTACTGTAATGGAAAATATCCTCTCTCCACTGAACTGCCTGTATGAATTTGTCAAAAATCAGTTATCTGTGTATGTGTGGGTCTATCTCTGTCCTCTGTTCTGTTATATGGTTAATTTAATTTAATTTTTAAATTTTTACACCAACAGCACACTATCTTGATTACTGTCACTTTATAACTCCTGAAATCAGATTGTGCTAATCCTTCAACATTGCACTTATTTTTTAAAGTTGTTTTGTCTATTCTGGGTTCTTTGTATTTTCATACAAATTTTTGAATCAATTTCTCCTAAAGGGTATGCTAGTATGTTGATTGCAGTTACAGTGAAACTACAGATGAATTTGAGAAGAGTTCTAATAACTTTGAATATCTAACCCACGAACATAGTATATATTTCTGTTTATTCACATATTTAAAAATTTCCTTCAGTGATGTTTTTTGGGTTTTGGCAAGACTATGTGTTTCAATGTTTGCAAATATTTTATATTTTTGATATCATTATAAAGTGATATTGTCCTTTCTTAATTTCTATGTTTGATCTTTCATTAATAGTATATAAATCAATTGATTTTTCTATATTGATATTGTACCCTTTAACCTTGATAAACTCACTTATTAGTTTTCATAGCTTTTACTAGATTCCATTGGAATTTTTCATAGACAATCATATTGTTTGCAAGTAGTGACAGCTTTTCTTCCTTTGCAATCTTGCTTCCATTTGTTTCTTTTTCTTTTCTTATTACACTGGCTAGATTCTCCAGGGCAATGTTGAACAGAAGTGGGCTTATGTTGCTCTTGGCCTTGGCGTGTGTGTGGGATGGGGAAGAGATAATTTATCTTTTGTATAGGCACCGTTTATCAAGTCGGAGAAGATCCTTTTAGTCCCCCTTTACTGTGAAGTTTTGTTCTGTCTGGATTAGATTTTGTCAAAAGTTTTCTTTGCATATATTGAGAAGATTGTATGGTTTTTCTTTTTGTTTTATTTATCCCTATGATGAATTACATTGATGAAATTTGAATGTTAAACCAACCTTGCATTCCTGAATTTAATCCCACTTAGTTATGATTATTATCTTTTTTTTGTAAATATTGGAAGAATTCACCAATGCTGTAGGTCTGAAGTTCTATTTGTCACAAAACTTTAACTTTCAATTCAATTTTTTAAAATTGATATAAAAATCTATTCAGGTACTCTATTTCCTCTTTAGTGAGAGTTGGTGATTTGCATCTTTATTGGCATTTGCTTATTTGTAATACACTCTTATTGTTCAGTAATATATGTGGAATCGGTAAAGTTGCCCTGTCGTTATTATATTGGCAATTTGTGTCTTCTCTTTGTTTTTACTGATCAGTCTTGCTAAAGGCTCCTCAATTTTATTGATATCCTTAAGGAACCAACTTTTGATTTCATTAATTTTTTTCTATATTGTTTTTCTGTTTTCCATTTTATTGATTTCTTTTCTAATCTTTATTAGTCAGAACACTTAGCTTACTTTGGGTTTCATTTACTCTTTGCTTTCAAGCTTTTAAGCTTTTAAGACCTAAGCTTAGGTCTTTGATTTGCTACTTTCTTCTTTCCTTCTTTTCTAATTCAGGCATTTAGTGCTCTGTCTCCCCTTCCCTCCATTCCACAAGTCTGGTACTGCTTTGGTGGCTTTCCACAATTTTAATTAGGTTGTGTTTTACTTTTATTCAGTTCAAAATACTTCCTAGTTCCCTTTTTTATTTCTTCCAGGACCCATGCATTATTAAAAGTGTGTTATCTCATTTCCAAATATTTGGGGATTTTCCAGGGATATTTTTGTTATTAATCTCTAATTGAGGAAACATTTTGTTTGACTTATGCTCTTTACATTTCTTGAAACTTGTTTGTGTTGCAAAATATGTTCTATTTTGTGAAATGTTCTTTGGACACTTGCAAAATTGCATTCTCTTATTGTTGGGTAGAATCTCCTGTAGTGTCAAATGGGTCAATTAGTTTGATAGTGCTGTACAAATCATCTCTATCTTTAATAATTTTTTGTCTACTTGGTCTAACAATTACTGAAAATGGGGTTTAGCTTCTAACTATAATTATGGATTTGCCCATCTCTCCCTGTAGTTCTATCAGTTTTATTTTCGTGTTTTTGAAGCTCTGTTATTAGGTGTATAAACATTCAGGATTGTTATGTCCTCTTGATGAATTGCCTCCTTTTTCATTGTGAAATAACTTTTGAAGAATATCTGGTAATATTCTTTGGATTGAAATCTACTTTTTCTGAGGTTAATATAGACTCTAAAGCTTTCTTTTTTTATAGCTCTACTGAGATAAAAGTTATGCAATCTAAATTCACCCACATCAAGTGTATATAGTTCAGTGGTTTTTAGTGTATTTATGGAATTGTGCAAACATCTCCACAATCTAATATTAGAACCTCTTTTCATTACCCCCAAAGAAACCTCATACCCATTAGCAGTTTCGCCATTTTCTTCTCCTCCCACCTTCAGCGTTAGGCAACTATTTTTACTTTTCACAGAGTTGCCTGTTCTGTTCATTTCATACATATGGAATCATATAATATGTGGCTTTCATATTTGGGATTTTAAACATTATTTTTAATTAAAATTTTTTGCTTTGAGATAATTAAAGATTCACATGCAGTTGTAAAAAATAGTGCAGAGAGAATACATTACTCTTAACCAGTTTCCCACAGTGGTGTAACATCTTGCAAAATTATATCACAACCAAGATATGTATATTGACATGATCAAGACACAGACATTTCTCTCACCATAAACATCCCTCTGACTCACAACTCCTCCTTAACTTTTGATCTGTTCTCCATTCCTTTAAGTTTGTCATGTTAAGACTGTTATAAGAATGGAATTATACAGTATATAACTTTTTGGTATTCGATTTTTTTCATTCACTGTATTCCTTTGGAGATGCATGTAGGTTGTTGTATATAGGAATAAATTCATTCTTTTTCATTGTTGAATAGTATTCCATGATATGAATGCATCACAGTTCATCCATTGTTCATCCATTGAAAGATATTTGGGTTGTTTTCACTTTTTGGCTATATGAATAAGGTTGTTACATTCATGTACAGGTTTTTTTATGTAAATGTAAGTATTCATTTCTCTGGGATAAATGCCCGGGAGTGCAATTACTGGGTTGTTTAGTAGTTGCAAGTTTAGTTTTTCAAGAGTATCTGTGCTATTTGCCATTCCACTGACAATATACAAGTGATCCAGATTCTCCCCCATCTTCACCAGCTTTTGGTGTTGTCATTACTACTACTACTACTGTTATTATTATTACTATTATTACTTAGAGATTTTATTTATTTGTCAGAGAGAGTGAGCACACAAACAGGGGGAGCAGCAGGGAAGAGGGTGAAGCAGGCACCTCAGTGAGCAAGGAGCCCAATGTAGGACTCGATCCCAGGACCCTGGGATCATGACCAGAGCTGACGACAGAGACTTAACTGACTGAGCCACCCAGACATCTTATTATTATTTTTTTGTTTTAGCCATTTTGAAGTGTGTATAATACTATTTCACTGTAACTTTAACTGGCATTTCTCTAGAGACTAGTTACTGGATATCTTTCTATGTGCTTATTTTTCATCTATATATCCTCACTTTCTAATTAAATTTTTTTTCTTGCCAGAAGAGTTTCTTTGTTGGGGATGCAGTTTACAAATGTTTTTCTCACTCTGTAGCTTATTTTTTCAAACTTTTGGTTGAAAATGTCTTTCACAGAGCAAAAACTTTAAATTTTAGTAAAGTCTAATTTATCAAAATTTCCTTTTTCAAGAGTCTAAGAACTCTGCCTATATCTGTATTTTGTCCTATTTTTTTCCAAATGTTTTATAGTTTTACATTTTAAATTTAAGTTTGATCCGTTGTGAGTTACTTTTTGTCTAGTTTATGGGATTCAGGTTGAAGTGTTTTTTTTGTTTCTTGTTTTTTTGTTTTTTGTTTTTGATTTTTGCCTTGTCTAATTGCTCCAGCACCGTATGTTGAAAAGGCTATTTTTCCTCCATTGAACTGCTTTTGCACTTTTGTCATCAATCAATTTAGCATATTTATGTGGGTCTATTTCTGGATTCTCTATTCTTTTCCATTTATCTTTGTGTCTATTTCTCTGCCAATATCCATGGTCTTGATTACTGCACCTGTGTAAGTCTTGAAATCAAGTAGACCGATTTCTTCCACTTTATTCATTTTTTTTTTCAAAATTGTTTTAGCTGTTTTAGTTATGTCTTTCTACATAACTCTTACAATAATCTTACCTATACATCCAAAATATTGGTCTGGTATTTTGATAGAAAATCTATTAAACCTGTATATTATATGGTGAGAATTAATATCATTACTCATCTTTGCTGTGTCTTCCAATTTGCGAGCAGAGCAATCTCTGCATTTATTTAGATCTTGCTGATTACTTTCATTGATATTATGTGGTTGTTAACATACCAGCATTGTATTTTTTTTAAGATTTACATGTATTTATTTTTAATGTATTTATTAATGTATATTTATTTTTTAAAAGAGTATTTATTTTTTATGTACTTATTTTTTAAAATTTATTTTTAAAAAATTTTCAAATTATGTATTTATTTTTTAAAAGAGATTGTAAATGATATTGTATTTTTAATTTTGGTTTCCATGTGTTTCTTGCTTAGATATAGAAATATAATTGATTTCTAAATGTTTATCTCATATCTTACAACCTTGTTGAACTCACTTGCTAGTTTTAGAAGTTTTTTTGTAGATCCCTGGACTTTTCTACCTAGGCAATTATGTCTTCTACGAATAGAGACAGTTTTATTTCTTCCTTTGCAACTATATGCATTTTAATTCCTTTTCTTGCCTTATTTCACTGGTTAGAACTTCCAGCACTCTGCTGAATTAGAATAAGGAAAAAGATATCCTTTCCTTTTATCCAATCATTGGGGGGAAAGGAGTCAGTTATACATAACCTAGTAGTTAATTGTAGGTTTTTGTAGTCACGCTATCTAGTTGAGGAGGTTCTCCTCTATTATTATTTATTCTACAGTTTTTTTAAGTTGTGAATGAACATTGAATTTTCTTAATTGCTCTTTCTGTATTAATTGATATAGTCATATAGTTTTTCTTTTTTAGCCTTTTAATATTGTGGATTACATTGATTAAATTCTGGATATTGAGTCAATATTTCATCCCTAGAATAAACCCCACTCAGTCATGGTGTGTAATTGTTTTATTTTGTTGCTGAATTCTATTTGCTAACATTTTGTGGGGCGCCTAGGTGGCGCAGTGGGTTAAAGCCTCTGCCTTCGGCTCAGGTCATGATCTCAGAGTCCTGGGGTTGAGCCCCGCATAGGTCTCTCTGCTCTGCTCCCTGCTTCTTCTTCTCTCTCCCTGCCTGCCTCTCTGCCTACTTGTGATCTCTTTCTCTGTCAAATAAATAAATAAAATCTTTAAAAAAAAGAATTTTTATATCTATATTTCTGAGGAATGATGATTGATAGTTTTCTTTTGGTTTACTGTCTTTGTCAAATTTGGTATCAGAGTAATACTAGTCTCATAAAATTAATTGAAAAATGTTCTCTCCTCTTCTATTTTCTAGAAGTGGTTTGTAAAATTGATGTTACTTCTTTAAACGTTTTATAGAATTTCCCAGTGAAGCCATCTGAAACTGAAATTCAAAATTTGGGGGAGTTTTTTTTTTTTTTTATTATACATTCAATTTCCTTAACAGTAACAGAGCTATTTAATAATCTATCTCATTTTAGGTGAGCTGTGCTTATCTGTATTTTCCGAGGAATTGGTCCATTTCACTTATGTTGCCAAATATATGTGTATAGTTGTTCATAGTAATCCCTTATAATTTTTTTAATTGAAGTAAAAATGACATACAACATCCTATTAGTTTCAGGTGTATATCAAAGTGATTTGATATTTTTATACATCCCCCAAATAATCCCCATAAGTCTAATTATCATCTTTCACCATCCATAGTTATTATAATGTTATTGACTATATGCCTTATGCTGTCCATTACATACCCATGACCTATTTATTTTATAATTGATAGTTTGTACCTCTTGATATCCTTCACCTATTTTTCCCATCTCCCAAACCCTCTTCCCTTTGATAATCAATAATTTGTTTCCTGTATCTATGAGTCTGTTTCTGGTTGGTTTGTTTGTTCATTTGTTTTTGGGTGTTTTAGATTCCACTTGCAAGTGAAATCACATAGTATTTGTCTTTCTCTGTCTGACTTATTTCACTTAGTCAAATACCCATCCATGTTGCTGCAAATGACAGGATTTCCTTCTTCTTTAACCCATTTATCTATCAATGGGCACTTAGGTTCCTTCCACATCTTGGTTATTGTAAATAATGCTGAAATGAACATAGGAATGCATGAATCTCTTCAAATTGTTGCTTTCATTATATTGGATCAATAACCAGAAGTGAAACTGCTAGGTCATATGGTGGTTATATTTAAGTGTTTTGAGGAAACCGAATACTGTTTTTCATAGTGACTGTGCTAATTTGCATTCCCACCAACAGTGTGCCAGGGTTCCCTTTACTCCACATCCTCACCAATTCTTGTTGTTTCTTGTCCTTCTGACAACAGCCAATCTGACAGATGTGAGGTGAGACTTCATTGTGGTTTTGATTTGCATTTCCCTAAAGATTAGTGATGTTGAACAAGCAGCCTTGCATCAAGCAAGTCAATCAGTGCCATTTTTCCAACAGCATTTGCCCACTTCATGTCCCTGCCACATTTTTGGTAATTTTCACAATACAATACTTCAACTTTTTCATTATATACTAATTTACTATATACTAATATTACTAATTACTAATACTAATTTCATTATATACTAATTAACTATAATTTACTATACTAATTATATACTATTTCATTAAATACTACAACTTCTTCATTATAATTATATTTGCAATAATGACCTGTGACCAGTGATTATGACTCATTGGAAGCTCAGGTGATGGTATATACATTTTTTTAGGCATAATGCTATTGTACACTTAATGAGCTACAGTATAGTATAAACATATTTTTTATATGTACTGGGAAACCAACAAAAAAATCATTTGACTCACTTTTTTGTGATATTTGCTTTATTACAGTGATCTGGAGTTGAACATACAATCTCTCAAGGTATGCATGTAATTACTTGGCCACTCTCTTTCTTTCTTTTTTCTTGTTGAAGCCTGGTTAGAGGTTTATCAATTTTGTTTATTTATTTTTTTTTTAAACCAGCCTTTGGGTGCCTGGGTAGCTCAATCAGTTAAGCATCTTCCTTCAGTTTAGGTCATGATCCTGGAATCCAGAGATCAAGTCCTGCATTGGGTTCCTGCTCAGTGGGCAGTCTGCCTCTCTCTCTCTCTTCTCCTCCCCCAATTTGTGCTCACTCTCTTTCTCTTGCTCACTCTCTCAAATAAATAAATAAAATCTTAAAAATAAAAGTGCCAGCCTTTAAGCTTTTCTATTTTTTAAAGTCTATTTATTTCTACTCTGCTCTTCATTAATTCCTTACTTCTATTAAATTTAGGCTTTTTTCCTCTTCTTTTTCTAGTTTCTTTAGATATAAAGTTAGTTACATTTGGGATTTTTCTTGTTTCTTGAGTAGACCTGTATTCCTATGAACATTCCTTTTAGAACTGCTTTTGCTGCATCCCAAAGATTTTGGAAACCTGTATTTCCATTTTTAGTTGTCTTAGGTATTTTCAATTACCTCTTTGAACTTTTTGTTGACCCATTGGTTTTTTTAACAGCCTGTTGTTTCATCTTCATGTGTTTCTATTTTTTCCAGTTTTCTTCTTGTAACAGATTTCTACTTTCACACTGTTGTGGTTGGAAAAGATGCTTGATATGTTTTTAATCTTCTTGAATTTATTGAGATTTGTTTCATGGCCTAACATGTGGTCAATCTTGGTGAATGTTTCATATGCATTTGAAAAGAATGTATATTCTACAGTTTTTGGATGGGATGCTTTTTATATCTGTTCAGTCTCTCTGGTCTAATGTGTCATTTAAGGCCAATGTTTACTTACTGATTTTCTGTCTGAATAATCTATCCATTGATGTAAGTGGGGATATTAAATTCCCTTATTATTGTATTATGATCTATTTCTTCCTTATGTCTGTTAATATTTGCTTTTTTTTTTTTTAGGCATTCCTATATTGGGTGTACATATCTTTATGAATGCTATATCCTCTTCTTGAACTGATCCCGTTATCATTATGTAGTGCATTCTTTGTTTTTGTCGTAGTCTTTATTTTAAAGTCCATTATGTCTGATATGAATATTACTACTCCAGCTTTCTTTTCATCTTCATTTGCATAGAATATCTTTTTTTCCATCTGTTTGCTTTCAGTCTGTGTGACTTTAGCAGTCTGGCTAGAGTGCCTGGACCTTGTCCCCATCCATACTCTCAGGGTGGAGGGGGAATATAAAAAACAGTGATTTCCAGTGTCTCTGACCCTGGAGAAAGCTCCAGCAATTCCCATCCATTTGATGGACACTCTAGGGTTAGTAAATGAATTTCCTTTACTTCTAAACTAGTATCCATTTACAGCACTGTTTTTTCATTGCTTTTCAGTGTAGGTGAGTCTGTGCATGGGCCCCTCAGTGATATCCCTCTTTACTGCATGTCGCCACTTTGGAGACGAGGTTCCTATCATTATCATGTCTCTGTCTCTCTGATCCTTCTCGGTATTTATTGTGCAAAAGCTGTTCAATAAGTCCTTAGTTCTTCAGGAAGGATTGTTCGATAAGTAGGGGTAGATTTGGTGTGTCTGTGGGAGGAGGTAAATTCTGATCTATCTGTGTCACCATCTTCTACCTTCTCTTATATTTTACTATCTGCAGGGTCCATAATGATACCCCTTTCCATTCCTGATATTGGTAATTTGTGTCTTTTTTTCCTTTGTCAGTCTTGCTAGGAATTTTTTAAGTTATATTAATCTTTTCAAAGTACCAGCTCTTTGTTTTGGTATTCTGTCTTCAATTTTTTTTTTGTTCTTATATTTATGATTTTCTTCTTTCACTTCCTTTGATTTTAAGTCACTCTTTTTCTAGATTCTTAAGGAGAAAACTTAGATTGCTAATTTAAGACTTTTCCTTTTTTCTAATGTATGTATTGAGTGCTATAAATTTTCCTATCCTCACTGCTTTAGCTGTGTTCTACAAATTTTGATATGTCAAATTCTTATTTTCACTTGATTCCCTATCCTTTTAATAGATTTCCCTGGAGACTTGCTTTTTAATCAGCAAATTATTGAGAAATGTGGTTTGGTTTCCAAGTGTGCAGAGATTTTTGCTGTCCTGTTTCTAGGTTTTTAATTTGACTGCATTGCAATCAAAGGATACGGTTTGTATGATTTCAATCATTTTAAATTTGTTGAGATGTGTTTTATGTCCCAGGATATGGTCTATTTGGTATATATTCCATGGGCACTTGAAACAAATGTGTATTCTATTGTTGAGTGGAGTGTTTTATAAATGTCAATCAGATCCTTTTGTTCCATGATGTTCTTCTATATCCCTGCTGGTTTTCTATCAAGGAGTTCTATCAATTACTGAGAGTACAGTGTTGAAGTCCTCAATTGTAATTGTGGTTTTTTTCTATTTCTCCTTTCAGCTCTAACAGTTTGGCTTCATGAATTCTTCAGCTCTGTTGTTTGGATCATAACCTTTTAGAATTGCTAGGTCTTCTTAGTAAATTGACTCTTTTATTGTTATATAATATCCCTCTCTATTTCTAGTAATTTTCTTTTCTCTGAAGTCAATTTTATCTGATGTTAATATAGCTACTCCTGTTTTCCATAGATTAATGTTTGCATTGTATGTAATTTTCATCCTTTTACTTTTAACCTATCTATATTATTATATTTAATGTGAGTTTCTTGTAGACTGCCTATAGTTGGGTCAGTTTTTTAATCCACTTTTTAAATAGATATATTTATACCTTTTACATTTAATGGGATTATTGTATATCAGGGCTTGAGTCTTTTATTTCATTTTTTTGGTTTTCTGTTTGTGTTTCTTTTTTGTGTGCTTGTTGGCTTCTCTGTTTTCTTTCTCCTGCTTTCATGAGGGTTATTTGAACTTTTTCTTTAGAATTCTATTTTTATTTATTAATAGTGTCTTTTTAAAATTAACATATAATGTATTATTAGCCTCAGGGATACAGGTCTGTGAATCACCAGGTTTATACACTTCACAGCACTCACCATAGCACATACCCTCCCCAATATCCATAACGCAATCACCCTCCCCCTACCCCCCTCCCCCAGCAACCCTCAGTTTGTTCTGTGAGATTAAGAGTCTCTTATGGTTTGTCTCCCTCCCAATCCCATCTTGTTTCATTTATTCCCTTACTACCCCCCAAATACCCCACATTGCCTTTCAACTTCCTCATATCAGGGAGACCATATGATAATTGTCTTTCTCTGATTGACTTATTTTGCTAAGCATAATGCCCTCTAGTTCCAACCACATTGTCGCAAATGACTATTTATTAATAGTGTTTTTGAACTTACCAGGGCCTACTAATATCATCATTTTACCAATTTGATGAAGAGATAAGATGGGAATCTCACTTCCCTCCATGTTCCTTTACCTTCCCTTATTTATAATATAATTCTTTTAAGTAGTTCTTCTAAATACACTTAGAACCTCATCAGACAATAATAATTTAGAAATTTAAGAAAACTAAGTTCTTTTGAATTTATTCATATGTTTGCTTATCATGTTCTTTCTTACTTTCAGATGTTCCAAGTTTCCTTTTTTCGGGGGGAAGGGGTTAGGTCTTCTGGCAAACAATATTTTTAGTTTTCTTTCTTCAAAGACTATCTTTATTCTCCTTTCATGATTGCAGGATAGTTTTTCCAAATATAGGATAAGTACTGATGGGCAATAGGTTTCCAAGTTGACAGTTCTTTTCTCTTAACTCTTGAAAAATATTGTGTCAGTTCCTTCTGGCCTCCATGGCTTCTGATGAGAAACTCACTGTAGTTTGAATTGTTTCTCTACTAAGGATAAGGTTTTGTTTTCAACTGGCTGATTTCAAGAATTTTTCTTTGTCTTCAGTTTTCAGAAGTTTAATTATGGTATGTCTTGGCATGGATTTTTTGGGGGGTTTGTTCTGTTTGGGACTTGCTCAACTCCTTAAATCTATAGGTTTATGTCTCTTGACAAATTGTGGGAGTTTCCAGCCATTATTTCTTGGAGTACTTTCTCTTTTTTCTTTCTTTCTTTTAAAAAAAAATTATTTATTTATGACAGAGAGAGATAGTGAGAGAGGGAACACAAGCACAGAGGAGCTGGAGAGGGAGAAGCAGACTCCCCATTGAGCAGGGAGCCAGAAATGGGCTTGATCCTGGGATGCTGGGATCATGACCTGAGTGGAAGGCAGATGCTTAATGCCTGAGTCATCCAGGAGCCCCTGGAGTATTTTTTCTGCTCCTTCCTCTTTCTTCTCTTATTCTGGAACTCTGATAACACAAATGTTAGATTTTTTATTACTATTCCCCAGATCTCTGAGACTAATTTTTTTTAAGTCTATATTCTCCCAGTTATTTGGATTGAGTCATTTCTATTGTTTATCTTCCAATTCAATATTTTTTTCTCTCTCCCTTCTTCTCAGATGAGAAATTTATCTACTGAGACACAATAGTTTTTAAGTTCAAAAATGTCCACTTAGTTATTCTTTATACCTCCTCTTCTTTTTGCTGTGGCTATTTTTTATTCTGATTCAAACATGTTCATTGTTGCTCACTGAAACATTTTTACCATGGTTGTTTTCAAATATTTACCCAATGATGCTAACTTCTCTGTCATTTCAGTTTTGGCAACTACTGATTATTTTTTTTAGTTTGAAATCTTCCTAGTTTTTGGTATGATGAGTGACCTTTTATTGAGCCATAGAAATTTAAATAATAAGTTTGATACTGGTTCTTATGTATACTTTCCGTTTTACCTGCCTTTTTCCTACTCTGCTCCATCAGGGTTGCCAGGTTTTGTTGCATTGTTACTGGCAGGTGGAGGTAGATGTTCAGGTTCCTCATTCATCCTCTGTTGGCACCCAAGAAGAGAGGCTCTTCATTATCCCTGGGCAGTGTTGAGGGCTCCAGCTTCACAGGTGGTCTCCAGTGATGGGAGAGGCCTGGGTCATGATAAAGTCCCAGTGGCCCAGTGGGGAGGAGGAGAGTTTCCTCCTTTCTGCCAGGTGGGGATGGAAGGCCAGGACCTCCATGAATTTTCTACTGACTTGAAGATGGAACAGATTTAAACCAGCTCGTGAGAATGGAAGTTCTGGCTTCTAGTTGACCTTCTCTGACACCTCGCTGGTGGGAATACTGAGAAGCCTTGTTATAATTTCATGAGGGTGGAATCTAGGCTCCCCAGTCAGCCTTTAGAGCATAGGCTATGATAAAGCCAGTTTTCTTTCTACTAAGCTAGAGTAGAGAAGTGATTTTCTAAAACTTTTCTGTATTGCTAAGATGCTCTTTTCTTGGTCTTTGACTATAAAGAACAAGCTTTTTTTTTTTTTTTTTTTTTTCTGTGTTTATTGGCATTTTTAGGTTGCTGGCTTCTTTATATATTCTTCTGAAATTACGAGGCAAAAAGAAATCCCAGGAAATTTACCACCATATTATTTCTGGAGTCTTGAATTCCCTAGCTGACCTGTTTTATTCTTTCCACATTTTAGGATTGTCTTATGTTTTATATACAGCATCCAGAATATTTAGTTTTACTTAGCAGGATGATTAGGGAAAAGTACATCTATTCCACCTGCCCAGGAGAGGAAATCTGTTTCCAGTTAAAAAAATTTTTTTATTAATGTTAGTATGGTGTATCTTTTTGCATCCTTTTACTTTCAAACCATTTGTGTCTTTATATTTGACATGCTTTCCTTGTTGGAAGTGTCTAGCAGGATCTTACATCTTTTTTTAATCCACTTTGATAATTGAGACATTTAAAGTGAATTTAGATTTAAATTGATTGTTGTTATGGTTACGTTTAAATCTCTTACATTCATTGTTTGTTTTCAATTTGTCCCATTGATATTTCTTTTTTCTGTCTTCTTTTGGATTGTTGAATATATTTTTAAATTCTGCCTTTTTCCCCTTGTTGTGTCATTTGCTGTGATTTTACTTTTTATTGGTTGCTTACGGCTTATAATATCTTTTCCTCATTGCAGTTGAATTTCTAGTGATGTACTTTCTTGGGCTATTGCTATACATTTTTACCTACGTTATGACTTCCATACTACATTGATATCATTTTTGTTTAGTCAATTATTTTTTAAAGATATTTAAACAATTAGGGAAGAAAAACTTACACAATGACCTGTACAGTTATCATTGCTGGCGCTCTTCCTCTGTTTGTGCCGGTTCATATTTTTATCTGGTATCATTTGCCTTCAGGCTAAAGGGTCTTTAACATTTCTTGTAGTGTGGGTCTGCTAGCAATGGATTATTTCAGATTTTTTAGGTTTAAAAATCTTTATATTGCTTTTGCTTTTGAAATACATTTTTGGGGGGCACCTGGTGGCTCAGTTGGTTAAGTAACTGCCTTCATCACATCAGGATCCAGGTCCTCAGGTCATGATCAAGTCCCACATCGGGCTCCCTGCTCAGTGTGGGGAGTCTGCTTCTCTCTCTGACCATCCCCCATCTCAGGCGCTCACTCTATCTCACACACTATCTCTCTCATTCTCTCTCAAATAAATAAATACAAACTTAAAAAAAAAAAGAAAGACCTTTTTGCTTTATATAGAATTCTTTTATATAGAATTCATATAGAAAAAAACAATTTTTTTCTTTTGGTATTTTAAAGATGTTGTTTCATAGTCTTCTCACTAGCCTTGTTTCCAGTGAGAAATTTACCATCATCCTTATCTTTGTTCCTTTGTATATAACACGGTTTCCCCCCTAGCTTCTGTTAATATTTTTCTTTTATTTATTTTGAGCAGTTTGACTATGATATGACTTGCTATATAGTTGTCTTCATGTTTCTTATGCTTGGGATTCATTGGGTCTGTCAATTTATAGTTTCCATCAAGTTTGGAAAATTATTTGCTGTCATTCATTTGTTTTTGCCTCTTCTCCCTTAGAGTCCCCAGTTACTTATATATTAGGGTGCTTGGAGTTGTCCCCCAGGTTAATGATGTTCTATTCATTTTTAAAGTGCTTTTTTCTTTTTGAGGTTCATTTTGGTTTGTTTATGTTGCTACGCCTTCAAGTTCATTAATCTTATCTTCTGCAATGCCTCATCTGCCATTAATCCCATCTAGTGTCTTTTTCACTATCCATTTTGGAGTTTTCATTTTTAGAAGTTCATTTGGGATCTTTTCTGTATCTTCCACATCTCTGTTTAGTTCTAAAACATGTGAAATGCACGCATAATAACTGGTTTGAGAACTTTATGAGCTCATTTTAACATGTATGCCAGTTTTGATTGATTTTAATTTATATTGCCCCTCATGGGTTGTATTTTCTTGCTTCTTTGTGTGCATGGTAATTTTTTATTGGATGGAAGATGTTATGAGTTTTCCTTGTTGGTTATGGGCTATTTTTGTATCCCTTCCACATTATTTCAAACTGCTAGAAGAGGAGTTCACTCTTTGTCCTTTGAGATACCTCCAGGGGCTGGGACATCAAGAGGACATGGAGTTGGACAATTGGCATGACTTATCAGGTGACAGCAAGTGAATTAGTTTGGACTTCTCCTCCAGGGATGGTCAAAGTTTCTTCCACAGTGCTGGAGAACAGATTGCTCCTTCCCACAATTTTCTTCCTCTGTCACACTCCATTTCCAAGATCATCTTTTTTATGGCTTATTGGTTTCTTATTTGGATAAAGAAGGCAAAGAAACCTAAACTAGTACTTTCTACTTGATTTGGTAGCAGAGGTGAGAGCTATTTTCTCCTCACTACCAAACGTGTTTCTTTTTCTCTTCCTTCTTTTGTTCATTTATAGTGCACAGTGCCCAGTTCTTTCTATGTTCTGAAAATTCTGTAATAAACATGACAGGAAAAGCTGATACCTCCTGATGCTTATATTACAGTAGGGGAGCTTACGATAGTCTGCATATTGGTTTTCAAAGATGTCTTCATTCCTGAACCTGTGGATGTGCCACTTTACATGGCATAAGGGACTTATAGATATGATTAAGTTAAGGATTTTGAAATGGGAACATTATCCTGGATTGTCTGGGTGGCTGCTATATAATCACAAGGGTCACTTATAAGCGAGTGGCAGTAGGGCCAGCATTAGAGAAGAAGATGTGACAACAGAAGCTGGGACAGAGAAGGATTTAAGGGTGCCAAGCTTCAGGCTTGACAATGGAGGAAGGGTCCGTGAGCCAAGGACTGCAGGCAGTCTCTAGAAGGTTGAAAGGCAAGGGAAATGGATTCTTTCAGAAAGGGTACAGGCCTGCCAATGCCTCGATCGTAGCCCAGTGAAATTGGTTTTGGACTTCTGACCTCTGACACTAACTGTGTTGTGTGAGGCCAATATATTATTGGGAATTTGTTACAGCAGCAATAGGAAATGAATATGGAGCCAAGTAATAAATGAACAAACAAAGAATTAAGGAAGGACAGATAGTGGTTGTTACTACAGATGAGATAAGCAGGGTACGGATGATGTGTGATCGAGAATAATGGGCGTAGGTGACAGTGTCAGGGACCTGATTTGGATCGGGGGGTCAGAAAAGGTTTTTCTGAGGAGGTAACATTTAATTTGAGTCCTAAGGATGAAAGAGACCATATTAAGCTTCCTTCTCTTACTCTTTCTGGCTCAGCACAAGCTCCCCACCCCCAACGCTTTTTTAGAGCACTGGAAAAGGAGCAAAAACTGATGACAATTTGCTTTTAGCCTAGAGAGTAACAGAGAAGACTGAGTATAGTTTGCAGGAGGAAGTGGTGAGGTTAGGTGGGGGAAAGACTGGTGAAGTTGGTTGACAAAAGGCCTTGTAGATCCTGGAACAGGGGCATCACTTGGCTTTGCACTTGAATGGGAGCTCAGAGGGCAGTCCTATAACCCTACAGGTTGGCACGGAGAGGAGGGAGCTGGTAAAGGCAATGGATTGGCCATGGTTGCTCAGCAGGTTATCAGCAGAACAGCGCCTGGAGCCTAGGTGTCTTGTCCTATATCCCAGCTCTGCGCTGCCCTCCCCACCTCCCCTGCTGTGACAGCACTAGGCTTCATTTCAGATTAGTGGTTGCGCTTCTGGAACCAGTGACCTGGCCAATGCCCCCTATGGTCTTGGGCACAACAAGCTTCTCGGAGGAGGCAGATCCCAGTTCAGGTGGACTTGTGCAGACCCTAGGAGAAGGAGCTGGGGCCTGTAGGAAGGCTGCCAGTGGTGAGAGTTTCAGTGGGACCCTCAGTGCCAACAAGACTTCTCTGCTGAAAGACGGGGGGGCATTTCTGCGGTCTCCAGGGCACTGCGGCTGACGATGCTAGCAAGGATCCCACCAAGATGATCCTTCTTCCCTGCCTGCGGTCTGGGAGACCTGGGAGAGGGAATGACGATCGAGAGGGAGGACTGGGTCAGGACTTCCAGCCTCCCCCGCTGCTACTGATGTCAGGCTGGAGAACGCAGACTCCCTTTCGTGAAGTTGCCAGGTGTCGATTGAAACTTACTCTGCGCCCAGGAGCATCCTTGGTCAAGTGAGTGAACAGGGAATGAGGGGGCAAAGGGGACAAGAGGAAGAGAGGATGTGACAGGGGCTTATGAGGGGGTCTGCCGTGGGGATGCTCAGGTGAGTGGATTCACTGATTTGGAATCACTAGACATTTCTCCACTGGCTATAGACGCCCAAGCTTGCGCAGGGAGCCCTCTTGGATATTACTTTACATCAAGTCTGTAAAATTCCCCACTAGATTTGCCCTTATTGCTCCAACCTACATGGGGAACAGCCGTGGTCTGGAGCCGGCTAGTGATTTGCTCCAGACGGTGAGACGCAGGTCTGGGTCCCCTGGAATGAAGAAATGGGTGGGAGACACATACCATGCAGTGAGCCTCAGTGGGCCAAACAGGGGTGAGGGCTCTGAGAGGAACGAGGCCGGTGGACAGGGGAGGAAGAGGGAGGACTCAGTCCTCGCCCATGCTGGGCCGATCGTCACTCTGAGAGAGAAGGTACACATGAAAAACAGGAGAATCATTTAGGCCAATAAATACGTCAGGAAATGTGGACAGGGCCACGCACAGATTCTCGTGCGGGAACAGAGAAGAGGTCGGTCGGGGGAGGTGAGGCCCCGGGGTCAAAGGGACCTGGAGGAGGCTGGTGTTCAGGGCGAGAGGAGTTCACAACCCGCCCCAGTCAGCGGTGGTCAGGGAAGCACATTCTGGGAGGGACATGGCGTGTAGAGCCAGGCCCTGGCAAGGGCTGGGGGTGTCTGGGTGCCATGCCGGGCACCGTACGTCTGAAAGGAAGGGTTGGGTGCCAGGTGGAGGGGGCCCTGCAGGAGTCTGAGAAGGGAACCAATCAGTAGAAATTAGCTGCACACCTAGCCCCAGTCCTGGGGCTGAGGGCTCAGCCCTGCTTGCTGAGGGTTGGCTTTCTGAAGCTCCGTATTTTTTCTCAAGCATCTTTTATGTTTCTCAACTCCCAGAGGCTGCAGCCCTCATCCCTTCGTCTGACATCTGCCGCCATCCTGGCTCTGGCCCCAGAGCGCCTGTGGAGCCGCGTGGTCTGCGCTTTCCCGCCCTCACACCCTCTGCTGTAGGGGCGCGGTTTTGATGAGTACTCTCTGGGGGCCTTTCGCTCTGGAGTCACTGCTTGGCTCATTCCCTGCCTGTGACCCTCACCTCAGGTCCTGTCCCTTTCTTCCTTTCTCTCTTTCTTTCTTCCTTTCTTGTTTTTCCACACCCAACTCATCCTTTGAAACTTAGTCCAAGGGCCACCCCCTCCAGGCAGCCTACCATGACCTCCTAGTTCAGAGCAGCCTCTCGTAGCCTTGACGCCTATCAGCTTGCTGTGTGTGCTGACCTTTCACACCTGCATGTCCTTGGGCTGTTCACTGGGCTGCTGTGGGGGAAATCGTTACCATGGGGATGTGCGAGATCTAGTTTCAAAACTTATGTGACTTTTAATGTGTTAGTAAATCTTTTTTGTGCTTCAGTTTCTCCCCCCACCCCCAAATTGTGTTCTAATTCCATTGTGAGGATTAAAACAACCTAGTGTGTGGGCTTTGGCAGATAAACAGTTGGTGCCCAATAAGTGGTTCTAGAATGAATGTACTGTTGCCTCCTCAGATGCATCCTTCCCTCGCGTGAGGGTTCAGATTCTGGAAGGGGTCGGCCACTTGCGGGTGTCACGAGGACCGGAGAGCCCAGGCTGGGCCCGATGAGGCTAAGAGGACTGTTGCTGGCTGACCCCTGGGTGTCCCAGGGTTGTTTCCCTGCCCAGGGTTCCTGCCGTCTGGGCCTCCTGGGTAGGAACAGGCTCAGGTTCTAGGCTCACCATCCAGTGCTGCAAAGCTTGGGTTCCCGGCCAGTGATTCTTGCTCAACAACTTCACGCTCTTGGTTCCGGTGACTCTGTCTGCTGTCTTTCTCTGATTCTTAAACAGGTTCCCAAATCCCACCTTCAGGGGACTCATTCCCCTCTTTTGTTGGTCACAAAGAGCCCTACTTTCGTAATGAGCTGCTAAGGAGCTGTCAGTTACAGATGCAAATGAAGAGGCCGGAAACCATTAGTGGCCCAGAAATGAATTGAAGGAGCCGCTTCTCTTCGGTCTCCTTGGGCTGGGCCCTGCCCTGCCCTGGGAAAGCTGGACCAGGGGCAGGACGGGGAGGCTGGCCTGCCCAGGCCCCATTGCCAGCAGCGCGTCCTGGCCTCCTTCTTCCCACACAACCCCTTCTCCTGCGGGGGTTGCCCGTCAGAATCGGGTCAGAGCTGCAGGGTCTGTCCACGCGTATTGTATAACTTTATTGTACGTCTGGAGAGCACACTCATGCTCATGCAAATCAGCAGCTATGGAACAAAGGTGGCAGACACATTTTCTTCTGAAAAAAATTATTATGACACTTTCTTTTCTTTTACATAGCCTTCTCCGTGTCTCCCACAGAAATCTAGGGCTGTGGTTGTTTGATAAACGTGCACTTACTTTAATTGTAAAGAAGTGGGGGTACATTTAAACCATTGGGCCGGCCATGGGATGGGAGGTAGCCCTGGGGTAGGGTGTCTTCCGGACCCTCAAATCCCCACCCTCTCTCCCCAGAACAGGCCCCCTTTTCTGGTTCCCAAAGATCACGGGTTTTCATGCTCTAAAAAAACAAACAAAAGAAGTTTCAGTAAAATATTCTATCAAGGCACCATAGGAAGTAAAGATGAGTAGTGTGGGTTTTAGGATCAGCCTGCTTGTGTCAGAAGGCTCTCTTCCCTTCTGCGTAGTAAGGTGGCATCACTTCTGTGTGCAGTGGTCTCCTCCTCTGCAATATGCAGACAGTTATAGCACCCTGGGTAGGGATTTGAGGGATGAAATGACATGCATGGAACGGTTTAATGGTCTGGCTCGTCATAAGCCCTCCTTCAGTATTGCTACAACTCAGCTCACAGTAAGCGAAGGTGCTGGGTTCCTCGCAGAGACCTTCTGGGGGGATGCCGTGGCAGCTGCTGTGCCCGTGAAAAAACTGAGGCTCAGAAACATTAGGCAACGCTTCCTCTTGGAGTCTAGAACTCTGGTCCTTTCCATTCCTTGGAATCCTGCTCAACCTTATCGTGTTGCCCCTCGTGAGGGATTTACATTGTGATGATGGCCAGAGGTCCTATGCGTGGGAATAGGAACTATGAATATCTAGTTGCTGAGTCTTCTAACCCCAGCCCCGGGGATGGGTGGAAGTGGGCAGTCGGAGGGGGTGAGCTGTGGAAGCAGGGTGGGGTGGTTGGAAAGAACAGCCGTGAAGGGAAGAGGAAGAGGTTCCTGCTTCCGAGATCCCAGCCAACAGGCATAATGAACTCCTTGTTCTAAGCTGATGGAGGAAGAGGGTATGTCAGCCAGGAAGAGGGGGAACTCAGAAGGTGGTTCCTAAGGCCTATAGGGTTGTAGGTGAAAAACTGTTGCACTTAGCTCTTTGGAGTTTGGGGGAAGCTCGACAGGAGCGCAGGCCCAGGAATTCGCTCGAAGGGCCACGGATAACAGGAACAGGTACGTACTGAGCAGCCCGAAGGTCCTGCCAGAAGGCTGATGATGATTCAGCTGGGGTCTTAGCTGTCCATACCCCTGCCAAATGCAAGAAGAAATGGTTTAAATAAATTGCCAGGGGGAATCTTGTGAGGTTGGGCACTGAGAAACCCCCGGGGGCTAGCTCTGCCTTCAGGCAAAGCTGGATGTGGGCTCAGCTGATGGCATCAAGTCGCAGTTTCCTCTCCATCTCTCAGAGCTGTCCTCTAGGACTCGCTTCTCCGGTTCCCCAGGATGCTTCCAGCAGGGCGGGGATAAAGCCAGGAACGTACTCCTGCATGGATCAGTCACTGGAAGCGTCTCAGGAAACCAGAAGTTCCTCTTGGAGGAACAATACATTTACTATAAAGAGTAAGATGGACACACTCGTTCGAAGGACTGGGGAAGCAAAGGCCAGGAAGGAAGCTCCTCACCTCCAGGAAATCTGGAATGCAGGAAGGTTTGGGAAGCTGCGCCAGTGGTCTCAGCGGCCCACTGCACAGGAGTAAGTGCCTCACAGGGGGCTGTCTGGAAGCTGCAAAACTCTCCGTGGCTGGAAAAAACGTGGGAGCTGCTTCGGCCACCTTCCACGTCTTGTACAGACGCCAGTCACTGGTGGACTCATATGCACACCAGGCTGGGGAGGGAGTCTGGCAGAGAGAATTTCCTGGCTTTTGGTTCTGTGTCCCAGGAGATAGCAGAGGAGGGTGGGGACAATGGTGAATGTCAACACATGGCCCCTCTCTCAATAATTCTCTTGCAACGGGTTGCTTGTGTTTTGTTGGCTCTGATCTAAGGATTAGGTGAGGGTCCGAACACAGCCCCGGGCCCGGATCTGCTGTGTTCCAGACCCTCTACAGCAGGAAGCTGAGTCAGTTCTTGCCACAGCACTTGGACTGAGAGTGGGGAAGGGTATCTCTTGAAAGGAAAGTGGGGGTCATGTTGCTAAAAGGAGAGGGAATGGCTACTCAGGAACCAGAAAACACATGTTGCAATTTCTATCTTGAACAGACTTCCAGAATTTGAAGATGGACTTCGGAGCCAGATGGCTGTGGGTTCAAATATGGGTGTGATTTGGGCAAACACCTTACGCACCTTGGAGCTTCGTTTCGCTCCCGAGAGCAGCAAGACAATGTCACCTCGTTAATGAGACAAGTGTAAGAGTCATGAGTGACAAAGGCCCACGTGGCTACCTGGCTCTGAATACGTGTGCAAAAATATTAGTGAGTCTTCCTTCCTTCTTTCTTTTCCATTTTTTTTTTAAAGATTTTATTTATTTGACAGAGAGAGATCACAGTAGACAGAGAGGCAGGCAGAGAGAGAGAGAGGGAAGCAGGCTCCCTGTTGAGCAGAGAGCCCGATGCGGGACTCGATCCCAGGACCCTGAGATCATGACCTGAGCCGAAGGCAGCGGCTTAATCCACTGAGCCACCCAGGCGCCCTTTCCTTTCCATTTACTTATTGATTGATCCAATAAATATTAATTGGGAATCTCCCATGTATATCAGCCCCAGGCTAGATGCTGGGAATCAAAGATGGATATGACAGTTTCTGATCTTCACTAGCTCAGCATCTAGGGGGTGAGATAGTCATTAACAAATATCAAAAAAAGTGTGTTAAGCGGTGTAACTCATCCTAACACAAAGTCTCTTTCCTGCTGTATAAATGCAATGTCGTTCATATCACGTGACAGTCTCCTATAGACTCACTACGGCCACTGTATGCAATCAGTGCTCTTCTGGGACAACCAGGGTCCTCCGATCTTGCCATTCTCCATCTGCTGCCATTGCTCGGCCCCCTCCATGTCCCCACGGTGGACCAGAGCTGCCTATAGCCAATCACCAATCTGGACGGCTTCTTATGCAGCTTTGCTCTTCCACGCCCCACACAGCTTGGTGCTGTGCCCATAAATAAGAAGGGAAGGTCTGGGGGTTCCTGCAAATCAGAAAACTGCCCCAGAGTAGCTCTCTATCCCCCTTCTTCACCTTGTTCCCTCCACGCTAGTTTGGACTGGCCCAGGCCCCCGCAGGGATGGGTTGGGCTGGTCGCTGGTCTCGGTGCTTCTCCACAGGAGGTTTTCCAAGAACTGAAAAGCACATACTCCAGCCTCTTGTACAGTTCGGCCCATGAGGGGTTAAGCTTCCAAGGAAAAGGTTACGGGAGGCGCTGGCTGGTCTATATCTTCACTTAACAATGGCAGAGATTCTTCTCTGCAGTAACCTTTGATCTAATTGCACACTCGGCATCCTTCAGCTGGACTCACAATTCTTTGCAAAGTAGGGAAATGACAAGAGACTGAAGGTCTGTGAAAGTTCAGCTTTGGCTTTGTGGCTTTTTGCCTCAAATGCCACCTGGGCTCCTGCCGGAGGAGCATGCAGCCACGGCTCTAGAGTCTAAATGCCCTGATGGTGGGAGTGCCAGGGGGTCGCAGCTGCGGCGTGGAGGGGAGAAGGATGCGAGGGGGAGGGAGGATCCCCTGAGGATGCGATTTCAATGCCCGGCCGCTACAAAGGTGGTATCGAGGGGGGCTTCGGAGCCCAGACAGCGATCAGACTGTGTCTGCGTGTTGGGGTGCCTTCATCCCAAGGGTTGACGGGGGACAGATTAGGAAGGGGGAAGGAGCAGGGCATGTTCCCACAAATGGAGTGTGGGATGTCAGCAGCCTGGCTGCCTCCTGAGAAGTCATTGGAAAATAGCAAGGCAGGCGGATGGCGGGGTCCTTACCACTTGGTCCCAGGAAATGGCTGAGCTGAGAGACACCCCCTGGCTCGTGCTCCAGGCTGGGGCCTGCCCCGCTTTCGTTCAGACCCTGGACAGCGCTCGCCGAGACTCCCGAGCTCCAGCTAGACAGGCCTCCCTGTCTCCCCTCCTGTCTCTCACCGCTGTCACTGTAACCTTTGTAAAACATAAGCGGAACCTTGTCACCTGCCCCCACATCCTTCAGCGAGTCTCAGAGGCCTTCAGAAGAAGTTCAGACTCTCTGGTTTGGCTTTTAAGCTCAAGGAGGAATCGGGCTCAGCTTACCTTTCCAGTCTCAGCCCCCTATCTTCCCTCGAAACACTCTGTGCATAGTCCATCCCCTTCCCATTTTCTGAGTGTTCTGGGCATGTCGTGCCAGTCCTCCTGGCTCCCCAGGACTTCTCCGTATCTGTCTTCTCTTCTTGGCCTATTGATGTTTGCTTGTGTTCTGATGGGCAGGTAAAGCCACCCTCAGGGGAGGGTGCTCAGGGGAGAACTCTAGGCTCCTGACCCCTCCTGACTTTCCCTCTAACCAGAGACACAACCCCCACCCTCACCCCGGAGGCTGGAAGCTGTTCGAGCTTCAAAACCATGGAGAAGCCATTTGGTACCGTCCATGGTGCCCCGCGCAGAGCCAGGCTTGCGGCAAGTGCCCGGGCATGGGGGATAAATGAAAGAGAAGCCTTCTCGTGGGGCAAATGTGAGGCTGCTCGTTCAGGAAGGGCAGGTAGCGGAGGAGTCGTGAGGAGGTTCACGTCTCCTTTTTACCAGCATGATTCATTTGCCAGGTGGAGCTTGGGGCCGCCAAGGGATACGGAGCTCGAGGCCTGGGGGCCTGTTCCAAATGGGTCCCGCTCTTCTGGGGAGCTTTTCGCAGAATGAAGAGAGTCCCCTGGCTGGCCCGCTGACCTTTCCCCAGGCCTCCCGGAGGCTGAGTTATCACCCGGGACACGGCACAGAAGCTACTTCCCGGAGAAAGAAGAAGGTGCCTTTGGGAGGGATTATGATAATAGCCACATTCCCGAGCAGCGCCTGTCCTCACCTGTGGAATCTGGAATCTGAGGAATCTGGAATCATACTGCAAGGGGGGTGACGTAGGGATGGCAAGGGTCTGAGGCTCAGAATACTTAAGTCACGTGCCTGAGACCGCACAGCTGCTCACGGGTGGCGCTGGCATCTGGACCCCGATGTGTTGGACCCCGATGTGTCTGACTCGAGAGCTCACATTCTCACTGACTACCTCCTGCAGGCTCCGGGCGGGGCTGTGCACCGGCCACTCTGCCTACTCCTTGGGGGGACCTCTGTCACTCAGAGCCTGGTCCCAGGGCTATAGATGGGTAACGGGTTTGTGAGGGCAGCTCTCACGTCTTGGGTGTCTTGGGTGGGTGGGTGTGAGAGGTGGAGAGAGAATTTATTTTACCGATTATGCTGTGTGCTCTGTCGGGGCCACCTGTGTGACAGTCATGGCACACCAGTAGAGTGTCTTCATGGGACTGCTGATTACGCAGCTGAGGCGTCTCTAGCTGGATATAAAGTCTGGAGCCATGGCTTAGAGCCTGCCAGGGTCTGGGGTTGAGAGCAGGGCCAGTGTTGCCCTACATGGATATGGGAGGCAAGAGGGATGGGGGTTGGGTGGGGGGGCGTGGGCGGTAGGCTCAGCCCATCATGGCCCCTGGTGGAGCCTGCTCTCCCCATGGAAGGGGGCCACCCTTCATGGGGTGAATGACAGCGTGGGTGAGCCTCCGCTGGCCTCTTTCTAAGAAAACACTAATGTGATACGAAACACATTCTAATCACCACATCTAATCACAGAAAAAAAGAGTAAATCACCAAACAAAATTAGTTTTCAAAGTCTTAATTATCACCAGAAAGAGTAATTAATAAGCAGAACAGGAAATGACCCAGCAGAGGCCCGGGGCCCCTGGAAGCCGTGCTTGGGCCTGGGCACCCACTCGGGTGGGCCGTAGGAGGGGCAGCAAGGGGGCCCCACTGGGCAGCACGGATTTCCTGAGGCTCCACGCGTCCTCAGAAGTTCGCCTGCCTTTCAAACTTGGTTTGCCAAGTTTCTAGGTCATTCCTTCCAGGGTACTTTCTTTCCCAGGCCTCAAGGCCAGAGTAAGGCGGCAGAATTAGAATAAATAAACAGACCCCCCTCCTCTTTTTTCTCCCCCAGCGTAACAGGCTCTGGGCCAGAAACTCTCAAACCAATTGATGATAACAAGCCCAAGTTCAATGCCATTGGCCATCTGGTGAGACCTTCCCGAGTTTTCCGGTCTCTACACTCCCCAGCTTGTATTTCTTTCTCCGTTTTAATAGTAGCGTCATATAAATAAAACACCATTACAAAAATGTCGCGGAAAGTTCACAACTATTCATTATCCATTTCATACAGGTTAAAATTGCCATCAAGGCTGTTTGGATTTGACTTGCGTTCCTTTCCTTCTAATGAGCCGGATAGAGAAGGCAAAAGATGCTAATTCATCCTCACATCTCTATCATATCTCGGCTTTTACTATATAAAGCATCAAGGTCGCATTCTGGGGAAATGTCTTTTTACCAAAGGTGCTATAATAATAATGAAGAAGCAATTTGTTTCAGCAAACTGCCTGCAGTAATGAGGCTTAATTATAACCATGTTATTAATACCGCTGCTTAAGGTAATTCACTTCTGAGCGGGGTGCAGAACAGTAAACTATAATTTAAACAAGAATCGAGACCTAATTTAAATCATCGGATCTACTGCGGAAAAAGGCAAACAGAACGACTGTAATCTGCACGTGATTTAGCGCTTCCCCTTGGTGCCATTTCCGGAAGACCTAGGTGACAGTCGGAGGGGCAGGGTGCCGGGGATCAGGGGCTGGTCCCCCTGCCTCCTTCCAGGGGCTTTGCAGGTGGAGCAGCTGCACGTTCCTGCAGCCAGGAGCCTGCCGGCCACCTCTTGACTCCTTCCCCGTGTCGGCAGGGGATGCTGAGGGGTCAGGAGGAAGGAAGATCCTTATCATCTCAGGGACATCTCCTAGGTGCTCTTGAAGCCATCTTAGTTCTCTCCCTGCTGATTTGTTATGAAAATGTGGAGTTCTGTACCCGAAGGGGCTCTCAACCGCTCCAGAGGACCATTTGCAAACCCAGGCAGGAGAAGGGCAGTTGTCTGTGACTCAAGAGCCCCCAGCTGGCATCTAAGGAGGAACCAAGTCCTTCTGCCTCCTGGTGGGGTGCTCTGGTAGCAAATCAGCATCACTGGGGGGCTTCAGTGTCCCGAGGCTGGTCTCACCCAGCATCTAATCCAGGACTCCCAGCCCTGGGTGCTCCTCAAAATCTCCTCAGGGGCTAGTTAGGAAATTCAAGTTCACGAGCCCTGCCCCACCCACCACCTAGATTCTGATCTTGTCGGTCTGGCTTTGGACCAGGGGAGCCACGGATTTGTCAGGAACGTTGGTGACGCTGATGCAGGTGGGCGAAGGGTGGTTCACTCACCTGTTGAGCAGCGCATGTAAAATGCAGAAGATGTGGCGTCTGTGGGTTTCCTCGATTACCTCTTCCGAGCTACATTTCTCCATTCACCTATTCAACATTTATAGGGTGCCAATTACGTGCAAGCCAGAGCTCACACACATCCGTGCTTCCCAGTCAACCGCGCTTTAATCCCTCCTGCTGGATTTTCAATGAATTTCCCTCCTTTTGATGCAGAGCTGTATTCCATGTTATTTTAAATGAAAATGAATAGGAAATTGAGAACAGACTTAAGTGTGTGGTAAACATTATGAAAGACCACAGCTAACCCATGTTTTTATCCCAGTGCTCTGTGGCTGTGAGATGTTACCGAAGGAAAGGCCTGGCCGTTCTAAGAGTCTTCGCCAATGCTGGCTAACGGAGTAAGCGTTCGGAGCGCCTGGCAGTCAAGGCTAGCTTAATGAGGCAGTGAGGAACGCCCTCTCCCTAGGAATGGATAAAGGCAGGAGAGATTTTTGGAGTGAGGGCAATGAAGATACTATTTCCAGCCCCGACTCCATGATAAAACGTCGGGGCCTCTGCACCCATGGGTGGGTGATCTTGAACTGCTAACCAATTCCTGCCTAGCTGTCCTCTATCTAGCCATTGGACCAGCCAGTCTCCTCCATCGCCCTAACTGGATACGGGGCGTGGAAAGGTGGCGGGAAATCCAGTGGCTTGAGACCCTGAACTCACTAAGGGAGATTCACCTATCCTTTCAGACTGTGGTCTTCTCACGAAGTATGGACGCCTTCATATTCCCTGTCCTTGGCCCCTCCAAGTCCCAGGCACAGAGGCAGGACCAAAGCCAAACTGAATGTGGAGCTGATCAGACTTACACCCGAAGGGCACGCCCCTTCTCGACCTTTCTCCTGTTCTCTGAAATGTGCAGTAGGAAGGTGGGATTTCAGATGGCTCAAGAGACAATATATATATATTTTTAATTGAAGGTTGATGAAAGCCTTACTTTGTCTTAAGGTCAGCCAACTTACAGACCACCCGCACGCAGGCCTGCCTCAGTTTACCTCCTCACATTCGCCATCCCTGTCTTTTGTCAGGAAACCTGCAAGTCCCTCCCTCTGCCTCCTCTTACCTTTGTTCTTTCCCAAAAGAACTACTCTCCTGGGGCTCCTCACTGGTGTGGGAGCTCTACAAAGTCAAATGACTCCGAATGATGTTTCTAGCTGGTGGTAATGACTGGGCTTTGGCTGAAATACAAGGGCCGGGCTCTGGGCTAAAGACACCCCAGAC
This sequence comes from Mustela lutreola, assembly GCF_030435805.1. NCBI lineage: Eukaryota > Metazoa > Chordata > Mammalia > Carnivora > Mustelidae > Mustela > Mustela lutreola. The sequence continues at coordinate 187,714,596 of NC_081290.1, read as the reverse complement.
TGTATGCGAGGGATGCTCCCCTTCTTCCCTGTCTCTCTCACACACACACATCCTGCATCTCACATATCTGTATGAATACGCGTGCACATATAATGCACATATGCAAATTTCCCCCCACACTACAACCAGACAGACATCGATGCTGGTTCGTGTGTGCAAAAACGTGTACCCATACAGATGCTGCCGCACATGGCTTCCTCATGCCACAGCAGCCCTCCCTTTTCCCGTAATAGACCCCTCCTTCCTTCTCAAAGTGCTGGATTCACCCCCGCCAGTTACGAGGGCAGGTGTCTGGGGAAGTAGTCCATGTCAATCCTGGAGACACTGGGAGCCCATCCAGGTAAAAATGTCTGGTGACGAGGTGACTGCAAGAGGGGCAGGGAGGGGGCGGAAGTCGTCATGTCTGGAGCATTTCTCTTGGTGGGGGAAGAAAGCCCCTCTGCCCGTGTTCCATTTCTCTGCTACCTCCTGCCAGCCGTTTCATCTCATATTGTGTAAGCTCTGAGGGGGCATCCAATTTGAGGAACAGTGACTCTAAAGTCATTTGTGGTGCCCTGCTGTGGCACCGTTCCTGACCCACCTGCCTGAGGCGGGTGTGGGAAAGGACCTGTGGAAAGCCCTGCTCCTCCTTTTGCGTGGCCCGTGGCTTGAGTCCAGAGGCAGAACGTACTCCAGAAACCTGTGACTTATTGCCGGCAGCCTCGGGCTTATATTTTTAAAACCTGGGTCTTGGAATCCCTTTTAAAAAGTAATGCTGAATAGGGGTCACCTTCACAGGTCAATGGGCCCATCGCCTGGTTTTGAGAGAGAATCCCCCCTCCTCAGACCAGAGGTCCGAGGCAGGCGGCATCTCCTCCCTGGAAGTACCAGTCAGCCTCGCTCTGTCACTGCTCTGATCATAAAAATCTCTTTCATCTTATACTTCTCAAAGCACTTTCGCTTCCATTAGCCCATTAATTGATTCATTCATTGTACACGTGTATTGAACCCATCAGTCACGTCATGTCTTTCTAGAACAGGCAGGACTGGGTTAAATATATGGGTATGTATTGACAAGCCACAAAATGCAGGTTGCTTGGGTGGGCATGGTGCAGAGTGAGGAGGATTTTACGGAGACAAGGGAGAGGAAGCCTTTGAAGACAAAGGCTCCGACAGTCTGTAAGTCAGACGGCGAATCTATCGTGCCCATTCGGCAGACGCGTAAACTCAGGGCCCACAAGTTAGGCCACTTGCTTGTGGTCACAAACTTACCAAGAGGCAGCTCAAGAATGCACTTGCTGATTCAAATCGGACGTGCCCTCCCGATTTGAATCAGGAAGTGCGTTCCCGTTCCATTCTCTGAGATGCGGCTTTCCGGAAAGTTCTGCCCGTGGCCAGATCTCCCCTTTCCTTTTTCTTTTCTTAGCCTCTCTGGAATAAGATGTCTCAAAGGAGAAAGAATCACATTGCAATTCTTTCCAGGCCCACATATATATTACTTCAGGGACCAGAAGGGGGGAAAAAAAAGTCTTCTCTCTTTCCATAAGAAGGTCAGCAAGACCGATAAGTTGTTTGCATTCTTATGCAGCCTCTCCAAGGACTTTCATTTTCTCCAGCAGAGCTCTGGGGTGGGCAAGGCAGCAGGCAGCCTGCGATGTCTACCTCAGAACATTCAGGACGTCGTCTCCATCCCAAACCTTCCTCATGGACCGAGAAGATGAAGGAGGGTCCCCTTTCGCCCTTCCAGGCAGGAAGAGGTTGAAGAACCTGCCAGAGGCCACCGCCGATGGCAGCGAAAGGTTGGCCTTGCTGCCCTCCCATTAGCTTTTACTTGAGCCAGGCTCTTGCCTGTCTCTGTTCTGAGGGAAGGTGTGTGTGTGTGTGTGTGTTGGGGGAAGTGTAAGCCAGGTTCAAGGTTGACCAGGGAAGCAATGTAACTGTTTTCTCTCTGTGCATGTCATCTTGTCAAAAATTCTGAGACTCTTCAAGCCCCGGGCCCCTCTTGAGTAAGGTCATGGTGTCAACCCACAAGCAGCTGGAAAAGAGCCGCAGGAATGATAATGGGAGCTGCCTCGGCAGCTTAGCGGGGCCCTGGCCTCCAGCACCCAGGCCTGCTTGCTGGCGTCCGGGGTGGGGCCTGGCTCGTCAGAGCTGCTCTGGGGCAGACAGTGCGTCTGGGAAGCAACACCCGTCACCTGCTCGCTCAGGCCCTTAAGGACAGGATGGCTTGACCTTCTGGGCTCTGGAGCAAGGGACAGGTCTTGGTGGCAAGCTGGCAGAACTGGCTCTGGATGGAATAAACAGAAAAGGGATTTTTTTTTTTTTTTTTTTTTTTGGAAGCACCTCTGGAGCTTGTTAAATCCCTGGTAGGCTACCTGACAAAGCCTGGTCAGGCACTCAGGTGGTCTTGAGGAATAAGGGGCAGGTGGGAGATGTCTGGCCAGGACATCACGCTTCTGCCATCGTGGGGGGCTGCCGTGGCCTCTGCCTGCCTCACCAAATGGCCACCACCACCAGCCACCTCTCCCCTGCACCTCCATCTCCAGGGCCAAGGGTCCTGAAGTTCCACTGTCTTTGCCTAATCCTCCCAGAGCCAGGGACCCAGGTGGGAGCAGCTGACCGGTAGGGCCCAGGGCACATTCTCGGGGGGCAGGGAGTGGTAGAGTCTGTGTCTGTCTTTTTATTGTGGGAGATAGGACAGGGAAAGGAAGACATGTGTCCCTCAGAGAGACGCTGAAGATCTGTTACTTCTTTTAAGGGAGAATTAAGTGAAGTAAAGAGATTGAAAGAGGCTTAATAACTCTTTTTAAAGAATTGGGAATTTTTTCTCCCTTTTCTCCTTTCAGAGGATAATGGGCAGATGGCAAACGGAGAATAGAATGAGGCTTGAATCACGCAGGAGAGAGGAGTCTGGCTGTGCGAAGATTGGGTTGGTTTCCTTGTGGTCAGGGGACTTCCAGGCCCCGGGGTGGGTGGCTGCAGGGTGCTGGGTCCCTGCCTTGAGGAGAAGGACGGTCTCCCAGGCCTAGGTTTTCCTCTTGCCTGCACCCTGCCTCTTGGAGGAGGGCCAGCTCTCTCGAAGCGTCTTGGGCAGCTTCCATCCCTGGAGATACACACAAGGGTGTAACGATGGAGGGCAGGTGGGCAGTGGACGGAGGCTGGGGTTCTTCATTTCTGGAAAATAAGAGAAGGCATTCCTGGGGATTTTCGCTTAGCCCCAAGAGAATGAAAATGGAAAGAAACTCCCAGTGTGGAAAGGCAGGCAGCACTTCTCCAAGTCGAGAAATACAGCAGCGCTCAGCCTGGGGGAACCCACAGGTACCCAGAACGCCTCAAGCCATGTGGGAAAGAGGCACGCACCCCCGAGACAACTGTCCTTGCCCAGAACATCCACACTCCGTGTCCTGTCCCTTTAAAGCCCTCCCTCCTGACGGCACCACACACATGGAAATGGGTTCAGCCCAGCAGCTCCCAAGAAGCCGGAGTAATAAATGATGAGCATCTCCCCTGAACTCATCTCCCATGCGCGGTGTTTAAAGTGAATTGAAACGAATATCTGATAAATGAATAAACCTGTAAATGGAATCAAAAACCTTATGAACCTGAAGGAGAAATAGGAGTCCCCGGTCTGTTAAGTCTAAATTGAATAAATCTGATCAACTCCCTGACAATTTCTGCCAACGCTCTTGAAGAAGGAGGAGAAGAGGGGTGAGCAGAGATCGGGCTCGGGAGGGGACGAGTGAGCGGGGGAGGGTGAGGCAGGTTCAGTAATTAAGCTATCACCGCGAACCAACAGAGAAGGTCCAGGTGGCCCCCAGCTTCACTCAGCTGGACTGAATGAATAGATGACATTAGGAGGCTCTTCAAGACTGGCTGCTATGTGTCTTCCCCAGAGGACCCTTGCAGAGAACAACTAGAGATCGGTATAAAATGGGACCAGAGTCTCCCCGTGGATCTTTCTGGGGAAGGAACTAGGGGAGAATGGCAGCCCAGGACTCAGCCTCAGGGTTAGGGGAGCTCCGCTGTCTGGGGTCCTTGGTGAATAGGAGTTGGTTGAGTCGCAGATATTGAACGTGGGGCGGTCATGTTCAGAAGCAGCTCTGGACAATAATGGAGCCAGAGAATTCTTCCCTTGCTTTCCACCAACCTCCAACACTTCCTGCCTATGATGTTGGGCAAGTTACTTCCTGTAGTGGTGTGGAAACAAACATGGCCACAGAATTCTTTAACGCTCAATGAGAGGCGGTGATGGTGGTGATGGGGGGAAGCGGAGAGGGTCCTTCTTGACCCTAGGTGGGTTTGTGATGACTCAACCAATACAGATGGTGGCTTTGATGTGGTGTGACTCTCATGGCTGGGCCAGGAAAGGTCATGCAGCTTCTGCCTGACTGTCTCTGGGGGAAGCCAGCCACTATGTAGGAAATGTGCTAACCTTGAGACTGCCATGCGAGAGAGCTGTTCTAGGCCATAGCCCCGCTGAACTTCCTGCTGACCGGCAATATGGTTTACCAGCCATGAATGTGAACCCTGTTGGCCATCCAGCCTACTGGAGCCTTCAGAGGCTTGTAAGCAGCCCACATCTGACTGCAGTGGCCAAGTGAGAGCTACCCCACCAAGTGCTTCCCAAACTCCTGACTTGGGAAATTATGTGTATCACAAAATTGTTTCACACACTACCAAATTCTGGAGTAATTTGCTAATATTTACCAAAACCCTTGCTCTTGGGTCCTGATTTTCTTCTATAATGATGAAGGGTTTGGGGTGCCTTCGTTTTCTTCTATAATGATGAAGGATTTGGGGTGCCTTCGTCAGTTAATGGCCAGACTTGTGATTTCAACTCAGGTCATGATCTCACGGGCTGTGGGATTGAGCCCCGAGTCGGGCTCTCTGCTCTGTGGGGAGTCTGCTTGAAACTCTCTCTCCCTCCCCCTCTGCCCCTCCCCCCACCCCTCTCACAAATAAATAAATCAATCTTCAAAAAATAAATAAAAATGAAGGGTTCTACTAGACAATTTGAAACCTATAGCTTGAAAATTTTAAGTAGTAGATGAACATGGTCTTTTTAAAAAGAGTTCAAGCAGCATAAAAGAATAGAAACAGAAATTAAGCAATTTCCTTCCTTACTCTTGGGTTCCTCCCACCTCTGAGAGGTAACTACGTTCAGTTAAGTTATAGGTCCTTCCAGAAATGTTTTATGTGAACACAACATATACAATTGTGTCCTTGAAAACTACACATAGAATTATACATAATTTTTTTGTAACTTGCATTTGTCATTTAAAGATTGGAGATATTTCCATATTAATATACGTAAGCCTAACCGCGTTCTTTTTGTGGCTGCCTAGTGTTCCATGGCATGGTTGTATCAAAATTTACTTCCTCAGTCCCTACTGATAAATGTTTACATTATTCCTAGGTTGGTTGGCTGGCTGGCTTTTGCTTTTGCAGTAATAAAATGAGCATTCTTGTACACATATTATGCCTTCTTTCACGAGCATATTTGTAGGTTAAATTCCTAGAAGTTACCTTCTTGGGTCAAAGGAAATAGGCATTTTAAATTTTAATTGTTATTGCCAAAGTTGGTCTCCAAAGAGATGGCCCGAATTTATATCCCACCAGCGAGAGGGCTAGTTTCTTACCACTTTCATGATCTTCTAAACAGCTTTTAAGTTTTCACACCTTTGTTTATGAAGTTGGACATTTTTTATACATGCACTGGTGATTTCTACTTTTTTCCCCTTTGAATATCGTATCCATATACTTTGCCAATAGTGTAGGTTTTCCGTCTTTGTTTGAAAACCTGATTTGTAAGAGCTTTTCTTACCTAAAGTTTTCACTGTTGTATGTTACAAATATCTTCCCTATTAAAATTGTTAATTGTCTTTTGACATTATTAGAGGTATTTTGGGGGGATAATTTTATTTTTTATGACATCAAATTTATCAACCTTTTTAAAAGATACCTTTGAGTTTAGTCATGTTTCCAAAGACCTTTCCTGTTCCAACATCATAAAATAAAATCATATAATACATTATGCATATTTTCTTCGGGGTATATTTTACATTAAAATATTGATCTATTTGGATTTTATTTTTGGTATCAAGAGTGGGATAGGGATTCAGTTTGACTTCTTACAAATGTTTAGAATACTGCTGCCCAATGGATACATAAAGCGAGCCACATATGTAATTTAAAATGCTGTTACCCACAACGAAAAAATAAGAGGAAGCAGGTGGAAGCCATTGTAATAACACATATTATTTATCCCACCACATATCCAAAATAAAATGTCAACATATAGCCCATATAAAAATTATAGATGAGTCATTTTACATTTCTTTTCTCATACCTAGTATTAAAAATGCAGCATAGAGTTTGGACTAGCTATATTTCAAGTACACAATAGCCATCCGTGGCTAGTGGCTACCATACGGAACAGTCCAGGCTTCACTGGTAACCCCAGCATTTGTCCAATCCTCTTTTCATCCATCGATCTGAAATGCCACCTCTATCAGAGGCTGAATTATCTTTTGTATTGAGGCCTATTTCGGGTCTCTCTTCTTTTCCACTGTACGGTCTCTCCCTTCCCACATGCAATAATGGGCTATTATAACCCCGATAGTGTTAAAATGTTTAGTATCTTGTTGAGCAGTTCTTCCCTTCTGTTCATTTTGTTTAGTGTCTTTCTGGTTCTTTCAGTTGAGTTTTTTCTCTAGATAGATGTTAATATCTAATGTTAGATATTAGCGAATATTATACTACCTTATAGGTCTAGCTCTACTCTCCTACACAGAGATACTTTACTATACACCCTCAATACTGAAAATGTTTAATAGCTAACATTAGAAGGACACTGATATTTAATCATATATTATTCTGAGTAGCAAACAAGCTACATTGTTGGCATTGACTAGGAACATGATCTACTTCTAAGGGCTCTTCTATCCTAGACTTTGAAGACTCCACTTTGCTGCCTGTGGGAGGGAAGCAGGGTCTGGTGACGTCTCCATCCTGTATGACCAGTGTCGGGGGCTCATTTGTGCTCTGTGTGGACACGTCCTCCTAAACCAACTCTGTGACCTCCTAGCAGGTCGGGGAGCCCATGCATGGTATAGCTGGTGTGTTCGGGAGGTATTTCATGGCAATGGTTTAGAAAGCCCCTGCTGGAGCTTCCGGGGAACCTGGCTGGGAGGAGGAGCCGCGATTCTTCCCTGGGGATCCTTGTTTCAGAAGACAGTCAAGAGCAGAGCTGGGTGGGAAGAGAGAGGAGGGAAGGCCTCTGATGGGAGGAGGAGGGGGGAGGGGAGGAAGAACAGGAAGAGAAGGCTGGTGGCTAGAGGGAGGGAGGGAATGGGAGTGGAGAGAGGGGAGGCCTGGGAGAGAGGTAAGAGGTGCTGGGGAGGCCGCAGCTCTGGGAGGTTGGGTCTCTAGAAGACCTTGTCAATGCAGCCTCGTGGCCGTGGTGGATAGGAGTCTCCAAACAGCAGGAAGGAGGCCTCTGATCGACAGAAGTTGGGGAGTCCGTGGGGACAGGATTAAGAGTGTCATGCGCCAATGGCCAGACCCCACTCTGCCTGGGAAGACTGGTCAGGAGCCCAGAACAAAGGCCGACAAGTCCCAATGTTCACACATGCCGTGACTGGGATGTAGAGACCCACGGGCCCCTCGTGGGAAGGAAAGCACGAGGGAGGGAGGGAGGAAGTCGGTGACGTGGCTCTCCTGCTGGAGCAGGAGGAGCGGGAGGGCTCCGCAAAGGCTTCGTCCCCTGATGCTGCTCTGTGTGACTGTCTCTTTGGTCAATGCTAGAGAAGGGAATGGCCTCACCCTCCAAGAACCCTCCGCACACTCGGGGTCACCTGCCCTCCCATGACCCTCACCCAGACCAGGAAGTGTGTTAGAGCGGACGGCTCCTGTGCACGTTGCACACAGGGAGGCCGAGGCCGGGGTCCCCATCACACTGGCCCACAGCCTCATGGCCTGCCAGCGGTGGGGCCAGAAGCAGAAGTCGGGCCTCCCCATCCTGCCCAGATGCCCTTGCCAGCAATCCCCTTGTTCCTTCTCTGTCTGGAGAAGCGGAAGAAGGAACGTCAGGCATTGACTCTGAGCCACTGGATTTTCAAGGAGTCACAGGGTCACACTGAGACAGAAACAAAAGGGAAAAAAACCCATCTTCACAGCTTCCAGGAGATGTGCAGCCTGTCTCTCCAGACTGCTCGCTCCTCATCACAACCGCGACAAAATGCTATTTTCCTTTCAGTGGTGTGTACAGGTGCCAATCTAAATGAATATTATTCACACACTTCTGTCCAAACACTGTGAAGTCTTCAAAGGTTGATTAAACCTCTGACATTGTTGCTTTATTTCTCCTGCACTCCCCACCAGGTGAAGACCTCCCTCCCCTGACCTCGCCCCTCCTACTTCTCCGTCCTTCCCCACAGCCCCCACACCCCCCTTCCAACCAGGAATCCAGCTGTCCCAGGGGAGGATGGGGTAGTATATCCTCCGGAGGGGGAACTGGGGGAAGCCGGGCTCGGCTTCGGATCCCCAGGACCCAGGGAGCAGAGTGCCGCGAGGGCATCTTGTGTGTGATGGGGGCTAGTGCCCGGGGCTACTCACAGATGGGGAGAGTGAGGGATCTGACTTTGATTACGCAGCAAAAATCCATTTCCTGCTAGTAATGACGGGCTGGTGCATATTGGAAATCACAGCCTCCCTGCCCGACTTTCCCCGTGTCATTAGGCCCCAGTGGAGCGATGTCTCATTGGAAATCACACCTGGTGAAATGAGGCGTGACATGCAAGTCTCCAGGCCTGCCTTGTCTCCCGGGCAGCCTGACAGTGGCAACGCGTAGGTGCCCAGATGAGCCCAGGGGGTGCTGGATAACCCGAGGGACCCAGATAACCCCAGGGACCCAGTAATGCTGGATTGCTCTGCAGGTCTCCTTAATCTTGCCTATCCTCAGAGGTGGGCTGTATACAAAGCCTTAAAACATCTCTGTGCATTCTTACAGTGCCTGGCAGAGTGCCTGGGGCCCAGGAATGGCCCATAATCAACTTCGTAAAGGGGAATGATCACTGGAAAGATCCAGGGGCCGTCTGAGACCATAGAATCTCTTTAAGTTGATTCTGTTTGCCGCAGCAGACATCTCCCCCTCTTTTGGTGATAGATTCCCAAGTTCTTCCTGAGGAGCCATGCCTTTCTTCCCCCAATCGGCAGGATTGGTGGCTTTTTTCTGCACCCTCTGCCCTACTCTCAGGGGTGGACCTAGGACCAAATGTTGGCCAGTCAACACTTGACTGTAGTGACTGAACCAAGGCTGAGTGTGGAAAGGCAAGTGCAATGTTGGGGCTGCTGATGAGGGAAAGGAACTCCTTTCACCTCGGGCTGCTGAATTAGTTACAGGTGAGACTGGGCCCCACTTGCCTGTCTGAACACCAGAGGGAGGGACCACAGTGACCACACGTACAACCATCTGGTTTAACAAATGCTTCGCTACGATCCGGGGGTAGGGGAAAGGATGTACTTTTTAATAAATGGTGCTGGGTTAATTAGGTATTTATTTGGAAAAAATATGAACCTTGACCTCTGCCTCATATCATTCACAAAATTAATGCGCGAAGGATCATAGATGTAAACATGCAAGCCAGAACACTCAAGTTCCTAGACTAAAACAAAGGAAAATGTATTCACGCCTTTTTTTTTTTAATGTTTTAATTTTTTATTTTTTATAAACATATATTTTTATCCCCAGGGGTACAGGTCTGTGAATCACCAGGTTTACACACTTCACAGCACTCACCAAAGCACATACCCTCCCCAATGTCCATAATCCCACCCCCTTCTCCCAAACCCCCTCCCCCCAGCAACCCTCAGTTTGTTTTGTGAGATTAAGAGTCACTTATGGTTTGTCTCCCTCCCAATCCCATCTTGTTTCATTTATTCTTCTCCTACCCCCTTAAGCCCCCATGTTGCATCACCACTTCCTCATATCAGGGAGATCATATGATAGTTGTCTTTCTCTGCTTGACTTATTTCGCTAAGCATGATACGCTCTAGTTCCATCCATGTTGTCGCAAATGGCAAGATTTCATTTCTTTTGATGGCTGCATAGTATTCCATTGTGTATATATACCACATCTTCTTGATCCATTCATCTGTTGATGGACATCTAGGTTCTTTATATTCACACCTTTAATAGCGTTTTCTCCTACAGGATATACACACCAACACATAAAAGTCAACGTAAAATAAGTGTTAAGTTGGACTTTATTAAAATTGAGAACTTCTCGGGGCACCCGGGTGACTCAGTTGGTTAAGCGGCTGCCTTTAGCTCAGGTCATGATTCCAGGGTCCCGGGATCAAGCCCCACATCAGGCTCCCTGCTCAGCTCTCTCTCCTCCTCCCCCTGATGCTCTGCTTACTTGTGCTCTCTCTCTAGCTCTCTGTCAAATAAGCAAACAAACAAACAAAATTAAAAAAAAAAAATTGAGAACTTCTCTTCACAAAAAGACATGATGGAGAGAGAGAATAAGCCAAAGATTAGGACAAGATATTTGCAGCTCACATATCAGAAAAAAAAGACTGCAGTTTTCAGGATATATAAAGAACTCATGCACACCAGTGGGCAAACAACAGACAATCCAATTAAAAAGGCTAGTGAGGGTATAAATTGGTATAACTGCTCCAGAAAACTATTTCAAAGTATCTATTAAAAGTAAACACACACGTTCTCTAATTTTTTGGCAACTCCATTCCAGAGTTATATTTACCCAAAAGATATGAATGATTTGTCCATCAAAGATGTGTACAAACATGCTCACAGCATCTTTATTCATAGTAGCCAGAATTGGAAATAATCTATGTGTGTTTATCAACAATAATATGTGGCATATTCATATAATAGAATAATGTACAGCAATTAAAAGTAACAAACTCCTGTTACACACAATAAGAAGCATACATTTCACCAGCATAATCTCAATGGAGCACAGCCAGCCACAGGAGACTCCCCACATGTGATGCGATTTGTATGAGACCCAGAGAGGAAAGACTGAATTCAACAGCAAAGAAACAAACAATCTGATTGAAAAATAGGCAGAAGATTCAAATAGAAATTTCCCCACAGAAGACATCCAGGTGGCTAACAGGCCCATGAAGAGATGCTCAACGTCCCTCATCACCAGAGGAATGCAAATCAGAACAGCAGTGGGGTATCACCTCGCACCTGTCGGAAAAGCTAGGATTAAGAACACAAGAGATAACCTGTTGAGAATGTGGACAAAAGGGAACCCTTGGGACGCCTGGGTGGCTCAGTCGGTTAAGCGTCTGCCTTCGGCTCAGGTCATGATCCCAGGGTCCTGGGAATCCGAGTCCTATATTGGGCTCCCTGCTCAGTGGGGAACCTGCTTCTCCCTCTCCCTCTGTCGCTCCCGTTGCTTGTATGCTCGCTCGCTTTCTCTTTCTGCAAACAAATAAATAAAATCCAAAGAAAAAGAAAAGGAAAAATGGAAAGGGAACCCTGGTGCACTGTTAGTGGGAATAGAAATTGGCGTAGCCACTATGAAAAACAGTATGAAGGTTCCTAAAACAAACAAACAAACAAAAAACCCAAAGAGCAAAAATAGAGCTACCATGTGACCCAGCAATTCCACTTTTGAATATTTATCTTAAGAAAACAAAAACACCAACTTGAAAAAATATATGTTCATTGCAGCATTATTTGCAATAGTCAAGATATGGAAACAACCCACGTGTCCACCAATGAATGAAAAATGTGATATGTACATGGTGTTATGGTATTGTGTGTGTGTATCTCAAATATATATGTGGCTATATATTATGATATATATGGTACATGTGGTATTCTATGTTCAGCCATAAAAAGGATGAAATCCTGCCATTTGAAACAACATGGAGGAACCTGGAGGGCATTCTGCTAAGTGAAATAAGACAGAGAAAGACAAATAACTTATGCTATCACTTACATGTGGGGTCTAAAAACAAAACATATCAAAACAAAACAAACAAACAAAAAAACCCTCAAAATGCCGGACTCATAAGTACAGAGAAGAGATGATTGATTGCCAGGGCAGAGGCAGGTGGGTTGGGGGTGGGCAAAATGGGTGAAAAGGATCAAAATGTACCAACTCCCAGTTATAAAATAAAGAAGTCATGGAGATGAAATGTATAGCATGGCGATGGTAGTTGATAATACTGCATGGCAGTATTTTGAAAGCTGTTAAGAGTAAATTTTAAAAGTTCTTATCACAACAAGAAAAAAATTGTAACTATGTATGCACAGATATTAACTAGGCTTATTGTGGTGATCATTTTCTAGTATATACAAATATAGAATCATTATGTTATACATCTGAAACTAATATAAAGTTATGTGTCAATTATATCTTGGTAATAATAATAATAAAAAGATAAGAAAGATTAATCTGTGGTGATAAAAGTCAGCACAGTGACTACCCTTTGGGGATTATTGATTATAGTGGGGCAAAAGAGAGCCTTATGGGGTGCTGGAAATTCTGTATCTTGATCTGATGGTTTTATGTGTAGAAATTTCTGAAATGTACACCTAAGATCTGTACATTTTACTGTATATTAAGTTATACTTCAATTAAATAAGAAAAAGAGGGTGATGAGTAGGGAGAAACTGAATTTTGGGATCTCATCTGAACACCTGGATCCAGCCATGCCTGAAGACAAAAACTCCTACATCTCTTAAGAGCCAATTAATTCTCCTCCCCCTCCTTTTTTTTTTTTTTTTTTTGTACTTGAGTCAGATTGTGCTAGGTTTTCTCTCACTGGCTACCAAAATTGTTCTTACAACTATCATTTTCCTGTTTTTCAGGCCAGAGTGTTCCTCCTTCAGCCTGAGCAGATGGGAGAAATCATACACTTAATTAGATCCCAGGTGAGCACATTCCTCAGTCTGTTTCTGGTTCTGCTACCAAGGCCCATCAGGTGGGCAGCCAGCATCTTTGTGCCTCAGTTTCTCATTTGTAAAATGGAGCTGATCAAGTACCTACCTCACACAATGGGTCGGGTTTCTTTTGGGAAGGCTCTGATCCCGTCTGTTCTTCATTCTGGTCCTGTTCCGGTGAATATTTGTGACTACAGCTGCCGTGGGGACAAGGATTGTGTCTGTTTTGCTCACCACCATACTTTTCGTGTGAGTGTCCCTCCTAGCCTGTGTCGAGTCCCAGGCAAAGTTTTGTTTTGGGGAGGCCTCTGTCTCTGTGATTGGTGGAAGTTGCACAAAGTCAGAGAGTCGGCACCATTCTGGTGGCCGATCTCAAGGGACTCCATGAAAGAAACCACCATCGGCTGAGGGAGCAATGTGCTCACCGGTCTCCACTCCTGGAGGAGATTTCGTAGGTGTGAGTGGCCTCAGGGGTTCTGGTCTACCCCATGTACGTCTGTGTCTGTGAGTGGGTAGGTAGGGGTGAGAGTCAGGGGATGCCCTGAAGGGGAGAAACAGGGGCAGGGCTCACACAGGGCTCAGGGCCACATGCCAGTTCTGGACTGCCAGCAGACCAGGCATCATAAAGAGACTTGGAAAATTTGTAGGAAGATACTCCAAAGCAGGGGCCTTAACCTACTGGCCGTTTCTGGTCCCTTCTGAGGTCAAGACCGCCCAGTATAACATCTGGCACATCAGAAATCTTCAATTCATGTTTGTTTAATAACTGAGCAAATGAAAGTTTGCATGAGAATTATGTAAGATGTAGTAAGTTGTCACTAATGTGGATGTGGCGGGGGGGGGGGGTTGTATTATTATTATTTTTGAGAGGCAAGAACCTTCCTTGCTCCCATGAGCGCCACACCCCCCCACCCCACCCGAAGCAAAGGAGTCAGTCTTGTGACCTCGGCTTGAGTGAGTCAGCTTCTCACAGGGTCAGGCTTGGGAACAGTCCCATTGTGGTCTTGTCACAGTGGACAGATTCCCAAGGAGGAACAAAGGGGCCTGGAAATGGGGCCAGGGAGAAAAACACCCTTTGGGGTTATTTAGCGTTTGGGTTAATTGGTCACCTCGTTAACAGCCCATCTGCAGCCTGATTCTAGCAAGTGAGTGGGTAAAAGCGGGGGTGGGGGGGCCACCCTGTCCAAGACGGGCTTCACACGCTCCACAATAGGGACGGAGCAATTACCGGAACTTCCAGAGCCAACTCCTGTTAGGAATTGCCAGGCCAGGCTTTGTCCTGGAGAAGAGGAAAAGGTCAGCGTGCTCCCAGCGTGTGGGAGGAGGAAAAAAGGGCCCTTCACAGCGACAGAGCCTGCCCAGGGGGAGACAAGCAAAGGAGGGCTCTGTGGAGGCGAAAAACTAAAGAAAGAATGACATTTGGAAGCTCCTCAGAACGAGGGCGGGAGAATACTGAAGTAAAAATGACAAGGGACAAGGAGCCAGTGCGCAAACCAGGAGAGCCTGTGGGGCGTGGGTGGCCCAGGAGGGCTGCTCTGGAATGCGGTGGCCTGCCTGGGCAACCTGGACCAACCACAAGTTCTCTTGGCCTCAGTTTCCCCATTTGTCCTTTGAGGGGCCTGCTAGGTCAGATGCCCTGGTGGCCCCTGATTCTGTGTTCCTGCACGCGTGTGGACGGGAGGAAGGCAGGAATGAAAGCATGACCGGGAACGTCCCTGTCCGCTATCCCCTGCAACGTGAGCTGAGGCAACTGTGGTGTTGCTTCCCCAGATCCCTCCATGGGTCGCCGCCTCTCACACTGAGGGGGAGCCCTGGGGCTTGATCCACTGGGTGAGCTGTGAGAGGCTCATGTTTCATTCTGAAGCCTGCTTGTAGAAGAGCCAGTGAGTGGTCCCCTGGTTTTCTTCCCGCCACGAGAAGCTCCAAAGTCCTTGTCCCTGAGTGACCAAGGCCTTTCCGACCCCCAGGAGACATGGACATCTGTTGTTTGGAGGCCCTGCACTTTGGGCTTGGTTACCACGCGGGCCTGCCTGGGGCTGTGCTGACCCATCACCGGCCAGGCCTGCACCGCTATGGCAGCTTCCTCAAGGACCACTGGGTCCCCAGGGCCCCCCTTCTGGGCTCACCTGCCTCACGGCTGCTGCTCTACCTCTCTGAACTGATCTGACAGATCTGTCCTCATTCGCACACCTTCAGTGGCTCTCCAGTGACCGGCACAGCTGAAACGCGGACACCTCTCAGGGCTGCGTCAGCCCCTCCATGTTCCCGGGTGAGACCCACCCCTAGAATCATCTGCTGGGCAGTCAGGGAGACGGACGAGCCAAGGTGAGGGCGGTGAGGCCCCTGCTGGCGGAGGCCCAGGCGCTGCCGAGCAGACTTGACGAGCGAGGGGCTGACCATGAGCAAGCCGGGTGGTGTCTGGGGGGCTGTCTGTGTAGCTCCCGGGAGTCCCCTCTCTGCCTGACGTCTACACGCGCTTGCCCAGCAAACCCGCACCTACTACGATGAGAGGACGTCTCTCACCGGGGCCGGTAGGGACCCAACGGACTGAGAGATGTGGCGTTCAGGATCATTGTGACCCCTGCTTGCGGACCAGCCGTCTGGGCCTGAGCCCCGCGGGGATGGAGGGGGCGGGTTTCCCTGTGTGAGAAGTTGCTCTCCTTCTGCCCATAGGTGGTCTGCTCTCCCAGCAGGGCAGGGAGTCACGGGACGCGGTACCATGCAACGGCTCCTTCCAAAACGCTTCCAAACACGGAGGTTTGGGGTTCCTGGTGGGGCGGAAAGCTGCCCTCCTCAGATGCTGGCCCAGCCCGCGGAGCCCAGGCACGGGGTCAGGCTCCCAAACGCTCACCGGGGCTGCAGAGTCAATGGGGGAGGGGCAGCGCTTCTCTGACACGGTGTCCCCAACCAACTGTCACTGTTTGCCAGGACCCCCTTTAAGGGACTGTGAATGGTTGTGAGTGGAGGAGCATAAGAGGGAGATACTGTAGGAAGGAAGGGGCCATGAGGTTCATTCAACGGGGTGAGATGGGATTGCCCAGCCTGCCTCTCCTCCTTCAACTGGCTCCCTGCACCCCCGCCCCGCCCCCACCCCATCCCCAGAAAGCCTCCCTCTGCCTTTCCTGACCCGCCCAGTCTGTCCCAGGGCTCTGAGCACTGCTCCAGGACCCCTTGCTTCTTTTTGGCCTCTCTGGCCCCCACCCCATCCCCCGCGGCAGTGGGCACTCATTATTTAAACAACCCATGCCTCTGAAGTCTTATTTATCCAACATCTTTCCACAGCATATGTCAAAATTTACAGTAAGTGCATTCATCCCATAATAAACATTTGGCTTTGCTGGTCTACCGGTGGCGGGGCTAATTAGGGAGAGCGATTCCATTGTTATCTGAAGGGAGGTCAGATACAGCAATTAGCATCCTTGCATAGCTTTCATCGTGGTGACTTGGAGGCTAGGCCCTTTGGTGCCAGGTGGAAAAGAGGAGTTGGCAGGAGGGAAGGGGAGCCTTCCCCAGCAAGTTCTGGAAAACCAAAGCTGAGCTTTCGAAGGCAGCCTGACTGGTTGGTTTGCTGGGCTTCCAGGTCGCTGTCTGCCTGCGGAGCTCCCTCCTGCCTCCTGCCTCCCAGGCAGGTCCCCGCCCTGAGACTATCCTCTACCCACATCTGTCTCCCCAGCCGCTCTGTGGGAGGATAAGAGGACACCACCGTTTGAAGACACTGTCCCTGCTTCAAACGGAACGTTTCCAAACCTGGGGATACAGCTAGCAACCAGCAGACGCCTGCAACGCCCAGGGACAGTGCACGCAGCAGGCGGGACCAGCCCCAGCCTTGACCATGGCCTGCTCTTGCTCACAGGGAACCCAGCTCGGGCCGGAGCACTCTGCTCTGTCCTCCCCAAGGACGGCAGGACAGATGTGCTTCATCAGAGTGGAATAACCACTTGGTGGAGGCCCCATAGAGACAGTCAGAGAGCGGGGGCAAGGACTGAAGCAGAAGATCTTCACCTTTCTCTCCAACCCTGAAGTGCTGGTTGCTAGATGTATCCCCCCGTTCTGTCCAGAGGGGCAGGGGTGGCAGGAACCCGCAGAGAGCCGGGCTTTCTGCAGAGGTGGTGAGAGGGAGTGGCCGGGAGCAACGGTCTGGAGGAGGCTGTGCAGGAGTCCCCATGGCCATTCGCAGGTTCGAGTCCCAGTTCGGTAGGACTCACAGAACTCAATGAAACAGTTTCTCACAATTATAGTTCATTACAGCAAAAGGACACAGGTGATAGTGACCAGGAAAGGTGCCGAGTCAATGTCAGAATTCCGGGGATGAGCTTCCAGGTGTCGCCTCCCATGGAACGATCCGGACGGCGCTTAGTTCTCTCAGCAAGGATGGGTGGCGACACGCAGAGTGTTGCTGGCTAGGGAAGCCTGCCGGAGCCTCACTTAGTCTCCAGCTCCTCCAGGGGTCAAGGTGATACTGAGTAGCCCAAGGTCTCCTGGTAAAGAACGACGCTCCTATCAGGCCTATTTTAAATGCAGCTCCCAGGAGCTGGGCAAAGGCCAAACATTTCTTAGGGCAAAGCTCATCCCTGTCCACTTGGAAAGACATCCAATTAGGGGACCGAGAAGTTTTGGGAGGACAGGCCCCAGAGGGCGCAGAGGTCTGGGCCGGCCTGGGGAGAAAACACCTAGCTCTGCACCCTTCATTTCCTTAGGAACAGGTGGGAGAGAGCACCAGTGTCTGAGCGTCGTGACCTCCCCAGCGGGAGCTGGGCTGGTATCTTAAGAGCAAGTCTGAGGGAGGAGGCTGGTTGCGGTGGGCAAGCAGCGGACACCCGGGTGAGCAGTGGTCAGTTAAGAGCTCCTCCAATATGCATCCCCAGGTGAAGAGACGTCCACTGTTCCAGGGAACTGAGGTCCCAGAATCAGGGATCCTGGGTTTTAAAACCCACCTCTGCCACTTCCGGACTCTGCCCTTGGGGCGAGTTACGTACCTTATTTGAGACCCGATTTCCTCACTGGGTCCCCGGGCTGCAGGGAGGTTTGTGTGACATGAATAGGAGACAAAGGGTGACAGCCTTTATCCACACCCTTTCACCCCCTTGGCCTCTCTGAAGTTCTTCCTGATGTTGAGATGAAACCTGTGCTTTCTTTTTCTTTTTCTTTTTCTTTCTGGTTGGTTTTAACAGCGTCCTTGTTACTCTGGCTTCCTTCATCTTCTCCTTGGTGGTGGCATCACCAGTTTTTGGAGAACCATCAATGATTCATTCATTTATTCCCTCCTTCATTCATTCGACACAGGTTTACTGATATTTGTCTGTTGATCTTGATATTGGGAGGAAGGGAGAGTAAGATGTCCTGCACCCCTGGAGGACTCGGCATTGAGCGAGACCACAGACAACTGCAGGAAGCGAGCAGCTCACATGTTTTGCTTGGCAAACATACCGAGTACTAGTGGCACAAAGGAGCCGGGATCTGTTGTCTCTGCTCGACCACCTCCCAGACACCCCTCCTCATGAGCCTTTATCCCCCTCTGGAGATAACTTCCAAATTCTCTCTTTTTATTCTTGTTGCTATGGGTTCAAAGACTGCAAGTAAATTCACTCTCAGGTAGGAATGTACAAGGGCTGTCAGCGTATCCTAGAGGGCTGGCTCAAGTGGGGGTCTCGGCTGCATCTCCTCGGTGAGGCTGGGTGAGACCACCTATCTGGAGAGGACTGGAAAGCTCTGATCCTTACGTAAATCTGACCTTTCACCTCGGGAGCATCCTCATGGCTCGAACCAGACAGGTGTCCTCGTGTCACGCAAGCTTCTGAGGCTACTCCCTTTCTCCGCCTCCCTGTCAGGAATACTCCATCTCAGTCCACACACCATGGTCACAGGGGTCTGTCTCTTTCCAGGATAATGTCCATTGTATGACTCTCTGCCTTCTGTCTGCTGTGATGTCTTCACTTCGGATAGTATAGCGCTTGCGTAGAATGACCCTTTCTATGTCTTCGGTGTTCGCCCTCCTCCCTCCTCACCCCTGTTCTGTGCTCAGGGTGGGTACCGACTGATGGATAGACAGACATTACAGATGGTTACGAAGGGCTCCAGGAAGGGTTACAGATGGCTACCTTGGGGTTAGAAACGCCATTTCCGTGTTGCCTCTAGAGAAGGTGCATACCCCAAACTCCACCAAGCAACTGTGATATTAACAAGTAACTTGCCTACTCTCCGCATCTCTGTTGTTTTTACTCCGTTCTTTGTGTAACCCGAGACAAAATTTCAAAGTGGACCTGGGAGCCCTCCTAGCCTGGCTGGAGCCACAAGGATTGGATTGGAATTAAGCTGTGAAAATGCTCCGTGCTAAGCCTGCCTTCAAACTGATGATAGCTTAGAAAGAGGTTTCTCAGAGGGGAAGGTGGTTGGGGACCACTGGCAGAGATGCAGGAGCTCCGTAAAGAAGCCAGTGGCAGGGCGTTTGAAACCCATGATCATTCTACAAATCTGACCTCCTACAGTCTGCATGCAGGAGGACTGGAAGGTTTCCTGGGTCGGGGATACATGAATCCTGGAGATCAGCCCAGGAGAAGGTAATCCAGGTAAGAAACAGCTATGGCCACCTACTCCCTGGGAAAGCCAGAGGACAGGAAGAAGACAGGGAGGCTCAGCTGTTAAAATCCGGGAACAAGGTGCTCCAAACAGTAATACAGTGTCTCCAAAATTTTGGAGGTCAATCTTCAGGATATATTCAAGAAACAGGGTCCTAGGAGGCATAAGGAAAGTGCTGCTGAAACGTCACCCATGCAGCCATCCTCCACCTCTTCCTTCAGTGGCATGTTCCGAACAGAGCTTATGTGCCAAGAATGGTGTCAGGCACCAGGGACGGAAAGAGAAACAAGACACAGTCCTTGTCGTGCAGGTGGTAGGATTCATCCAGGATGCGGAAGCAGAGGATACCAGGCAGGGGGAGCAGCGGGGAGCTTGGGGAGGTCAGCCGGAGGCTGAGATGCCGTGCCATGAACGCCAAGCTGGAGGATTTAGTCTTTGTCCAGTGGGAACTGGGGCGGTGCTGGGAGCACGGCGGCTGGGAAAGCACGTGTTTGTTTTGAGCGGCGGTGGTGGCCGCTGCAGGGAGGAGGGTCACAGGAGAAGCAGCTGAAGGCAGGAAAACTGACGAGGTAAGAGGAATTCCAAGGGCCTTGGGAGTGAGGCTTGATGAGAAGGAGATAGAGAAAGGTGGCCTTGACAAGGAGCCTCTGGCATTGCACAAACCACTTGGTTTGGGGATTGATATGGAACAGGATAAACTAGGAAAGAAGACTGTGATCCCAAGTACCAAGCTCAAGGAGAAGCACAGTCACTCACCTCCTGTGGAAACTCACTTTGCAGTGGTCCTGGTACAGGCTCCGGGGCCAGAGAGACGCGCCATATGAAATCCACCAGTCGGGCGGATGCAACTTAACCTCTCTGACACTCCGTTTCTTCGTCTTTCAAATGAGCCTAAATCATACATCCCCTCCAGGTGGCAGGTTTGCCGATGAACTAAAGGACAATCTGTGCGGCCCCTGGCCTCGGGTGAAGCCAGTTCTCAAAGTTTTCCATTATGTTTGTGATGAAGGATTAATTGATGACAATTATATTAATCGTGAGGGAGATTCCTTTTTCCCAGAAGAGAATCGTGGGGAGCGGAAGCAGACCGCCCGCCCCGTGGCTTGACCTGCCAACCTGCTGCGAAATAGTATTCAAACCCAGGGGCTGAGCATGGCTGGATGTAGAAGCAACACCCGAAGAATTAAGATACGACAGCTGAGTATGAACCACACTTGCCTTTGCCGGGCGTCACTGTTTTTTCTTCCCGTTTCACCGAATGGAGATGACTAGGTCTCCTGGCATCCGGGAGGGATCCCGCAGGGCAGGAGGGGAGAAACTTCAGGAAAATCAGCCAGTTGCCCTGAGCAGCTTGGCACCTTAGTGAACACAAAAAGCCCTTCCATTCGAGGTCCTGAGCCAACCAGGACCATGTCAGCCACGTTGCGTCTCTCACCCGTGCCCTCCTTCTCGAGAGGCGGAGGGAAATTCTCTTAAAAGACAGACAGCCCTTCTGGGGCTGCCTTCTAAAGCGGAGCCAGATGTGGGTGAGCTGTGGAGCATCTGGCCCTGAAACTTGCTTCTTCCTTCACCACGTGACACTCTTCCAAGCATAATCGAGGACAAGGAAGAAGAGCTCAGGGCCCGGGTGACTTCTGGGGTCAGTTACCGCGAGCTCATTTGTACTGTGACGGCCTCCTTAGGTCCCCACGCTCAGATAACCAAGACTCTCTGTTGTTGCCCATTCACTCTTTCTTGTCTTTTTTTCCTTCTGTCATGGCTCTGCCTTCGCTGAGAATGTACCGTACGTTAGGCTCTATGCTGCCTACTGTCCGGACAGTATTTTCATCGACTCCTTCCAGGTCTCTGTGAGGGAGGTGATCTTATTAATTCCATTTTATATCTGAGGACACCAATGAACAGAGAGATTAAATACTCTGTCCAAGGTCATTTAGCTAAAAACAGACGCAGTCAAGATTCAGACTCAGGCCTGTTTAATGCCAAACCATATATGCTTAACCTCAAGATCCACAGTTCTCAAAGTGCGCCTCATGGATGCCTGGGGTTCCCTTGGCCTTTTCCAAGATCAAAACCATGTTTATGATTTATTTGCATTTTTCGCTGTGTTGACACTTGTACTGACGACTCAAAATCAGTGGCGGGTAAAACAGCTGGCGCCTCAGCCCAAACCCAGGCAGAGGCATCAAACTGTGCTTCTATACGTATTTTTCACTGGGACACCCTTGCGGAGGGGAAAAAAAATGCCATTTTGCTCAAGAATGTTCTGACAAATCAGTAAAAAAACATTAATTGCATGAAATCTTGATCCTTGAGTACATGTCTATTTAATATTTGTGTAATAAAATGGGAAATATTAAAAAAAGATTTATGTGAAATATAATGTTTATCTTGAGGATGAGCGTATGTGTGATTATTTGAGTTGCAAGTTGAATTAGCCACTTTTTCCCCAAAATATCATTTTACTTGAAAGAATGACTGACAGACAAATTATAACTATCCAGATTTGGGTATTTGGAAAAAAAAAAAACCTGGATTCTTGCAAATGAACAGAGACTGTTGCTTCAAGGACAATCCCCGACAGTATTTGCTGCTGCTGATGAGATTCAAGGTTCCAAGAATATTAGAATTTGGGAAAATTTGCATTTGTACTGTATCAGTCATGGTTGGGACAGGAGACAGAAACTACCTCTCAAGGGAAGATTAAATATAATCTTAAATTATATTATATATAATATAATGTATTATATATAATATAAATAATATAAAATATAAATATAATATATATATATTT
Organism: Mustela lutreola; assembly: GCF_030435805.1. NCBI lineage: Eukaryota > Metazoa > Chordata > Mammalia > Carnivora > Mustelidae > Mustela > Mustela lutreola. The sequence goes on along the minus strand of NC_081290.1, from coordinate 187,692,319 downwards.
TATATGTTATATATAATATATAAATAATATAAATATAATCTTAAATTATATTAAATATAATAAATATAATGGGGGTAGCAAGGCTGACTGGCAAGAAGCTGGTTGGGGAGTGTCTGTGAACTTTGCCTGGAAGCTGTCTAGAGGGGTTCTTGAACATCCTGGAAAGCCAGCTGTGGCTCCTATAGAACCTACCGGAAGCTCCCCTCTGTGGTTCCAGGGGGTCTGCCTACAGGAAGGTGAGGCACTGGTGGACCGAACTCCATGGAAAGTCACTCCCTAGGGTGCCAAAGGAAGCTGCTAATGGGGAGGCACCAGACCTGGGAGTGGCCCCACTCAGTGTCCCTCAAGCTGCTGGCTACCTTGTGCCAGAACAGCAAGCTGGGAAGATCATTAGAACCACAAACAAAATCTCTTCCCTCACCCTGTGTCCTCCTGGTGCTGTCTACTGACACCACTTCTCCTTATGCCAGCGGTCCAGGAAGAAGTGTCCCACCATCATGGTGGGAATGGACGTGGGCTGGGCAGCGGTAACGGGAAAACTGCTACAGTCCATCCTTTCTCCTGCTTGGCTTGGGCACGGAGTTCAACTTCCGTGTAGCATCGAAACAGCTGTCTTTCCGCAGTTCCACTGGTGGGACACTTCCTTATGGGAAGCATTCCGGAGGGCAGCTTTCCGGTGAGTTCCGTAGACTTCCCAGATGGCTTCAGTGTGTTCAAGACCCCTCAAAGATGGCTTCCTTGTAGATTTTGTCAGTACCCAATTTGGGGGGAGGGGGTCCTGTTCCAGTTCCCTGTTTGCCATCTTCAGCCCATTGACTGTGGCCCAGCTTTGGCCCAGGGCAATGCAGCAAAGATTTGTGCCATCCAGTGGGGTCACACCTGCACTGTGAACTTCCAAATAGCCTAAAAACTTTCCAGATGAGAACAAAGGTGGTCTTAAAGAATGTGATTTTCCAAAATCGTATGATGGAATGGATTGATATTTGTAAGATCTGCGTAACTCAGTGAACCAATATTTCCAAGTGATTAACACATGATGTAGAGGTTCCCTTCCCAGTGTAAGACAAACCAGTGGATTTTAGTGTAATAGGCAATGGATGGTTTCTGAAGCTAACCTTTAAGAAACTGCTATTTGTTGAGTTTTGATGTAATTTCTAAGACTATTCACAATGATCAGAAAAGCCTGTCAAAATCCTCTTTGCTTTTCCAGTTCCATACCTGGATAAGGCCATATTTTTTCCATATCCTCCAGCAAAACACCATATTATAACAGGGTGTACTCATAAACAGATAAAAGAATCCAATGGATTTCTAGTATGCCAGACATTAACAAGGTGTGTGAAAGTGTAAAACAATGCCTCTGGTCTCGTGAAGTTTGCTTTGGAAAAATTTTTAACAAAAAACCAAATTATTTACATCAATACGTTGTGGTTCTTATTGGTGTTATTTAAATGAATTAACAAATATTTTAAACTTTTCTCAGTTTTCATTTCTAGTACAGTCCATACCCACACATGTAACCTACGTAAACAAAAACTCTTTGAGGGCTTTAATAATTTTTAAGATCATAAGGAGGTCCTACGTTTAACAATCTTGCATGCTGTTGCTCCAGACTAAAGTAACTTTCTTTCTACGTGGGAGACCCCTGAATCCAAAAGTGAATCAAAGTAGGTAAGGTTTTGTGCCATATCAGCCATGGGGATATCTCTGCATCAGGGGCTTAAAGATTCATAAATATTTGAATTCCAATGCCTAGAGAGTCTTCAGAAAGAAGCAAAAAATGTCTCCTGTTTTGTTTCTTAAAACGGCCCAATTCCCTGGAATGCTGCCTCTGTTAATAGTGCCACATACAATTCCCAGGCTGTGCTTTTTTGCTAAAATCTCACACTTGCTATGGGGAAGCTCCTGTTCTGAGGAAGCCTGACCTGAGAAGGAGTTGCAGACGACCTCTGATGAAAAGGTTTCAGTCCAACTGGGGGAGCCATTCGAACCACGCTCGGCCTGAGAATCAGGGTGAGCTGGCACTCTGACTCTGAGTTCTTGCCTTTGTCACTCTGGGCTTCCCATCTATGGAAGAGAGCCCGCTGACGATCTGCCCTCCCTTTTGTCTTAGAATGTCTTGCTGTCACCTTCCCCCAGCTGGAGGCGGTATCTGTGCTCTTTGTCTTACTTCTTGCTGGACTTCCGGGGAGGATGCAAGAGATGGGCCTGGAGCATGCCTGCTGAGGGCAAACCTGGTTCCTCAGTGCTTGGGGCAGGTGCTCACTGCCCAAGAGGCCAGGAGTTCCCAGGCTGCATGGAAAAGCTGGAACAAACTTATGGACCGGAGCTGAAGTACCGTAGCAGGGGGTCTCCCTCTTGCTAATTACATCCAGCAGTTGGGGTTGACCTTGTGACTTTTGTGGTCTTTGTGACTTTTGTAAAAAGGGTTTGAGATATACGCTGCAGAGCAGTGTTGGAGATGACTGCTGTCCTGCTCCTGCGACTGGGAGGACATGACGTTATTGAAATTCCCCAAGATTCTGCAAGCCAGAAGGGTTGGGGGTCTTCCTTACCTTACCTCTTCCCAGACCCTTTTAGTCCTAGAGCTACCCAGAAGGGGACGGGTGTCACCTGAGAATCTGTAAGAAGGGGACCCACCCAGACTATGAGGAGGGAGCAGCTCTCTGCTCCCATATATCCCCGAAGCAAATGATGCCCCACAGTGAGCCCCTGGTGAGCGATTTCCCCGAGAAATGGCACCTTCTGTCCCAGGCCCCAAGTGGCCTGTGAGCTCTGCCGGGAGGCATTGGGCTGACAAGCTCAGCAGAGAGAAGAACAGAAGGGGAAGCCTCCTCAGTCACCTCTGAGATAAAAAGAACAAAATAAGAGAGAGGGAGAAAGGGAGAAGGAGAAAATCAAAGACTAATCCTACAAATTCTCCTTTAATCTTAGAGCTTCCAGACCTCTTTCCCCTTTCATCTAGGACTTCGAAGTTATCTAGTTATTTCATGGGTAGTGAAACCACAGGGCGAAGAGAGGCTAGTGGCGGTGGGGGGAGATTGAATTAATGAACAGGTAAGCAGGTTTATGATTTCGTCTGATCTTTCCTTCCTTCCTGCTAATTTCTCTGAGCCAATTTGGGGAGCGGAGCCTATCATGTTAACTCAGAGACAGGCTATTGTATCCATGTTCTTTCTGAGACCATTTATCTGAAGGATATTAAAGATCCAATTTTACACAGACATTATGGCATGGTGAGGAGGGTGTGCGCACGTGTGCACATGAGAGGGAGAGAGGGAGCGCGTGGGAGGGAGGGAGAGAGAAAGGAGCTAGGATATACCCAAACGGGCATATGTTTGGGCACAGGCTTGACCTGTGAGCATTGAGCGTCGTCTCCCATGAGGCTCTCAAAGAAGTTTGCGATCACTCAACACATTACTTCAAGAAGTCAGGGTGCCTTGGCAGAAATCAGGCTCCAGGCAATGGTGGAAAAGTTTATTAAATCTGTGATTCAACCCTCAGACTCCTGCATTTCCTTTTCGGTGCAATATCACGATGGAAGAAGTGGGACCCTCTTGAGTTTGGTATGTGCGTAATTGGATGCTGGGCGTATTCCTCCCATCCGTGTGTGTGCTGGTGTGGTGAGGAACAGGTAGGGGAGGTGCTGGGAAGGAGAGTCAGACTCCCAGGCTAGCCCTCAGCTTCTGGGATGGCCCATTCCAGGGCAGAGCCCTTGGTTCCGCATGAGGGAACTGAGTGACGGAAGACAATCGGTATCATCTCAGTGGGGGGAGGGGCACACCAATTTATACGTTTATGAAACATAGACAAAAACGCCTATCCTGCCCATGACCCTGGTTTTTCATGAGAATGAACCAGCCGTCCCGGTTTATTGTGAGGAGACAATCAGCCACAGTCAACACCGCAGACACTGGGTTCACCAAAGAGTCTTCTAATGGATCCCTTGGCCTCCTGCGTGGAGACGTCCAGCAGCCCCTATCATGCTAGGGCCACTGGTCCTGCAGGAGAGGCTGTCATTGGGAATGAGTGTGGCAGTCTCCCCCGTTCTTCATTCATCCATCCATCTACTCCTTCGGCTCCTGCTCGCAGGAGACCTGGTGCGATGGTTCAGAGCCTGGGCTCCACTGGGGAGGAGCTGGGGAGCTAAAACACAAAAAAGAGCCCCCAGGGCTAATGAATGAAGACGTTCCCGGAGCCGCTTCCAGGCACAGGTACTTGTCTAAAGCATCCTAGGTTGTTCTCATGAGCAGCCAGAGCTGAGTTAGTGGCCTGGTGTATGCCCTGCCTTGTGTTTGCCTGCAGAAGCTACAAAGGTAAGTTTGATGTTGCTGGCTCAGTGCAAACCATCCCCCTAGTGCTGGATCACCCCTGGGAGAGGTAGGGGGATCATATTCCTGATTTTGCAAAGTTGTGGATCATGATGAGACCCTAACTTCCTGAGGACACCACGAAATGATTTCCCCATCTGATCCTTGCCCATGAGCCCAGGCCGCTGGTCTTACTCCTTCAGAATAATAAGCACGTCCCTCCTCTCAGGTACACGGAGTTCACCTTGGCCTCTAATGCAGTCTTTCCCCTCACCCAGGCATCTCCTGGCTCTCTCTGCCTGCAGCAGGAACAGCACAGATGGTGGGGAGTTTGGTGAAGTTCAGCCTGTTCCCCACCCAGGTCCTACTGGAACGCATAAGGAGACCATAGTGTCAGGATGCATCTGCCTCATATTTCTTTCCTCCAGGAGCTCCCAGAAGACTAACTCTTGTCTTCCTCTCTGAAGCCGGGACTCCGTTTGCACCTGCTCCTAAATTTATGGTTTGTTGCTCATTGGAAAAGGAGAGACACTGCCTACACATACCAGTGACTCTAAATCGGACGTTGAGCTCTGCTCACTTTGGGATTTTATGATTTGGTCGGCCAGGCGACACCTCCTCCAGGCAGTAGCATCTCAAAGGTCATTTCCCCACACACGTCTTCATCCTCCATACTTTAGGCTTGGCTGGCTTCCCTGCCCACTGTCCTTACCCCCCTGGATGCTTAGCTCGGTGCCCGTCACAAGTCAGGAAGGTGATGCCAGCTTAGGTTGGGCATCTGGCTCGAGACTGGGGTAAGAGTCAGGCTTCTCCATCATTTCTGTCTTCACGCTCTTCAGAGCTGGCTGCGGCAATCAGATAGGACTGTGACGTTTTATCATTCAAGTCTGTTAAGAATCTGTTTCTTTCAGCATCAAAACTTCATTCCTATCTTCTCGGAGACTTAAAATACTGTCCTTGAACTGAGGTGGGACCCTCTCACGTTAAACACACTCACAGCTTCAAAGCTCTAAGTGTTGCCGCTGAGGGTCCCAGGGGAGCGTCAATAAGAGATGTGTGTTTGCTGTACTACAAAGAGAAGCCTTGCTTCTTGATGGAGTTGATCTGGGGGGCGGGGGTGCTGGAGGGGTTTGTTGTTTGTCTCCAAAGGGGGAGAGGATTAGGGGAGGAGAGGTTTAAACTCCGAGAGGAGCTGCTGGCATCAGCAGGCTCCTTCCTTCCCAAGGAGGATCGTGGTCTCCCACTGCAGCAGGAGGAAAATGCCCAGACCCTGGCAACTGCAAAACCAGCTGTTTCTGCCCCATAATCATACCCCCAGCGCCATTTTGTAGCACTTCCCCGAATTCTCCCTCACTTGCCGCCCAGAGGGTGGGTGACACTGTTATTGCAAGTGTCAGGTACAGAAACAGAGGCTCCGAGAGGTGGAATTGGATGCCCGAGATCGCCCCGCTGATACTGGACCCGTGTTCCTTCTTGCATTGAAGGTGGCGAGTAGATTTCCATGTCTGACTGATGGGTCATTGTTGCCTAGAAGGTGGGCTGCGTGGAGAAGGATTTTGAGTTTCCCTCTGGGCTCAGCGGGGAGGAAGGTTGCAGCTGATGTGTCAAGGAAACTTGTATTTTATTCTCCAAACTGGGACCCTTTTGAGAATGAAAGGGACTGTGTTAAAATTACAGTTGAACAGCACGTTTAACCCGGGGCTGTCCTGGGTCCACCAGGGTGTGTGGTCGCCTAAGGGAGTCACCCTGTGTGTGATCCGGGTACCAGGGTGGCAGAGCAGGTGGGCAGGTGGCGGCTGCCGGTCCATCGGGATCGTGTCCGTGAGGACTAATTCCACGGTCTCTGTGAGAACGTCTGTTCTCATTCCCGCTCCCAAGGAGCAAGCTCAGCTTGTCGCAGCCTGCAAGGACTCGAGAGGGACGGTCACAGATCAGAGGTCATGTAACATGGCCACAGTCCGGACCATAACGTGTCTTGCTTGCCATTCGTGCTCCCAAGCGGCCCATCGCCTTGCCTCCCGGAGGGAGAACGGCCAAGCCGTGGATGCAAGGGAAGGAAATGTCCCGAGGTGAACATTTCTCTTTCCGGACTAGAGCGTTGGTATCGTGGCCAACCTGACCCCCTCCCCACCCTGAGGACAGCCACTGAATCTCCCGGAACCCACTCGGACTCCTCGGACAGAGAGGCACCCACTGCTGGACCTCCCTGCCAAACCCCCTCCCCTTTTGCTGTGACGACTTGAGCAGCCTCTCAGCATGTATCTCTGGCTTCCCCGGTCGCTCCTCTGTTTCCCCGCCTCTGCGACAGGGCGGTGTGTCTGAGCCTCCCACCGAACTGCTGCACTCTCAGAAAATCTTTTTAAGAGTCTTCATTGCCTTTCCACATCTGTTTGGGACTCAGTGCCCAGAATCCTTATGTTGAAGCTCTGTCCTGCACAGAGCTGGGATTTGTGTGTTGGGGTGGGGGGGGTCGGTGGGAGGTCATGGAGATGGGCGCCCCATGATGGGATCGGTGTCTTTATCTGAAGGGACACCAGAGGGCTTGTCCCGTCCATCCGTCTTCATGCACGCCCTGAGGAAAGGCCAAGTGAAGACACCGGGAGAACATAGCGACCTACCACCCGGGAGAGAGGACACAGCCCGACACGGCCGCCACCTTGATCTTGGACCTCCGGCCTCTCGGACTGCGAGTCCTGCGAAGTTTCTGCTGTGTAAACCCCCCGGACTGGGGGTCACGTTACGGCAAAAGCCCACATGGGCAGCCTCCCACCGTCCCTCCATCGCCTCCATCCACCGCCCGCACCCCACATGGACCGTCCTCTGACGTTACGGGATTATTATTCCCCATTTTCTCATGGCACACTGGCACGTGTCTTCACACCTCTCCACCCTCGTACGGGCTCATGCCACCTGGAATCTCTTTCGTTGTCTCCTTTAATGTCTGGTCAATGTCTACTTAGCCCGGAAAGCCCCAACCCCTATCCCACTTTCTTCATCCCCTTACTGAAGAACTAATTTCTCCGTTCACTTGGCCATATGATACCACCGACAACACGGGAGATGCCTCCCAGCTCTGCCCTTCTGCTACCCGGCTGCCCGGCACGCCAGGGGCTTGGATCAGGTTCGAGAGATGAATAAATGCACCAAGGGATGGACGATTAAATGAAAAAAGGACACCAGAGCCTCGGACGGAGCTTCTCTGGACCAGCATGTGCAGGCCTTCAGGGTAATGCATGCTGGGCTTCTCAGGGCTTCCCTCACGCCAAGAACCAAGGAGGATTGGGACAGTTGAATTAGCCATGAGGCCCCACAGATCTCTAGCGTGGCCTGCTGTCTTCGGGAGACTCACTTTGGGCAGAAGCCAGAGGGTGACCGTGGGCCGTAGTGGGGTTGGGGATGGGCACGGCCCCCTTAATTTGCTAAGGAAGCCCCGGTGAGAAGGGAAGCAGGGGAACAGCAAGCGGAGAATGAGCCAGGAGATGAGCTCCGCTGTTTACCTTCATATACCTGGTCCCGACCCTCCGCTTCCTGTTCTGCCCCAAAGCTGAGAGTGCGACCTGCTTTGCCTGCTCTTACGAGCATTCGCCGCTGTCACTCTCCTTCCGCTCTCACCTTGGCCTTGCCCTCTGGGGAGCACCAGGAGCCCGCTCTCCCTGCTATTCCTCCTCACCGGCTACTTGAGAATGTCAGGCTCAGCCGTCTCCCCCGTGCCCTACCAGCAGCATCCCCCAGAGTGATGTTGCAGACGGCAGGGTGCAGGTGAGCTGGGGAGAGAAGTGAGGCCCAGACCTGAGCCCGAAGTAAGGAGTGGGATGGGTGTCGGCCGGGGGAGCTGGCCCAGTCTCACTCCGAAACCTCACTTAATCCTCAGGCTCTTGCCTCGGGGAGTGGGCCTGGGGAAGGGGCTCCTGGCTGCGCCTGCCTGCGTCCCCGGCCCCTCACTAACCCCTCGCTGTGGAACCGTTTACCTGCATTCCTCCTCTTTGCCCCCGCACATTTGGGAAGCCCAATTAGTGCCTTGCAGGTAGTTTCTTGAGTCTGAGCAATCCTCCTTCCCAACCTTTCACCTCCTGATTTCACTTTCCTGCCCTTGTAGGGAGATGTTTGACAAGCTCTCCTCCACTTCCTCCTCCAGCAGGCTGACATGCTCCGAGGCACGGCTGCTGTCTTCCCGATGAGAAGCAGGTTAATTAAGGCATATTTTCCAGCTTGTTTTTAAAAGGGAAAACAAAGGAGAGAGAACAGGTATCCTAGTTAATGGATCCTAATTGCTTCTTTCCGGAAAAGTCTTCAGCCTAATTGAGTACTTCCTCATCCGGCATGGAGGCACTGAGCAGGGTTGTGCCTGGTCCCCAACTGAACGGAATCCCCCCCACCTCAAACCCCGCCCCGGAGACCCAGCTCACAGGCCATTTCGTGGTGGACGGCTCCCCGCTCCCTCAGACTAGGTTATCTGATTTTAGTGGATACTGCGCTTTGCAGCCCCAGAACCTTCTAAAGGGCGTATCTGCCAGCGGCTGAGAGGGTTGTCCGCAGACAGTCCTCATCAGTTAACCCTTCTTAGGAACGACCCTCGTTGAAGAGAGCCGGCTTGTCGGGAGTCACGCACTATTTGCCGGGTGCCTGCCTCCAACAACTGGCCCCTGCAACGGGGTCAAGGCCTGGGCCCTTTGTTCCCGTTCTGTACGAGTCTGAGATCCCACTTGAGCTTCGATTTCCAGTGGAGTTGGCTCAGCCGTGAACGAGACTGCCTTGCAGCCCAACCCCTCCCTTGGGCCCGTCTCGCTTCCCTCTGTTTCCTACGGCCCATGTTCGTCCGCCTGACTACCCCTGGATATGCTTCCTGCTCACCGATGGCCAGGTAGCTCGTCTTGTGAAGGTGACCCTCTCCGTTACTGTAGTGTCCTTTCTGGCCATCAGCATCCCTGTGCCATCGTGGGTTGCCCAAAGAGGCTTTTTTAGGAGGGTCATGATGGAATGAGAGCATTTATGTTTTCCATCTAATAGGGATACGCTGATTTGATTCTTTCCAGACTTACGGTCTAGTGACTGCTAGAAAACCCTATCCACCTACAATCTATCGCCTGTCTGTCTACCATCCCTCTCTCTCTTTTTGCCATATCATGTCATGTCATATCGTATCATGTCATGTCATATCATATCTCTCATATCATATCTATGTCTATCATACCTATCTTATCTATCATCTATCTATCTACCTACCTACCTATCAATACTATTGGTGCCCCGAACAGGTCTCCTTTATTGGTGGACGTACCCTTCTAGGTGCTGGAAGTGTTGACTCATAATAATTCACAACTATACCCTTTCCTGGAAATTTTCCTGTAGCCAAACAGGAGCTGCTTTATCCCAGAGGCTGTGTTCCCCCATTCCTTCCCAATGGCAGAACCGAGACAGTGACCGACTGGCACTGGGGTAAATGGGCAGCCCTCTTGCCCCAACCTGGGACAAACTCTGTAGTAGACTTGGTCTACTATTTTACCGTCTACTATTCTACTATTCTGGGGGAGTCTGGGCTCCCCAGAAGATCGGACTGAAGACTGTTTTCAGCCAAACCCATATCCCTGCTTAGCGTTTCCCCCATCAGCCCATTTTTTTCCTCCTCAGTCCTCCTCTTCTGAGTGTATTTCCCCAATCAATAACTTGAGTGAAAGTTCTTATCATAGGCTTTGCTTTTCGAAGAGTCTGACCCAAGGCATTTGCTATCAAGACTAGTCCTAAGAAAGCAAACAAGCCAGCAAACAAACCAAAAACAAAAGCAGGCACTAAGTACAGGATCCTGGAATTGGGTTGTGATGGAGATCACATTGTGGGTCATAGGTGGAATTATCGCTGGTCTCCAACAGGCTGTGTGATTGCTGAGATCTTTACCTAGGTGAGCAGCAAAGATGATGTACTAGCTGGTTCCCTGTCTTGGAGGGTTTGGACCGCTGTAACAAAATACCAGGGACTGGAGGTGCTTAAACAACAGACATTCATTTTCTCACACTTCTGGAGGCTGGAAGTCCAAGGTCAAGTTTTGATTTCTCCTGAGGCCTCTCTCCTTGTCTTGCAGACACCTACCCTTTTTCTGGGTCTTCACATGGCTTTTTCTCATGCGTGTGTTATCCCTGGTGTCTCTCTCCTTATAAAGATACAAGTCATGTTGGATAGGAGCCCCACCTTACTATGGTTTAATCTTAATTACCCCTTTGTGGGCCCTATTTCCAGATGCAATCATGTTGGAGGCTAGGTCTTCAACATATGAGTTTGGGAGAGACACAGTTCAATCCGTAACAGAAGGTACAGGGAAAATAACAACTGTGAAGACTGTGGAACTGGGTGGCCTTTACTAAGCACCACTGATTTGCTGAAGAGAGAAAATGGAAGCTTCACATCTATTAATTAACAATTTAAAGCAAAGTCACGCATTTAAGGAGGAGACCTTCCTTTCCCACAGCCAGAGGCAGACAGAGCTAAAAACCAAGCAGAAGGCTTAATTGTGGAAGTGACAGAACTTCAAAGAATGAATTCTCAGCCAAGATGAATTGCCCATGCTGAGAGCAGGGCCTTATCCTTGGGATGTGAAAATCTGGATAGATGTACTTGAGAACTGAGTCTTTAGAATTCCCTGAACCATTTGGGTCTGACCAAATGGCTTATTCTTCCTCTTTCAAAGACAGAAGATCCTACTTGCTAGAAGATGATGCAGAGTTTGCCCCACCTCCCCTTTCTGGCCCCCAGAACCTCAGACTGGGTTAAATCTCAACACAGCCAGACTGGAATAGCGGGCCTACTAAGGAACCAGAGGATCACCCCCAGAACTATGGGACCTGGCTGTCATGTAGTGGCAGGAACCAGGAATGGATTCAGAAGGGCCCAGCTGGGGAGGGGACCAGAATACAAAGCTGGATGTGGACAGTTTTCCAACATAGAGCACTCTCCCATGCCACAGGGTCTATTGCTCTGGGAAGGGCCGTGAGGTCTGGTTCCAATGCACTGCTGAGATGGCTCTTAGAAGCTTGGCTAAGACAATGGCCCACATGTGACTGAACAGTGTTATCACAATTGCCATGGCGAACAGGTGGGAAGAGAGCAAAGGCTCAGAGAAGTGGGCGTGTGAGATCAGGTCTGTGATATAAACTGGAAAGTCCAGCTAAGGGTGCTCCTCGGGGTACTGGGACAACACTCTGATTGTTAAGGTGATGGGGGTTCTAATGTCACCACAGGGTTCAGTGGTAGAACCAGTGGTAGAACTGGTAGAAACTCTGTTATGGAACTGAGCTTGTTAGTAAAAATGGACATGTCCCAGAATAGCCTAGTAATTGTCCAAGACAAGGTGAGCATAATCACCACAATGGGCAGCAAGGTTGGCAGGAGAGCTGGGATAGCCTGGTCTGCAGAGACTTCTGGAAATGGTATGAAGATCAGGGTGTCCCTAAAGGCAGACAGATGGGCAACCAGCAAGGATAGATGGCCTTCGATACACACACACACACACACACACACACACACACACAAACACACAAACACATAATGAAGAGAAATCAAGCATGGATGAACATAAGGCCAACTTCAGTCTCTCCGACAGAAAGTTCTGTCCCCTTGCCTTGTCTCCAGACCCAAGCTTGTTCTCAAACCCAGAACACGTTGAATAAAGGAGAGGCCGAGTCATTCAACACAGTGCTAAGTGTGAAATCACACTAATGATTTTCCCAGCTCTTCCCCAAAGGGCCTGTAATTATTTACTTGCATAACCAAGCACTGGGGAAAAGGGATACCCAGAGCCTTGTGAGGTCTGCTGGAGACAAGTTCTGAATTGACACTGGTATCCAGGAAATAAAGTGCAATTTTGATGTCCCTGTGAGGTTAGTGGGGGCCACGTAATAAATGGAGTTCTGGCCCAGGCGTTGCTCAAAATATCCACCTGCTGGTCATTTCTCCAGTTGCCATAATATAATTGGAGTGGATGTAGTTAGCAGAAGATATGACCTTCACTTGGTTCTTTGACCTGTAGAGCAAGAACTATTGAATAGGAAAGGCCAGTAGAGCTCTTTGAATGTTCCCTCCCTCTGCCAGGACAATAAATCAAAAACAATATCACATTCTAGGAAGGATGGCCAAGGTTAGTGCCGCCCTAACTGGTTTAAAGGGTATGGAAATGAGGCTCCTTGTCATAGTCCCACTGGTTCACTGGTCCGGCCCCTGCAAGACTCAGGTAGATCTGACAGATAACATCAGATTTCGACAAGTTTGACCAAGTAGCAGTTCCAGCTGTGGCCACTATGTCACTCATCCCATATTTATTAAAGCAGATGAACATGGCCTTGTTAATGGTCCTGCAGCTATCTATCTGGTGAATGCATTTCTTTTTTCATACCCACAAGCAAGAAGGATCAAATGCAGTTAGCATTTATATGTGGAACAGACAATAGTTTGTATTTGCCATCTTATCTCTGGAGGGTGTTAATTTTTTATTCATAATGTAGCGCAAAGTACCTTAGACTATCTGGACATTCTACAAAACATCAGAATGGTCCCCTCTGTGGCTGCCATCATGTTAATTGGACCCAGTGAGAAGTGCCAGATACTCTGGATGCCATGGAAAGACTCATGCGTTCCAGAGGGCTGGTAATAAACCCTAGAGACTTAGGATTCTGCCATATCATTGACGTTTCTAGGGAACTAATGGCCTAAGGAAATCTCTTTCCACCTCTGATCTCTGAGAAAGAATCAAAGGGTTTTGGAGGTAGGATATTCTGCAGTTGGCAACTCTGCTGCTACCCATTTATCCCATGACATTGAGTGGCCCCTAGGTTAGACAGTATTTGCCTGGTCAACCCACCAGGCAAGTTTCTTAAACCAGTTGAAGCACTAGCTAAATTCGAGGGTATCTAGAATGGGTGGTAGAGGCGGAAGATAGAGAAGTGGTCATGACCTTGGGAACAGGAAGCAAGGCTTTGGCTCATTCTATAAACTCTCCTTCTGGATGCTTTCCGGGAAACCATGATCTATCAGAATCCTAGAGTGGCTGTATCTGGAGGGAGTAAACCGAATGGGAGATACAAGCGGATCAGTGCGGGGCAAAGGCTGAACGAAGTAGGTGCTGTTGGTGCCTGACTCAGACACCCTTCCGCTGCGGTGAGTGGTGGCCACCTGACCTGGGAGAGACACGCCCCTGCCCCCAGGCTCGGGTCTCAGCCATGGACTGACCCACACGGGGAAACAAGGTGCTCAAGGTGGTGTTGACTCCGTGGTGCATTTAGTGTTCCAGATTGGAGCTACCCCATGGGCTCAGTCGAGCTACCCCAGCTGAGACCCTGTTTTGGCGTAGCTTCCCCACCCCTCCTCTTGTTCTCTCCCAGGAGTGCTCCCCCCAACAAATCATGAGTGTGAGGGTCCCTCCCTAGGAACTGCTTCTAGGATACTCGCCTAAGACAAGACACGCATTGTGTGTGTTATTAGGTACGTGGGTTTATGACTGTTTAACACAGCACCTCCTTCTGCAACATTGTTATCCGGCATAGACCTCGCAAACCCCATGGTCACATGTGTGTCCCCCGCATCGTGTTCACGGGCTACACGGCCCAAGTCTGTCTAAGCTCGGTTGACCTTGGGGTTCCTCTCGTCTCGGTTAAGTGATTCTGCTCTACATACTGTGAGGGATTGAGGATTTTGCGCCAGGAAAATTTCATGAGTTTAACGGAGTTAGTGGGTGGAATCACATAGAATAACTGAACTTAAGCTTCCTGAATCCCATCATAGAAAGTCAGAGAGGGAGGGAGAGAGACACAGAGAGAGAAAGAGGCTTTTATTTATCCATTAATTTATTAATTTTTCACTTTTCAGCGTCTGAGAGCCATGTTTTGACTTTAAGGATTTTCAAGGAGAATTTCGACAATACCTATTTTTACCTTGCATGCTTGATTTTAGAGGATACTCTGGTGATAAACTAGTGAATCATTTTATATTTTAGACTCTTCGTTTCAGAGTAGGTTCCCCCACTTTGGTCTGAATTAGTGAGGTTTGACAAAATGTGGACAGCAAATGAATTGCAAATTATATGTAAATGTGTATAAATTAGCAGCAGTTATTAGAATAATTTGCATCAACAGCTCTATAATTAGGCAGCAACCTGAGGGAGAAGGGCAGTGGGCAAAGGGTTCGAGGAAGCTGGGTAGACAGCCCGGGAGGCCTGGGGTCCCCACCTCTATGTTAATGAGGCTCCATCTCCCTCTTCCCCGAGCCCCTTGGCACAAGGCCTTGGAGATCTAAAATCCACACCCTGGTTTCCGTCTTGTTCTTTGCGAAGACTGTTGGTGGGTGTAGCTCAGGGAACTGGGCTTTTCCTGTTCGGTGCAGCACAGCAGGAGGCCGTGGGCTTCCTGAGTGTGGAAGTCTCAGATCTACTGATTTCCGGGCTGCTTTAGCCAAATCAGTCCGTGACTCTCAGTTTCTGCATCCCGGTAACAGCTTTGCAACAAGTGCTTGCTGACACACTGTCTCTTAGCCCTGCCTGGTTCAGATGAGATCCTGTGCGGAAGTGGATAGCCCTCTGCGTGCACTTGGTATTAGTGGGACAGCTGAGTTCATTTAGCCAGCTCGGGCAGATCTGGGGTGAAACCCAGGCCTGGCGGATTTCAGAAACCCTCCTGCATCGCTGTGTCCGGTGGCCAGGCAGGAAGCAGGTGTGAAGTCCTGTTCCTTCCCATGTGATCCGTACTCCTGGTACCACTTGGAGTCCCACACCACGTGGATGCAGGTCTCTGGAGGACAGAGATTGTGTCCTTGTGCTGTTTGTGTCCTATCCTGAGCACTTTTCCATGGGTGTGTGCGGGAGAGTGCCCAGCGCATGGGACCGAGGCTTGTCCATCCGCTCATGGAGGGTGGTTCTCTTTCCCTTTATCCCGGGGCAGCAAGGACAATGACACAGAGCTCCTATCCCTTTGCCCAGAGCTACCTTTGGATTACTCATCCCTGAGCATGAGGGTAGGTCCAGGGGCACGGGCAGTTGGGAAGAACGGATTACGATATAACCAAACACCTGCTTGCCTCTGGAATGAATCATGTGGATTTTCTTTGTAGCATATTTGCCATCTTCATTTGCCATGAAAATACATGTCCGTGCTCTGAACCCAGCCCAGAGGTCAGCACGTGGCTGGAGGAAGACACGAAGGTGTGGGAGTCCCCCACCCCTCCCCCGACACATCCGGGCAGATGCCTGAGGGGTGAGCACGTGTCACAGAGAGATCCCAGGGTTTGGGTTCACAATCAGGTACTGGTTCCTGCTCTGTGATCTTACAAGCTTTCGGAACTTCCTTCCATCCTTCACAGAGTGACCTTGAGGATGAAATGGAATTATATATGTAAAAGGAATTGTCTGTTATTTCATTATGATCAAGGACCCCCAGCATAGCCCAGCTAGATCTTCAGTTCCTACCTATCCCACCTCACATCTGCCTGTCCTTCCCTATGTGCACACATGCGCGTGCGCACATGTGCGTACACACGGCTCCAGTCATGGGCACTGCTGGCCATTCCAACTACCTTCGCTCACACAGCCGACTCTTCCCTGAATGGCTCTTCCTGCTCCATTTGCTTGGTCACTATCTCCTGATTAACTCATCCATTCAACAGATGGATTTTTTTTTTTTTTTTAAGATTTTATTTATTTGAGACAGCGCAAACAGAGGGAGGGGCAGAGGAAGGGGGAGGAGCAGACTCCAAGCTGAGCAGGGAGCCTGATGCTGGGCTCCATCCTAGGTCCCTGAGATCATGACCTGAGCTGGAGGCAGACGCTTAATCCACTGAGCCACCCAGGTGCCCCTGAACAGATGAATGTTTACTGAGCGTCTCCTGCAGGCCAGTCACCACGCTAGGCGCTGGGACACCAGGGCGAGCCAAAGATGGGGTTTACACGTTATAAATGATTTGATGTTCACTTAAATATCACATCCTGTCCTGACATCCATTCTTCCTTCACTGATTTGCACCCCTCCTGTGTACCTGCCCAGCGTCTACAGTTCTTCTCTCCTACTGTCCGTGACATCGTGCTGACTTTCACACTCTGCCCCAACTCTCCCCTCCACCCACTCCTTTTCCTCCTCCTCCTCCCCTACCCTTCCCCTGTCTTCTCTCTCTCTCCCCTTCCCTCCCTCCCGTCTTCCTAGGGCAACCATTTCCTTTGTCCCTCCCTGGAATTTATAAGGCCAATCCTTGAAATGAGAAGGTGACTACTTTCAAACAGATAAAAGAAAGCCCTTCTTTTCCCAGCAGATAATTAATTTGTGTCACTCGCTGGTCATGGAACATAATTGAGGCCAAGGGCTTAGGAAGGCCCTGAGAAGGAATTAGAAACATAGCCACACCAGGGGGGATGTATCCTTCACTGGGCTTCCCTGTCCCTGGGGGGTGGGGGTAGCGAGCCCTGCCCCGTGGAGCGTTCACGGCCCACGCACTGAGCTGCAAGCTAGCGTCCGGGCACCAGCGTCGTCAAAGGGTGGTTGGAGACTAGATTGGAAACCTTGGGTTCGAGTCCCAGGTCTGTCATTTTCTCAGTGGAATGATTCAGATATATTCTCTAGCCTCTTACAGCCTCTGCTTCCTTGAAACCCCTGCATCCTGTGTGTTTCTCCCCCCTGGGCTGCAGAAAGGGTCCAGAATATGCAGTATGGGAGGAGCTCGGCAAGCTGCAGAGTGTAAAGGTCCGAGGGTTCTGTGGATGCTCCTCCTGTCTCCCACCTTTGGGCGTGGACACAGCAGGGAGTATGTTCCCCCGGAAACCTGACATACCAGCCAAGCCGGCTGGTGTGGATCTTGGCTGTAGGGACTGTCACGCAGCCATGGAGTGGGAGTTCCTGGGAGCAGAAGGGACCCAGCTTCCCTGAGGTCCAGAACCGCGTCTGGAGCTCACCAGCGCTGAGGTCTTGGCAACCCCTTTTTCCTTTTGAGACTCTCGGTTTCTTAACCTGCAAAATGGGCGCTGGAGGTCGGAGCAAAGAGAATTGTACCAAATCATGAGTGTTCGAAGTGTATTCCTCGGGACACCGGGGAAAACATTTCAGGAAAGAAGAGAGTTCCTGGAAAAGATTTCAAGAAGAAGTTTGAGGGATGTTGCGTAATGTAGAAAGATAATCAGAGTGCGGATGAGCGTACATAGCTCTCTGAAAAGGCCCGTGGCAGGGACAACTTGTGTTTGTTCAACCTGGTTTGGCCCAAGGGTTGCAGGGCCCCTATTACCGTCCTATAGATGTGGACCTACTCAAGAATATGCCTTGGGCAGCCTCTGACAGAGCTCTTGGGCTTCTCCCTGTCACTTATTTTGTGCCACCGGGATATTCACATGGTAATTCCACCCAGACGGAGGGTGGGGTCGGGGCGGCGCGCCCAGCCTCACAGCGACAATCAGCCAGTGGTCAGCATTGTGCCGTTTTGGAAAGTCCTACTGAGGCTGCCTGCCACCTCCTTCCCAGTGATGCTTTCTCTGGTTAGGTGGCATGTGGCTAGCTATCCCAGAGCTTGCTCGAGGGAGAGGCGGGTAGCAGGGGAGCCAGCAGGCAGGGAGCCCCAGCTAGGCAGCGGGGGAGTGCACTGCAGGTGTGGGCTTGTCGCACACATTGCAAACTGGCCCCCCGAGGCAGGACGTGAGCGGAGTCTCGGGAACCGGCAGCAGGTGTGACAGATCCCACCTGTGGAATCGCAGTAAAGAAAGTCAAACCGTGCAACGTTACTCAGCATTTTCGCAAAAAAGTGCATCGGGTTCTTGAACTGTGCCAGGCCTCACGTGGAAGGCTGGACACACAGAGATAACCCCAGCCCAATCTATGACCTTGAGATGCTCTTGGAGTTGGGGAGGGAAAGGAAAATAGACAGCATATAAATAGCTACCAGTGCCTGCTCTCAGGCACCGGTGGGCAGCGTCGCCTGGGAAGTTGGTTAAAAATTCAGACGCCTTGCTTCTGATATCGAGGGTCAGAATCTGTGGGATAGGGGCTGGGCACCTGCATATTCTGGTATGGGATTAGATTGGGGAATTCGGCATCCCTTGAGTACAATCAGTGGGGAAAACAGGTGCTCTGGGTGACCCTGGACAAGGCCCTCCGTCTCTCCCCAGCTCTACGGAGGCGTGATTGACAGTGTTGTGAAGATATTGAAAGTGTGCACCGGGATGCTTCGCTACACGTACACACTGTGACAAGACCCTCCCCCCATCCATCACTTTTAGTCTTTGTCTCTTCTTTTTCTTGTGGCGGGAGCAGATAAGTTCTGCTCTCCGCATATTTCCATCACACAACACAGTGTTATCACCACATACTACACGAGATCCTTGCACGTTGTTTGTCCCGGCCTTTAGGAGCCAGCGAAGGCAGTAAGGCATGTTTGTCTTAGAGCTGCACGTTGGCATCCTCTGACCAACCTTCCCCTCTTTTCCCTACCCGCTTTTCTGTGCTCTGTTTCGAGGAGTTTGGCTTTTGCCTTAGGTTGCACGTGTAAGGGATGCCAGGTGGTGTTTTCCTCTGCCTCGCCTCGCTTAGCTTCTTTATTGAACACACTCCTGCGTGTGTGGGGGCAGTGACATCAGAACGCCACATGGCGAGCACCTGGCGGAGTCTGGCGTGCCGCAGGAGCTCAGGGGTCATGGCCATTATTGGTTATGTCTATGGAAGTGGACTAGAAACCTGAAGGCTGGAAAAGTCGGAGGGTAGGGAGGAACCTGCTGGGCTCTGGGTGTTTCCGCCGGACAGGCAGCACCGTGCCTTGGTGCAAAGATACCATTTAACCACAGAGGTGGACATGGCGCCAGAAACTCCAGTGCTTTTTTCGAGGGAGTATTCGGGGGACTTGTGAGGTTCTGCAGAGGCTCTTGGCTCTATCCAGCCAAAATCCAGATACCCCGTTACAGCAGCTCCTTTGGTCGGATTCACGTATTTCCTACCAAAGCGTTCACTTTCTCATAGCGCTTGTTAATTTACTGTGGGCATGCCTTACTGCCTTCGCTGGCTCCTAAAGGCCGGGAACTGGACAGTTGACACCATTTCTTCCCCAACCTAGCGCTGTGCAAACAATAAGTACTCGATACAAACCTGTGGCTAATTGATAATTGATCTGTTGCAGCAGGGAGGGCGGATACCAGCTGTGGCTGTTTTGTCCTCAATTTGGGTTCATTTCCACCTTTAAAGAGCTTGTGCATTATTATATTATCATATTATGCAAACCAAATATCCTAAAAAGACAGATAGTTAACAAACAGACTAGTAGATTAGGGATTGCCTATGGGATTCATCCTAATCAACCAGCCTACTTATCTGCCTGTGATCAGGGCCCCGAGTCTTTATCATTCAGCCGAGTGAAGCAACATACCAGGTTCCCAGAGGACTAGAATAGGATTTCAATTACATATCCATTTTTTTATCACTTCGCTGAAATAACACGGGCTCCCTGGCTCTAAATTGCTAAAACCCAGTTTAAGTTAAGGAGACAAATAGGCACTAATTACAGAGCAGTGCGGAGTCCAAAGCTTCAAGGCCCTTGGCCAAGAAATGCCTTCCGTCACATCACCCCCTCCAACGTGAAACGGGAAGAAATTGAAGTTTCCTCTCCTGCTACTTTACTCTCAGGAACCCCTCCCCTGAGGAGTTGCAGAGTATGGGAGCGGGGGTGGGGGTGGGGGGACAGTTACAAAAGTCCCATCTGGGGAGAGAAGTTTGGATGCTCCTCTTTTGGCCGTGGCCAGCTATTAACTTGAAGACCATGGCATCTGTTTCTTTTGCCTAAGAATCCTTGCTGTGGTCTACATTCTATTTTTTTTTTTTTTTAAGATTTTATTTATTTTTTTTGCCAGAGATCACAAGTAGGCAGAGAAGCAGGCAGAGAGAGAGGAGGAAGCAGGTTCCCCGCTGAGCGGAGAGCCAGACACTGCGATGCTGGGGGGCTCAGTCCCAGGACCTGAGCCGAAGGCAGAGGCTTAACCCGCTGAGCCACCCAGGGCCCCCTGTGGTCTACATTCTCAGGCACATAGAAGTCTCCTCTAAATCCTAATCAGAACTGCAGCTTCCCAGTGGAAAGAGTAGTAACACACAGGCACCAGGTGACCCGGTGGGTGCTAGCTCCATAGCCAACTGCTTGAGGGACCTTGCACAAGTGACTTCACTTGGCTGCTTTTGCTTTCTCTTCTATACAGTCATATCCACTGGTAAATATTTAACCAGCTCTCTAGGGAGGAAAAGCCCTTCTTTGTAGCTTTTACCAGTTTCCGTGGTGTAAATACTCCTACCACAGCTGATTCCAAGCTGTCAAGCGGATGTCACTGAATGTGGAACCAAGAAGAGGGGCCCACTGTTGGCTCTCGTGAGCCGGCAGGAGACCGTTTCAGCATGAGACGGTTTCAGTGTACCACTGGCTGAGATCTCGCCCATCACCAAATGAGATGATAATGGGATGGTGGTACAGAGCACACGCCCTCTCTCTGCCTGTCTAGGTGCATCCACATCCCTAGTTCTGAAGGCTAACCTGATGGCAGGCAAGAAGGAAAACATCTAGCTTCTGCCTATCTCAGAGGTGGGGTAAGAATAAAGAAAACCATGTTTTCAATGTGAGATTAAAAATAAAATACGGAATTTTGTTCATTCTTTACATCAGTATTTAATGACTCTGTGATAACATTTATTAACAAAATGTTAACAACCGTCTTCAAACATTCATTGAATGGAAAACAGTCTTCTCTGCTTTTGTGCCTTTGTGAAGGGGAAGGTGGACAATTTATTCCCTGTCAGGAGGGTTTGACAAGAAATAGATCAACAAGGTGCCTTCTCCCCGTCTGTCATGTCCAAGTCCACATGCTCAACAAATGCCCAGCAGCTGTGTATTGATGACACCGCCTGGCCATGAGGACTTTCCTCTCTTACAATTGGCAGAGATCTGATAATCAGGTACGGAGTACTGACTGGACCCTTCAAGGTTCCCCACCGGGCCTCCTGTTGCCCGCGCTGCCATTCATTTGCCCGCATCAAATACCTCTTCCTGTGACTTCTCGGCAGACCCCATGTGGCCTCTTCCTTTGACCCACCATAGCACCCTAGCAATAAAAATCTCTCTCATGACACAGGTCTTACCCTACCTGGACTACAGTCACGGATGTGTTTGGCCTATTCCCCAGACCGTGAGCATCTTGAAAGAAGAGATTAGGTATTATTAATCATTTTTTTATTTCCTGCAGTATGCTTAATAAGTGCTTTTTGAATTTTAATGAATTTGTATGACTAGGCACTGATGTACTTCCTTAATCCAAAGAGTTCTTTAAAAAATGAGTTCAGAAGTTACATCCTATTGAAGAATGTCTAGAATAACATTAACAAGAACCATTGGCATAGGAGACAACCAAATTCCGGGTAAGCTTTGTGGGACGCTGAAAGGCACACACCCTCACCCACTCTTACACGCACACAGTAATTTGCCTGACGTTTCAACTTCTACTTCTTTAAATAAAATACCTATTTATACCACATTTATTAATTATATAATTGAAATTACTTGGACAAGAACATTTTCAATTAAAAAAAAAATCTAAGAACATGAAACATTGTTAGGTGCCACACACACAAGACATTGATATGGTAGAATGGAGTCCCTGTTCTCAGTTTGGTGGGGAGGACAGGTCCATATCGTTGAAATATAAGTGAGTGGTCTGGGGTTGGTTACAGAAGGTTTGACCTGAGCCCTGAAAGATGAAGTAGAATTTGAGTAAGAAGTTGGAAACAAAAGAGTAGGAGGAGAACTAGAGGAAGAAACATAAAGAGTGGGGGGAAAGGTAATTTTGCAAGACTTGAGGGGAAGATGTAAAATAGGGTGGAGAAGGGCATGATGGGGAGGAATCTTGACTGGCCTGTGTGAGGTTTTCTTGTGGGGGATAAATTATAGGTTTATCTGAGAACCGAAAGATGTAGGACCGTCGGTCTCTTTGAGTTTAGCTTTTATCTAAGAAGCCCTGAGAAGTCACCAAATCTTTTGTGCAGGGAAGTAGCCTGATGACAGATCCTGGAGGGTATGAACCGGAGATGATAGACCGCTGGAGTCAGAGCTTCCACTGGGACTGGCCAGGAGAACCACATGGCAGCCGTGAGGATGGACCTTATGGGACAGGAGTCAAGGCCCCAAGGAGGAAGCATGACTTGGGGACTGGTCGAACTGCTTAATAGTGAGTCACAGATCAAAGTAAAAGGTGATGGGTGGGTAGCTCTTGAAAGAATGCAGATTATGGGAATGAGATCTGAGCATAGAAGTCATTGAGAAACCCAAGAAGACCCATGGAGCTGGCTTCTCTGGCTGTCTCTCTTTCCCTCTCTCTGGATCCTAGGACCAATTCTTCCTCTTCCTACACAGCTTCTCTACATCCTTCTCTCTACCCACTGGCTTTCTTGTCCCTCAATAACTTCAGCTTTCCTGAGTCAGCCATGACCTCCAGCCCTCCCACTGCTAAGTGACCCAGAGGCTCACTGTCTGCCTCTTCACACTTCTGAGAGGAAGCTCCTGACTGACCCAGCATTCCTTGACTGTTACGTTACAAGGTCGTGGCTTGCCCGCCAACCTATGGCTGGGTTGGTCTTAGCTCAGATGCCCAATCCCTGCCCAATCAGCTGTGGTCTGGCAGTGAGGGAGGATGGGCTGGGGCCAGAATCTGGGTCACATGATAAAAACCAGAGCCCAGGCGCTGCAGGCAGGGCCTTAGAATAAGCAACGGGGGAGTTGAGGGGGGAAGGTATGATGATTATTATTTCTTTACATATTTTTTGGCTTTAGAGGACAAGGATAATGATAGGGTCAAATATGATGAGCCACTCACTAGACTCGCTGGTTGGAAGAAGAGAAATGGCAGTGACAGAAGAACAAGAAAATGTGCCAGGGAAGGAAAATGACATGGTCATGTAGGGGCAAGTTGAATTTCCCTTATTCATTCATTTGGCAAATATGTATTGACTGCCTACCACATGCCAGGATAGCGTGAGGTAGGTCACAAGGTATACACAGGCTTAAGACATGGAAGATGATAATGGAACATTCCGTAATATAATAGTAATGATGATACTTCCCATCTCTTAAGCGCCTACTGTACACAGCATGCTTTTGATATATGATCTCATTTAGCCCTTATAACCATCTTTAAAAAGACGGTATTAGTCATCTCATTTTACAGTTGGGGAATTTAAGGCTCTGAGACACCAAATAATTATCCTAAGACCACACAGACCAATAGATGGATGGGCAAATAAAATGTGGTATGTATGTGGAATGGAATATTATTTAGCCTTAAAGAGGAATGCAATTTTGGTAGATGCCATAACATGAATGACTTTGGAAAACATGATGCTAAAGGATGTAAGCCGGACACAGAAGGGCAAATATTATCTGCATTCTTTCGTGTTGTATCTCTGGGAAGCAAATTCGTAGAGACCTAATAGACCACCGATTACCAGGGGCTGCGGGGAAAGAGAAATGGGGAATTACTGTTTTGTGGCTATGGAATTAACCAGCTCTGGAGTGAGGATGTTGGTGATCATTGCACAACACTGGGAATGAGCTTAGAGCCACTGAACCACACACTTAAAAATGGTCAAAATGTTGATTTTATACCCCCTATATTTGATCTTATTATAAAGAGAAGTTGCAAACAAGTTCCCCTGGCCGCTGCGTGGAGAGTAGATTGCGGGGTTTTGTGGGGGTGGGGGAAGACCAACACGGGGGGGCTTCCATGTGCTCTGAGTGGTGTGATGGGGCCTCAGACCAGAGCGGTGCCAGCAGAGATGGAGAGAAGACCAGAGATGGGCTGCAGACGCATTTCGAAGGCAGAGAGCTGGCAGGGTGAGCCATCCGCACAGAATGTAAAGAAAGAGGGGATGTGTGTGACATGCAGGACCTTGTCGTGGGACACACGATGCATGACGGGGTTGGGCTCTGATACTTTGGCGGAAAACAGCCGACACGCCCCAAGAAGGTAGAAGCATCCCACTTGCGGAGTGCCGTCCGAGGGGGCAGGTGGAATCGCAAGGAGAAGGGTTTGGGGTCAACGTTCAAAAACAGCCACTGGTCTCTTCCAGCGATGCTGAGCTCACCGAGCGGCAAGTGCCCGTCTGAGGGGCTGTGGGAGTTGCTCTTGGTAAGGCAGCCTTGCAGAAGATACACGTAGGACGAAGCGATCTTTAAGACCCTTATCAATCCTCAGATTCCTTCATCCTGGGTTTTTGGAGGCCTTTGCACACACAATTTCACAGAAGGCAGATTACAGAAGTGGGGAGTGAGGGAGCAAGGCTTGGCTGGAGATTGCGATGGAGATAATTTTTGAGACTCTCCTAACCAGGGAAGTCAGCGGGGTCCAAGAGCATTTTTTTCTTCTGTTCTTTCTTTCTTTCTTACTTTCTTTTTTTTTTCTTTTCTTCCTTACTTCTTTCTTTCCTTCCTTCATTCTCCCTTCCTCCCCCCTGCTCGTCTTTAAAATGGAGGAACATTTTCTCACCCTGGCTGTTCTCTATGGGGACCCTGGGCAGGAGGTGACAGGAGGCTGGCTGGTCAATACAGGTTCGAACTGGGACCTCGGGAGCAGTTCCTTCCCCATTAAGCAGGTCCCACCCCCGTGTCGTCGCTGCTGCCGCAGTCGCAGTCATTCCCTGACATGCCGTCACCGGCAACCTCCTTGGCTCCAATCACTTTCTGCCGTGTACCTGTAACACGCAGATCGCCGGTAACTTGACTCCAGAGAACCAATTAGCACAGACCCAGCCTGGGTAATTACAGCCTGATAAGATCCTTGCAGCAGATATCCAGGGCAGATAAAGCATGAGGTAGCCATTTCTCAGCAGGACTCGGTGGGAAACAGTATTATATCTCGCCTTTTCTCCTCCCCATCTCTGCCCTTGGACCCCCAGCTCTGCCTTTCCCAAATTTGAACGCGGCCCAGAGAGGAAGGAGATGAGAGGGGCTGAGGAAAAGGGGAGAGACCCCAGAGTGGACAGCCACCTCTCCCGGGGCCAGGCAGCTACCTGCACTTGCCTTTCCATCAGCCCGGACAGGCTGCTGCCATCAAAGCTGGAGATGAGACCAACCAACGAGGAGAGCCAAAGGGTTCTGATTTGAGTGACCAGACACGGGAGGGGACTGCACATGACATCTCCATGGCTGGCTGCTGGGCTCTACTGACCATGGCCTCTGGCCCAGAGCCACCCGGCATGTTCCCTCAAACAGCGGGGGCTGCGACCCCTTGCCCTCACTTGCCTTGTGGACCTGGGCAGAGGCTGTCGCTATGCATAAACCTGTCTCTCTTCCTCCCTCTGCTCTTTGCTGTGTTGGTCTCCTGGACCACCCCCCACCCCAACAGCCCCTCCCCAGCCTCCCCACGGAGGCTGCCTTTAGTCCACTCTGCACACTGCAGCCCAACGAATCGTTTTAACATGCAAATCCAGTTACACCGGTGCCTTGTTTAAAACTCTTCGCAGGGGCTCCCCACTGCCACCAGGATAATGTGCAAACACAGCCTTAGCACGGCTGATTTTCTTCCCGTCAGATCTATTAGGAAACAAAACACCGCAGACGCCGCTGAGACCCACCGTACACCGTTCTCGACCCCCATGTCTCCTTTTTCGAGGTCTTCAGCTGTAGACTTCTCTTCTGTGCGTGGAGATTTTAGCGGTGAAATTAGCCAACGGTGAAGCTGATGTCTATTTCTGGCGCACAGTTCCCTGAGTCGTGACACGGGTGGATGTGTGCGCCGCCGTTGCCCCCGGAATACCAGCCAGTCTCCTCACTCTGGAACATTCTCACCTGCGCGGCTGTTGGTGGTCAGACTGCCGCCCTTCCCAGTCTGCTCTCCACCGCTCCGGTTTTCTTCAGAAGTGCTTCCACGCGAGCACGCGGAGAGTAACCTTCTGAGGCTGGCTTCTTTGCGCGGCACCGTGCCTGCGAGGCCGATGCCAGTGGTTGTGTGTATCGAAGTTTGTTTTCCTTTTTGTGGCCATGGCTTGTCTTTCATTTCGTGGATGAAGACCGGTTGGCGGATCCACTCCCCTGCACAACACGGCCCCCTGTGGTTCCTGACCTCGGCGCCACCCGTTTCTTCTCATGGGGACCCCTTCTCCCCTTCTCCTCCTCTTTGCCAATCTGACTCCTCACCCCTCTTCAGACATCATTATAAATGTTCCTCTGCCAGGGGCGCCTCTCAGGCTCTAGACAGAATTAGATTATGCTCCTAAGGCTTCTTCCATGAACACTCATCTCACAGTTCGGGGTAGTAGCTTTTTGGTGAAATCACCTGCCTCCCTCACCGTCAATAAGCTTCATGAGGGCGAGGGCTGTGGCCGTGTTGTTTGCTGCTGTACTTCTATCCCCTTGCAAGTCCTAATAAATATGTCTTAAATGAATGGATTCCAACCTGATTTTATGTCCCTAATGTTGAATATTGTACCAAACATTCAGTAAATCACGATGGATATATGACAAATTAGTGGAGATGTGTCCTCTGGTGTCCACCCCTCAAAAAACATGCAGGTGTCTGCTGCTTTGTCTCTACTGCTCACACCCCATTCCTAACCCTTTCAAATATTCCCCCTTTTCTGAAGAGGTACAGATGGAAATGGAGGTAACTTGCAATCCTGATGCACCAAAATAAGGTAAAGATGTAGATTGGGATAAAGTACAACTGAGAAGGAATAGAAATATGAGAAGGAGAAAAAGCTAGAACACAGGAATTCAGGCTATAAAGTCTGAGCTTCCCGGCAACCAGAGACAAAGGGGAAGCCATCAGTGACAGATTTTTGCATCGTCTATTAGACAAAATTATACCAGTTTTCCCCGAGAAGCTGAAGCTGAGGGAAATTTCTCATGTGGGACTTCAAAAAGGAGCACAGAAGCTAAAAAATACCGGGCTTCCTTTAAATGTAATAGCTAGACCCTGAGCTCTCCTGTCAAGCATTCCTTCGGTGCCAACAGTATGCCGAAACACAAGTCAGTAAATCTGCTTCCGCAAGGAGCCAAAACCATGGGGTCCAGATGTGCAGTTGTCTGATGGTCTGGCTTGATCCGGGGATAAAATCTAGACTATCTGGAGGAGTAGATGGACCACATGTCCTTCAGGTAATCCTCCGTGATTATTATTTCTTGCCCTGGGCTTTTCATGACAGCCAGCAGCAGACAGTTGGAGTTTATGTCTCCCAAGAAGAGTGTGGAGAGTTGTCAACACACGCCAGCACACATTGTTCATCGATCAACCAAGTGAATGGCAGGAGGGGAGGGTCTTCCTATGAAATCCAGGGGCCTTACCAAGGCCCTTATCTGATGGGCTACCATTTCCCCACCAGCCTCAAGTAGGCCACAAATAGAAGATCATAGACCAGAAACTGAGATCTCCCTCCCCATCCCAAGACTCAAGTGTATTCAGTACCAGGAAGAGCCCTTTTAAAAAATTTGGTTCGGTTTCCGGAGGATTTAAAAAGAGAGCCCAAAGATCATCTCAGATCCTGGGATTAAATACTGGGAAGAGAATGAGCGTCCCAGCTAGCCTTTGGGTAGAGAACGCATTCCCATTCTCACAGGGTTTTCTTTCAATGCTCCCAGACACAGGGCAAGAGGTAGGCTGGGCAAGGCTCGCCGTTATTCCCATTCTACAGATGATGAAAACATACAGAGGAGGCTAAATGAGTTGCCTAAAGCCGCACCACGTAATATGTTAGAACCAACACTCCAGGTTTTCTGGACTCAATTCTATGTTCTTTGCACTCCCCATTTGATATATTGATGTTCTAGAATACAACATGCTGATGTAGTGCGAAGATTTTCCTGAAATAATAAGAGAGGCAACTTTTATCTTTAGATCAAGAAGAGAGAGTTTCCAACTGTAATAAAAAGGATTTGGGTTCGACATTAGGAAGATATTTCTGCCAGGGAGAGTCATAAAAGTCATAAGAATAGGCCACTGAGGGGAACGCTGGAATTTTCTTACTTATAACCTTTAAGAATGTGAGCGCTGGTCTCAGTCTGAGGACCGTTTTGGGGTTATCTTCTTTAGAGACCTCGCATCTGCCTTCAACGTCCTTTTGACTCCCACCCTGTCCTTCTGGAGCACCGCTGGGGTCCTTGGAGGCTCGGTGGTGGGGAGGAGGCAGTTAGCAGGGGCAGCTGCCGGTCATGGAGTCGTTCCACAGCAGTGGCTGGGCTCGACCCCAGCTGGATGAGACGCGCTGTAGGATTGGCTTTCACCAGTCCAGGTGCAAAGGCTTTCACGAAGGAAAGGGTTATAGAGACGTGGACAGGCCAGGGGAACCGGTGGTCATGGTGAGGGCTGGGAAATCAGGAGTATCGATGGAGTGGTGAGCCGTGGCAGCCTGGGAACTCCGTGGGCCCCAGATTCAAGGGCAAGAGCCTGTCTGGCCAGAGCCATAGAGATGACCGCTGCTCTGCCAGGTTCCTGGTGTCAAAGCAGGGGCGAGAGAGGCCGGGAACAAACCCCCACCTCTCTGTCCCCTGCCTTCTGATCGCTCTCTAGGGCTTTCAGGGCCTCACCCAACAAGGAGCTGTTCAGCAAGAGAGTCTGGGGGGGTGCCACCCCCAGAGGTCAGCATCCTGAGGCCAGAGCAGGGCAGAGAGGAGCAGAGAATGGACCAGAGAGGGGCAGGAGCACACAGAAAAAAGCCAGCACAGTGGGGACCACACCCAGAGACCCCCTGCCTGCCCCTGCTTTCCTTCTAACAATAAACACCCCCACACACACACACATACACACACACGTAACCTGCACAACAAGAAAAGGGTAACTCAGAGTAACGGGGCAGTGAGTGCTAGGGAGAAACACAGAGCAGGTGGAGAGTGTGAAAATGGAAGGGTGCTTTTAAAAAAATTTATTTAACTTCAGTTACTTAACATGTAGTGTATTATCAATTTCAGAGGTGGAGGTCGGTGAGTCATCAGTCCCATATACACCCAGGGTTCTCTCCATCACGTGCCCCCTGCATGCCCAGCACCCAGGGACCCCATTCTCCCCCTCCAGCAAACCTGTCTGTTCCCTAGAGTTGAGAGTCTCTTTGAGAAGGGGACTTCTTTAAGTAGAGCAGCCTGGGGCCTGGGAGCAGGTGCCGTGGTGCGGAGATCTGGACGAGGGGAGTGTGGCGGCCTGCTTCCAGCCAGCGGAGAGAGACCCTCCCTTGCCAGCGCAGGCTGGCTCTGCAGAGCTCCCCCCTCTGCCTGTGTGTCACGCAGGCGGCCCTCCAGGACTGGGCATGGGGCCCAGCAGTCCCCCTCGGCTGCCGGGAAGGCACATGCAGGCTGCACGCAGTAGGGTCCGCAGAGCGACACCTTCCTTCCGCCAGGGGGCTGCGGCCTTAGCGAGACACGCGGGGGGCTGCAGTGAGGGGATGCTCTTCCCAAGTGCTAGGCAGTGACCCAGAAAATGCCTCAGACTCCCATGGCTTCTCCCCAAGAGTCTGAAGAGAGTGGCAGCTGGCGGGCAGGTGACAGAGCCCCCATACCCAACGATGGTGTCTCCCCGCGGT
Source organism: Mustela lutreola (assembly GCF_030435805.1). Classification (NCBI taxonomy): domain Eukaryota; kingdom Metazoa; phylum Chordata; class Mammalia; order Carnivora; family Mustelidae; genus Mustela; species Mustela lutreola. The sequence goes on along the minus strand of NC_081290.1, from coordinate 187,662,483 downwards.
GGTCTGGAGGCCCCGCAGGCGGCTCTCATTGGGACGGAGGGACTCACATCCACCCGCCCCCAACTCAGGCACAGACATGGTTCTCTCTCTCTAACACACACACACACACACACACACACACACACACACACTTCTAGAAGTACAGGGTTCCAGAAAAGCCCACAGCAGGAACCCTCAGCTGGAGTGTGCTGGCTCTGGGAGGGCCTCCTGGAAGAAGGGACTCTTAAACTGAGACTCAGAGGCAGAGCAGGCATTAGTACAGCAGACTCGGAGGCAGAGCAGGCATTAGTACAGCAGGAGAAGGCAGGAAAACGTTCTAGGCAGCAAGAACCAGGTACAAAGGCCCTGAGGTTGGGGAGAGAGAACGCTGGCTTGCTCGCGGCCGGGAACACGAAATTCAGAATGGCTGTGGAGGGAGGTGGGAGAGGTTGGAGAGGGGGCTGGTGGGCTGGGGTCCTCCACGCTCTCCTTCGGGTCCCCCCTGCGAGCTTCAAACTGGGAAGGACAGAGTCACGTTTCCTATTTCTGGGGAGCTTTACAGCGTGCACAATGCTTCCATGTCCATTTTTCATCTGCTTCTGTGTCCATTTTGATGAATGACGGGGCTGAGATTGTGAACACAGGTGAGAACAGAGGCTCTGTGACACCTGGTGACTTGTTCAAAGGCTCCCAGCCAAGGGTCAGGACTCATGGCCTGGTCTTCTTCCTCCTAGCCTCACACTCCTCGCCTCCCCGCAAAGTCCCCTTGTTTGGGGCAGGGTGACGGTACGGTCTGTGCCCGCAGACCGCACCCGACAGGAGGCTTCCCTGACACCCCCTGGCCTCAGGCTCCTGCCCTGGGTCAGCGCACTACAGACGCTGAGGACGCTGAGCACACTCGGCCATCCTGAGGCCCTGCCTGGCTCCAGCTCTGTGGCTGACGCTAGGGTCCTTGAGTCCCCCTTGTCCATGTCCACACTGGCAAGGGGAGCCTGGGCAGGACCCAGCGCTGATTCCAAGGTCATTTCTGTTCTCTGAAGGGGACAGGGGGTTGCACGTTCTCAGGTAGGAACATTTCACTCTGTTCTCCTGGGTACCCCCTGTCAGCCACCCGCCTCCGTTAAGCTGCTCTCCGGTCCCTGCTTGAATCAGTCCTTTTATCTCCAGGACCTCCCTCCCTTGCTCAAGGTTCTGTTATCTCCTGGGCTCTCTGTCCTTCTCAGACATTGTCTCCCTTTCCAGGAGCTTCCCTCGCTGCCTGGCAGCCCCAGCCTTTGTTCCTCCATTCTCTCTCGCACCCCCATCCTACCTCTTCCACGGCAGCCCCTCCCCAGAGAGGGGAACCCCTGGCTTGGCCTCCCAGCCCTGTGCTTCAGGGAGTCACGGTGGAGAAGACTTCATGACTCACCTGCCTCGTAGCGGAGCCGGGTAGGAGGGGGCGATGGGGGGCGGGGGTAGGATGGGGGACAAAGAGACTTGGAGACTGAAGGAAAGAGCAGCTATTAGTCACCAGGGGGACAAAAAGAAAAGGAATTGATCAGATAGCAGGTGGCCCAAGAAAGCTCCCCACAGCCCAGATCAGCCCTGACTTTAATAAGGGACTGGAATTAGAGCCGGGCCGGGAAACGCGTTTCATGCCAGCCCAGTCCCCTCCGTGCCCCAGCCCCCAGGGGCAGGAAGAAAGGTGAGCAGGAGGGCACCTGGGGTGGATGGCACTTGTGTCATTGGCAGCTGAGGGGAAGAAGATCAGGGGGCAGAGAAGGAGATGGAGGCAAGAGAAAAAAGAAGGAGTAGCTCCTGGATTCCCCAGGGGCTCTGAATATCTCACATGCATCCCAATGACAGGACACAGTGTGGGGTCCTTTGTCTCTGGGTACTTCTTCCCTTCTATCCCTTTCACATAGCCTGCTTGCCACGTGACCAAATAGTAGTAAAGGATGACTACGGGTATGTAGTCACTAGCACCTGTGGGTATCAGACTCCGGGAAGGGCCCGGGAATGGGAGATGAGGGCCTGATCCGTGCTGCCGAGATGTTCACTGCCTAATGAGAGACAAAGGCATGCACGTGACCACTCACCCTACTTGACGTCACCGTGAAAGTGATCTGTGCAAAGTCCAGTGGTGGCCCCACTCTGACCAGAGGGCTAGGTGGGCTTTGTGGAGCGTGGCCTCTGAGCCAAGACCTAGAGAACAAGGCAGAGTAAGCCAGACAGGCAGAGAGAGGAAGGGCAGTCAAAGGAAGAGTTTAGGTAAAGCTTTGGGGGTCACTGATGAGCACAGTGTGTTTGGGGGAAATGAGGGATGTGGGAACAAGAGAAGCTCATAGCTGATGTCCTCTATTGGGCTCTGATTGACAGGTGGCAGCAGGATGGGAGGGTTCAAGAGGCTTCCGCCTTTCTCTGTTACAAATAAAATCTTCAAAAAAATAGAGATTGATTAAACTATATTTTTTAAAAAATCCCTTCCTGGCTCCCCATTATAAGGATGAAATATGAACTCGGAGACACTGTCCATCGAGATGCCCCTCCTACCCGCCCAGTCTCATCTCCCCCCATGAACCTCTGGGAACCCTCCACGCCCGCATCTACACCCCACTGTCGTCCAGCAGCCAGCAGGTTCCAGAATCGTTGTGTTTTCTGGTGCTGCATGACTTGGATCTTGCTGTTTTCCCTGTTCAGAATGTCCTTCCTTCCCTCGTCCACCACGCTGGCATTCCCTACATTTTTCAAGTAATTTTCAAGTAATTTAAATTCTATCCTGGGGCAGCTCACTTGACCAGGCCCACAGCCCTCTGCTCGGTGAGAAGGGATCTTGCTGGGGCCCCATAACTCGGTTTGTCTCGCATTGACAGCTTTTATCAGACTGTGTCATTGATGTGCTTGTGCCCCACGATGACGGAAGCTGGCTCTTTCATCTTTGTATCCTCAGTGCCCAGTATGGTCTCTGGCACATAGTAGGTGTTCAGTAAATATTCAGTGAAAATATGTACGAGCCATTAAAATTATTCTATCTCTTGATCTGGTACTCCCAATTGTGGAAATGTATCCTGTAATTCTTTCCTGGATCACTTCCGGATCTATTACAGTATTTGCATATCAACTATGTACCGAATGCTTACGCACCAGACAAGGGGACCAGACCAATCATCCCCATTTGCCTGGTGCTATCCTGGTCTTACAACTCAAATGTCTGTTACCCTGGAGATCATTCAGTCCCAGGCAAGTCGGTTTGGCTCACGCAGGGCTCCATTGTTCATGGCTGGAGTTAACGTGGTCAAGCAGGTGGTCGAGGTCCTGTGCTTACATCCTAGAAAGTAGGGGATGACCAAGACAGTAAGACTTGGAGCACGCTGTTACAAAGGCTGGCACCAACTATGAGTACTCAGAATAAAAAGCAATGATGGCCACACGTGTGTGTGTGTGCACACGCATGTGTACGTGTATGTGTGTGTGTGTGTGTGTGTGTGTGTGTGTAGGCAGAGGACGGTTTCTAGAGGAGATGGGATGTGAACCGGACTGTGAAGGAACTGGAGGGGTTCTCCCAACAGACAAAGTGGGATCTCTACCCTCCTGCCGCTCATGCTCGGTCCCACACTGAATTCTGGGCTGTTACTTTCTCCAAGGGAAGGATCAGGTTCCGATATGGTTTCCAACACCCTTCCTGCGCCAGCCCACAGTTGCCTATTCTGTTATCTGCTCACTGGGTTCTAGTCTTCTTGGAACAGGAAGGATTCCAGTATCAGGCTCTGTCCTGAGTCATACTGGCAAGCAGGGCACGCTTACTTTCAATTCTTGTCCCCTTGCCCCAGTGTGGTGTTGTATGGGGAACTGTGTCCCCCAAGAAAGCACCTGTGCCCGTAGAAAGGCCAGTGAAGTGAGGTCAGAGGTGTGGACCTGTATCAGAGGTCCTATGATCCTATAGGACTGATGTCCTTAAAAAAAAGGAGAGATACCAGAGAGACCTCTCCCTACCTGCAAGCCCAAGAAGGAAAAGCCAAGTGAGGACACTGAGAAAAATTGGCCGTCTGTAAGCCAGAAAGAGCCCTGACCAGGAACAAAAGGTGCCAGCACCTTGGACTTCTCATGTCTGGAACTGTAAGAAAATAGACGTCTGTTGCCTAAGTCACCACGACTGTGGCCCGTGTTACAGCAGCCCAAGCCGCCCCACAGAAGGATGCATTTCCTGGCTGAGTCTGCTCTCTCCAGCTGACCTGCCACCCTTTGGAGCCCAGACGCAGTAGTAGACTGCTCCCGCAGGTACGGGGCCCAGCATGGTGAACGGTAATGACCTTGTCATAGGAGAGGGAAGACTTCCAGTAGCTGGAGGAAGGAACCAGGATCTTAGGACAAGGACATGTGTGGATAAAGGAGCCAATGGTGCTCACTTGCTCTTTCTCCTGAGACATCTTTCCTCCCCTGGGAAGGGAGGCACAGATTGTACTCTGGCGGTGCTCATGCAATTATTGTCATCAAAGGTGGGAATTTGGAGGCCTCCCATGTGCTAGAACCCTGAGGTCTTTTTTTGGCCACTTGCTAGATACATATTAGAGTTATGGAATGATTTTATGGCTGATCCTCACATCCAGGCTTAGATAGAGAGACTTGGCATTATCCCCATTTTACAGATGGGAAAACTGAGGCTCAGGGTCCAAGTGCTCTCTTTCAGGTCACACACCCACTGGATGAGAGACCTTCGCCTCAGCTCTAGGTCTGTTTCCCTCCCAAGCCTGTGGTCTCCCCACCCCACTGCCCTGGAACAAAGACCCCATCCTCGGGTGGGTGTAGCCTGGGTTGCCCCTCGGACCAGCAGCCCATCCAGTCCCTTCTCATTCCTGCTCTCTGGTCAGGGAGCCTGTTTCCTGGGCTGAGAAGCAAGCCCGGAGCTATTCTTTCGACAATTGTTCCTTTCAGTCCAGATTTGTTTTTTGATTTGTTTTCTGTTTGTCTTTTCTTCTGGGGAGGGGAGGGGAGGCTCAGCCTTTTCTGAGAACTCCATGTTTATTTCTCCTTCTGTTGTGTGGGGATTTTAAATGATGAGGCTTTGATTTTTTCTGCCTCCTTGGGAGATTTGTGCAATTTTTAAAAACACACACTGGCTCTGGTACTACACTGCTGCCCGACTTCGCCTGCTGAGGACCCCATGGGTCTGTGACGGAGCTAGTCCCCCCACCTCGCATGGAGCCCACAGAAGGACGGACCCCGGCTTTGCTGCGTGCAAGAGGAGGGGGAGAGACATCAGGTATGGAGGGGGTCCCCGGAGAGCGTCCCTGCCGGGCTGCTTTGGAGCCCTCGTGTGTGAGTGTACAAGCCCACCCTCGGCTCTGAGAAGCCTGCACGTGACACAGGAGAAGGGATGCGAGGGAGCTTTCGCTTTTGGCCGAGAGCAAGCATTTGAGGGAGCAGACGTGAACACCGTCATGTGGATACTCGAGCATGCCAAGGAAGGAGAGGTGCCAATTGTATGTCCTCGGACACACGAGTGTGTTGCCACATCTGTGTGAGCACATGCACAAAGCCCAGATAACCACACGCTTGCCTGGGCGCCGGATGGCAAACAGGCAGGAGAGACGGCAGGTGAAGCTGGGAGCTCGTGTGTGCGCAACAACGTTCCAGGACGGGCGCCTGGGTGGCTCAGTCCGTTAAACATCTGCCGTTGGCTTGAGTCATGATCTTAGGTCCTGGGATCGAGTCCCGAATCGGACTCCCTGCTCAATGGGCAGCCTGTGTCTCCCTCTCCTTCTGCCTGTCCCTCCCCTCCTTGTGCTTTCTCTCTCTCTCAAATAAATAAATAAGTAAAATCTTTTAAAAAAATGTTCATGGAGCACAGGTGCTGCATTAGGAGACCTGGGTTCAAGTGCCCAAACTCTGGTTTGGTGATGGTAGGACATATTTTTAAGCAGATTCAGGAGTCCACAAAGATGTATATATATGTGCTTGGGTTTCTGTTCATGCGAGCATCTGAGCGCCATGGGATGTGTCTTGTGTCACTGCGGGTGTGCACTGTTGAGTGTGTTTGGGGCTCCGTGATCCCATGTTTGCAGGGAACGTGGGAGAAGAGGAGCCGGGGCCACCTGAGAGAATGCCAGGGTGCATCTGGGTGTGCTGTGTTCACAGCCCCGGAGAACCTCAAACGGCAGCAGCCCGGCCTACGAAGAGCGCTGGAGGGCAGTGTAAGGCTGCACACATTTCTGGAGCCTCAGGATCAGGCCCCGGCCTGGCTAGGATTCCAGCAGTGTCTGTTACCACGGCTATCACTAAAAGGACACTACTTATGTCTGTTTGTGTTTAAATCCCCATGCTTGTGACACCCCCTTCTGAAATGCATGCCCCGTTCCCTTGGTGCTTCCTTCCCTTGCAGCTCGGGAGCCAAGCGTCCTCCCAGTGTCCAGGGGAAGGCAGGGGGAAGTCGACCCTCCATTATTCCAACTCCCCTTCCCTCCCTGAAACCTGGGGCCATCAGGGCATGAGTTAGGACCCTCCCAGAAAACCAGGGAGCTCGGTGAAGATAGAGGACCCCCCACAGGTCTTTGGGTCCAATCTCCTGGCCTAGCCCAGGTCTGGGCACGGGGTGGGACTAAGGATGATGCCAGGGGTCAAGGCTGCAGATAGACAAGACCTGGCCTAGCAGACCAGGCGGGGATTGGGGTCACCAAGGGGACTGTAGACCGTAGGCCTGGTCCCAGGCTGCACCAGGCAGGCCTGCAGACCCTCACAAATGCCCAGCTCTTGGCCCCTGCCTATTTTGTACCCGGGAAGAGGAGAGGTTGGAGGAACTGGGAATCGCCCTGAACGGAGAGGGAGACTGAGCCAGGATGTGGGGTGCTCGCTCCTGCTCACAGGTGTTGGGCCATATTAGTGCATCTCTTAAAAGGCAGGGCCAATGAGGCCTCAGTCATCGGGTCCCTTTGCACATCAGCGACTCAAATTAAGCTGTTGCAGGCCACACGCTGGACTGGCCGCCAGGCCTTATGGGTATCGTGGCTTGTACAGACCAGAGGTGGGAGGCACACGCTAAGCACGCCCCACTGGAGGTGACCGGCAGTGGCCTGTCCCTGGCTTTGCCCACCAGACAAACCTGAGTGTCCCCACGTGGGACACTGACTATACTTGGGCACCTCTTTACCTTTCCTCAACATTGCTTCCTTCATCTAAAAAATGAGGAGTTTAGATTGAATTATCTCTACACTTCCAGCACTGACATTTCATGATTCTATTAACTAATTGAATTGGATGGACATTATAGGGAACGTTGAACAACAGGCTAATTTTTCTTTGAACATTAACCAGATCCCCGGGCTGTGTCATCGTCAGGTCAGCAGAAAGCAGCCTCTGAAATAATTCTACCTTCTCTCCTTTCACAAGTGAACAGATTCACCAAGTCATGCTTGGAACATTCGGTGGGGGAATCGGAAGGTACGTTTTGAGTTTCCTGGTGGTTGGGATGTTTTGGGCACTAGTGGGTCCTTCGAGAGGAGGAGACCCCAAGCTCGCTCCAGCTGTCACACCCAGGCCTGTCTGCCCTTGGGCAAGAAAATTGGGGGGGGGGGGTCCAGGAAAGTGGGGGTTTGAGAAGCAGATCCAAGCTCCTCCAGCAGAAACAGAGGACAGGGGTATGACTGGAGGGAGCCAAGGAATGCTGGAATTCTGTTTTAACTCCTGACTTCCTGGTCACCCATGCTCTGGAAAGTCTTTCTTCCTGATGGATAAGTGTCTCATGATTGAATTGTGTCCTCTCCCTGCCCCCAGTTCATATGTTGCTGTCACTCCCAGCATCTCAGACAGTGACCTTATGTGGACATAGGGTTGTTGTAGATATAGATAAGGTCATCCTAGAGTAGGGTGGGCCCCTCATCCAATACGCAGGGTGTCCTCAGCCAAAGGGAAAATACAGACACAGATCCTCATGGAGAATGCCACGCAAAGATGATGCGTGTGGTGCTTCTACAAGCCAAGGGATGCTAACTGTCGCCACAGCCACCAGAGGCTGGGCAAGAAGGCTCAGACGGATCCTGCCCTCATAGCCTTAGAGGGCGGACACCTTGATCTTGGGCTTCCAGCCTCTGGAACCATGACCCTAGTCCCCCAGTCTGTGGTGCTTGCTATTGTAGCCGGAGCTGACTAATACAGTAAGAGATACCACCTGCTGGAGAAAGCCTTCCTCCCCGTCCTCCCCTGCCTCCAGGGGGGAGCAGTGATTCAGGTAGACGGACTAGAACAGCAGGTAAACTCCTCAGAGAAAGTGGTTTTTGGAGCCCAGTCTGGCTTCATATGGATCTAGCTATTTCCACGGACCAGGAAGTCCTTCCTTCTATCCTACCTAAATCCCACTTGCTGCAACTGTGGCCCTTTCTGTCTTATTTTGTCCTCAAAAGAGACACTGGTCAACCAGAACCCCAACTTCCAGAAACCCCTACCTTCGTTGCCTAACGGTTACAAACGGAATCTCCTTCCCGTAACAGCTGACTGTTCCCACCCCCTGGAACGAGGGAAACCTAGGGTGCTCAGTTCCCCCTCCCTGTCCAGACCCAATCCCCCAAACATGCATGTGATGACCTTTTCTCCCACCTCCCGGAACAGGCAGGCGAGACAGGAGGTGCCCCCCCCCCATCCCCCAGCTCAGGCCTCTCCCGCCTCCCTGGCCCCCAGCACCCGGGCCGTCCTTCCCAAAGACGGTGTTTCTTGGTGTCCTCCCACATGCCTTGTCTCCACACACAATGCAGAGAGAAGTCGTGGGGACCGCGAGGCAGCGGCTGCAAAATCGTGGTGACCGAGGAGAGGGCCTGATTGCTTGTGCATAGCTGCTGAAAGGGGTCTTGACATTTTAAGTGCTCGTCAGAGTGAGGAATGACAGCCACAGACAATGAGACACTTCCTCTTTGCCTTTTGCTGGCTATTAATAAGTGTTTCTGATTCTGCAGATGTGGGAGAGATTCTGGGCCACTGGGCTGGGTGGGCTGGGCATTTTTTTTCTCACTCTGTCTGTCTCCCAGTCCGCAGTCCCTCCTCTCTCCGCCGCCTCCCCCTCCTCCGTGAGCTATCCGCCCTCCATCTCCAGCTCTCTCCTAGGTGCGGCCAGGCTGTTTGTCTTGGAGTCAGATTCCTTAGTGCTTGGGAAATGTCATTAGGCAGCTGGTCTCCGACCCGCTCTTGGCTCTTTGCTAGAATCCAATCCCTTCGTCTCCCAGGCTTGGACCAACTGCCAAATCGCACTCGCTTCCCCCAGAGTTGGGGAGGAAGAGATGGAGTGTGGTGGGCTGTCAGAGAAACCAGGGAGGGAGAGAGGTGGGGACTGGGGACAGGGTGGCCTGGGGTGGGGGGGCGGGGCGGGGAGACAAGGGAGCTCAGAAAGTGCGGGTGTAGACGCTTCCTCCCTCCCCCGCTTCTAGCAGCAGGACTTCAGAGAAGCCACAGTCTCCTCCACAGCCCACCCAGGGAGGGGTGCTGTCACCGGGTCCTGGGGAGAGTGTTGGCTGAGCACCCCCAAGTTGAGGCCATTTGATTTCCCGAGTTCCCTACCAGGTTTCCTGAGTCTCACTGCTCCTCGTTCTAAAACCCACTGTCTCCCCAGATTAGGGAAATCAACCACCTGATGTTCCTGAAGTGAGGAGTTCGCCCCAGAGCTAAGACTGGGAGAGTGCTAGGCGAACTGGGACCCTTCGTCACTAGACCGAAATCACCCCATGACCTTTGAACTGGCTTCAGGGATCCCTTCTCAAAAGGCACCTTCTCGGCCTTAAAGGCACTCTGTTGGAGCAGGCAATGGGCCGTGAAGAGGGGGCAAGACGGTGGGTTGAGACGGGGAGGAAAGAGCCTTCAGACTGGCATGACTCAGCCTTCTACGCCAGCAGAAGAGAAAAGGGATGTCCAGCCCAGGGCCGGTGACACCTGCAGGTGCCTTCCAAGCCTCAGAGCTTCTGTGTCTCTGGGGCAACAAGGCTTGGGGGAACCAAACAAAATGAGGAGCAGGCCTCCTGCTTTGGGGCCCACCTGGCTCTCTGTTCTCGGGGCCCTCACCCCTCCCTCTCACTCCCAGCCAGCGCCCCCCTCCCACCCCAGCTAGCCCCCCTAGCCTGGCTTCGTTGGAGTCCAGCTCCAAAGCCTTATCCCAAGCCCGCAGCCTTTGGATCTCTTTATTCTGATTCAATTACATACACAATATGAGCTTTGCAAACAGAGAATTACACGCTGCAGTAATTGAATTCTTTCCTGGACTTGAAGCCTGCTGGACTGTGGTGTGGAGCAGCTCCCAGATCGCCAGCCTTGCCCCGGGGCCCCACCTTCACTTAGCAAAATAATAACTAACATTTAAACACCCTTTTATAGTTAATGGTGCTTCTACCTCCATCATCTCCTTTGCATGTTACAAGCAGGTGATGTAAGTAAGCTATCACACACCGTCATTACTTCTCATTCCCTTCTTGCAAGTGGGGAAACTGAGGCAGGGAGCATTTACAAGATGCGCTCAAGGTCGTGGAGCTGATAATTGTTTCAGAGCCAAGATCCAAATCTCGGTTTTCTGGGACGAGACACATTTCAGAGCTCCCCACCCCTGCCCCCATCCGGCCTGACCTACCTTTCCTGCCCACCCTAACCACCTCATGGGCCCAGCTTCCCTGGTCCCTTGTGACTCATGGGGCGGAGGATGACTTACCCTCCTTCCTGCAAGTCGAGGTCTATGTGCTACCCCAGAGCCATGAGCTGATCACCATCCACCAAAGCACTGTCTCTAGACCTGCCAGATTACCACCGGCAAAGATCACAGTGGGAGGTCTTCCCTTGAAGGGTTGCTCTTTCCCGTGGTCTACCACACCTTCCCCCTGGAGGAGCAACACGTCAACGACTTTCAGTTCATCTTTCCTGCCCTTCCTTTCGAGTTAAGCCAAACAGACTAATTCCAGACAGCCGCCTGCCGTGACCGTGCCGGTGGCTCCTGCCACCGGCCTTGGCATGCCCTCACGGAGGCTGATGGAGGGTGTGTCCTGTGCCAGCTCCTCACCGAGTGAGCGAAATAGGGATGGTTATTTCTGTTTTGGAGATGAGCAAGGGGGTGCCTAGAGCAGCCGAAACACCTTACCCAAATCTTGGGAAAGTAGGAACTAGACTCTACTAGCAAGCCCATCACCTCCAGCGTGTGTTTTAGCCATGGTGCCCCTTCCTTCCTCCCTAGTTCAGATCAACCTCCCCTTTGAACTAGACTGTCGAACTCCCTCCCTAGTGGTCTCCTTGACTTTGGTCTTATGTCCACTAAATCCGTCATCTGTGCTCAGCCAGTGGGTGATTTAAATATCTCTAACATGGCCAGTTCTAGGCTCCAAGGAAAACTCCAAAGCTTCCAACTACTTACAAAAAACAAAAACAAAATCAAAATCAAAAAAAGCTCACGTTCTATGGAGCATTGGACAAGGTGCTCCGTGATTTCCTGCGTATCTCCAGAGCCCTACCTTCTGCCTTTCCCCTGCACTGGGCTCCCTAGCGACGCCAGACTACTCAGGATGCCTTCATGACGAAGAACACCAGGAGGTGTCGCACCCCAGTGTTTCCTGGAGGCTTCTCCTCCTCCTTGGAGCTCCTATCCCACTTTTCTTCGCTGTGCTCCATCTTACTTCTTCAACAAGGCTTCCCCTAGGCATCACCGTCTCCAGAAAGCCTTTGCTGAAACTCAGGTGGGCTAACTCCCCAGAGGATGATTCCGTAGCCCCCTCTGCACTGCTCTAAGAGGACCGTTACTGGTTCATGGGTCGGCGACCTACAGCCCTGACCTCCAATCCCTGACAGCAAGTCATCGTCGAGGGGCTGGGTTGTTCTCTCTGTGTGCCCCCACAGCTAACACAGTCCCTGGCTCATGGTGATCACTCCTACATACCTGTCGAAAGCCTTTAAATCACTGCATTTAGCCGGTGACACTGCATGCATGATCATATCCTCCTAAATTTCTGACCCCGAAAGATTTTCCATGATTTCCTGATATTCTGAATATAAAAGGGAGATTTTCCCCAATGGGCTGGCATTGTATGTACCAATGGAAACTCTGTCTCTCAGAAGTGCAGAAAAATCCTAGAGTAAGGAAGTCTCTACCTAGGAATCGGCTGCTTCTGCACTGATTCCCTTAGGAGGTCCTGGAAAATGGGAAGGAAAGTTTGAGCTAGAGCAAAGTTCTCCTGTCATTGGAGGCTACTCTGACACACAGCTAGCAGACAAGTCAGAGAAAGCAGTCTTCTTCCTCCTAAGAATATGCCAGGCATTATTGTCATAAGAGGAAACTTGGAGAGGGCGCCTGGGTGGCTCAGTGGGTTAAGCCGCTGCCTTCAGCTCAGGTCATGATCTCGGAGTCCTGGGATCGAGTCCCACATCGGGCTCTCTGCTCAGCGGGGAGCCTGCTTCCTCCTCTCTCTCTGCCTGCCTCTCTGCCTACTTGTGATCTGTCTGTCAAATAAATAAATAAAATCTTAAAAAAAAAAAAAAAAGAGGAAACTTGGAGAAATGAAGACATTTACCACACTCCTGATACAGAAGTTTCAGTATAGCAAAGACGTCAATTCTCCCCAAATAGAGCTATAAATATTTAATGCACTTCCAATCAAGATCCCAATAAGGTTTTTCATAGACCCTGACAAGCTAATTTTGAAATCCACATTGAAAAATAAATATCAAGAAAATCAAGATAATTAAAAGAAAGAAAAAGGAAAAGAGATTTGCCCTTTCAGATGCCAAGCATACTAAAATTTAGAGTAAAACTCTGCAGTATTGACCCAAAAATAGACAAATTGACCGGTAGGCTGGAATACCAAGCCTCAAAATAAATACATATATTTGCCCAGCACATAGTACACACTGAATAAACATTTGTTGGGTAAATAAATAAAGGTGGCATTTCACATCCGTTGGGGTGGGACAATTGACTATTCATTAGGGGCAAAAAAAAACAGAGCCAGAATCTACCAGGCACGAAAACCAATTCCAAATAGCTCAAAAACCAAAGTATAAAGAGATTCATAATATTTAGAAGAGACTGTACAACAGTTTGTTTATAACCTGAGAGTATAGGGGGCCTTTTAAATAAATGAAAATATGCAAAATAACAGAGCAGGGGTTGGCCACCACTTGTTTTTATATAAAAAAATATTGGGACACGGCCACATCTGTTGTTTATATATTGTTTCTGGCTGCTTTTGTGCTCTCGTGGTGGAGTTGAGTGGTTGTGGCTGAACTTGCAAACTGGAAATATTTACTGTCTGGCTATTTGCAGAATCTGTGCTGACCCCTGACACAGAGTGAAAAGATTAATAAATATAACTACATCAAAAATGAAAACTTAGCTGTCACTATGGATGCCATGAACAAAGCAGGAAGGGCAACCCGTAGACTTGGAGAAAATATTTTCAACATATATAGCAGACAGGAAATTATCAGTATCGAGGCTATGTGAATCCCGCTTGCAAATTAGGGATCGACTCCAACGAGAAACAGACAATTACCCCAGAGAAGAGCGGGCTTGCGATGAACGAGCAAATCACAGGAAACATTAATGTGGTCACGGGAAACCCAAAGAAATACTCAGCCTCACTGGTTTTTACCACTCAAGACCCCAGAAGGAAATAGAGGGCAAAATTAGGCAGTTGGAGGAAAGTTTAATAAAATAAATAAATAAATAATAAATATAAAAATAATACAAATAAAATAATACAAATAATTAAAACAATAATAAAAATAAAAATATAAAGGTGTGGGCCAGATTTAAATAAGCAAACAAGGGATGGTACCGTACCCTGGGCCAGTAATTTTATATTATGTGTGTTTTATGTTATATGTATTTACTACAGTAAAATAGTAGGTATATCCACCCCCTCCAAAAAGGCATTAAAAATCAACTCTATGGTGTCTAAATATATTTAAATAAAGACAAAGGTGGTTTGCTGAGGCAAGCTGCAAAAGAATAAGGAGATAAAAGCAGGCATGGTCATATCTATTAGAAAAAAAACAGCTTTTTGAGACTATAATATTACTGGAAATTAAAAAAAAAAACATTAAGAGATGGGTCAATTCATCAAAAAAACAAATAGTTTTATTTTTTTTCCTAAAAGATTTTATTTATTTATTTGACAGAGATCACAAGTAGGCAGAGAGGCAGGCAAAGAGAGAGGGGGAAGCAGGCTCCCTGCTGAGCAGAGAGCCCGATGCAGGGCTCGATCCCAGGACCCTGGGATCATGACCTGAGCCAAAGGCAAAGGCTTAACCCACTGAGCCACCCAGGTGCTCCAAAACTAATAATTTTAAATGTCTATGTACCTAAGACAGAGCTTCAAATACAGAAGGTGGAAATTGATTAATCGAAATGGGAAATAAAGAAATCCATGAATACAGCATTTTTATTTTAACAACTTCCTCTCCATAATTGATAGAGCAAGGAGCAAAATAGGGCAGAGATATATATAATTTTATAAACGGAAATTGTCACTACCGCAAGGCTTGAAGGGGTAAGAGTGAGTAGAAAGCTGGGAGAGGAAAGAGCTGATGACAGCAGCTGTAGATCTGGGCCCAGGGGCGCACCGCCCCGCTGGGACCCAGCAGAGAAGAAAGAGGGAATATATTCCTCAACTTCCTTCTCCTCCTGTCCTCTGGATCTTCTACTAGCTGAATCCAGCTGGAAGATGAAGGACAAGGAGCCTGTTGGGATAGTCCTTCAGGTTGGTTTCCTAGAGAACAGGGTAGAGAAATATGGAAGGACCAACTGAGACTATTTAGCACATCAGTAATCAATGAAATGACTAATCCATAAAATGACTGGTGACAATGAGATGCCACTTTGAACCCACAAAGGATGGTAAATATTTGCCAGAGTAACATCCTCTCATACACCGATGTTGGAGAATAAATTGGGTGAGCTGCTTCAGAGTCCAATTTCTCAACTTCCGTATAATTTTAGGAAATATATTTTAACCCAGCAATTTCACTTCTCTGTATCTAGAGAAACACTTGCACTATTTCTCAAAGAGGTATGTGCAAATTTGTCCCTTACAGCATTGTTTTTAAGTGAGAAATGGAATACATCCCAGATTCCTACCAACTGAGGTAGAGATAAATTATATTTTAGTTAAATAAATTATATTGTAATCATAAGACAGAATAATATGCATTCGTTGAAAAGAATAGGATAAATTCTAATATATACTACTAGGGGTAGCTCTCCAGGAAATATTATTCAGTGAAAAATGGAAGTTGTAAAATAATAATATGCATAGTATTTTATTTATGTGAAACATATAAAGAATAATCATATTTTATACAATAAGGCATCTGCATCCATGTAGATTTGTAGACATAGTCTAAAGGGATATATGTCATAATTAACTATGATAAGATGGTCAATATTTTAAACGAGAAGAATGTACTTATTTATCATTTGTGAGGTGAAAAAGTCATTACCACCACTACCACCTCCAACGGCAACAACAGAAGACAACTAGCTCTGCTGAAATACTATATCTCTCATGTGAAGCCTTCTGGTTCTCTCGGAATTCCTCCTTCCCATGCACCATCTGGACCAGACATCTCTGTTCTAGAATGTGCCACAGTTGATCTTATACTAGAGCTCATGGTTTGTTTATGTGTCTGCTTTCCCTTCTGGACTATAATCTCCTTGAGTACAAGAACTGTGCCTTTGTAGTGGGCTTTCTTTGCTTTCTTTTCTCATCTTTCTCTCTTTCTGCCAACTGTTCAACTTAAGTCCAAAGCCTACGTGACAGCAACGCCCTCTGGGAACGATGCTTGTCAGTAACAAGTACCTGGACAACTGGCCCAAGGTGGACCAATTAGTGTCCCTTTCTGGAAAATGAGGACCTGGGAGAGAGAGAGGGTTAGACCTACAGTATGTCAACTGCCATGTTCTCAACTTTGAGGACAGGAGAAGCAGACAAAGCTAGATCCGGAGAGCAGGAGAGAGAAGGAGACTGAAAACAGATGCAGAAGGGAGCAAGGATATGACCCCTGCTGGTGTTTGAGGACCCGATGCTGGCTTGCTTCAGCAACACGTCTGTACCTTTATATCAAAGTCATCCCTGCACCTTTATAAATGCCCATGGCTTTTACCAATGTCTCCAGTTGGTTTCTAGGGCTTATAACCAGAAGAATTCTAATGAAGAGTGAAGAGCTGTTCACTTCTGTATCCCCCACTGTCCCTAGCTCAGAGCAGAGCCTGCTTCCTAGTAGATGTGCAAAACCTGTTCACTAAGATGGGCCAACTGAGGCACTTATTCCTGCCACAGAGCCCGTGCAGGTGCCCCCCTGGCCTCGGTTTGGTACTTGCAGTGGTTCTAGCTCACCACCTCCCAAGACACCCCATCCCACTGATGGGCAGCTCCAACAGTTCCATGTCCTCCAGTCCCCATGGGTCCCTCTTCATCATGACAACTCTGCAAATGGGAAGTCTTCTCTTTTCCGAGCAAAACATCTCCAGCTTCACTTATTGTTCCCCATAAGACACTCTTTCCACACTTTTCTTTCCCTGATCACACTCCTCAGAACAAACTCCCATTTGTCAGTGTCTCTCTTAGAATGAAGTGCCCCAAATTGACTCTTCAGGCTTGAAGCTCTTGTGGCCCGTGAGTGATAGGATGGGGAAAGCCAGACTCCACGGGACTAAAAATGGGGAAGGGGCTCTATTATTTTGCCAAGTATTTAAAACCGATTAGTATTTGCAGGGAACTACTTTGAAATTGCTCTGATCTATAAATTCTTTGCCATTAAAAGTGAATCCAAAATTCATTAATACTCAGACTTTGGTTCGCTGATGCGAAACCTTAAGTACAAAGTGTTATCATAGCACAAAGCACACGTCTCCCCAGTCAATCCCACAGTCCCTCCGTGACTCTGAATCACTCATGGTTGATGGCAGCTGGCTTCCCTGTAACTTGGAATTGAGCCGTAGACTCTGCAAAGTCAAGTGGCAAGCGGGATTGTCAGAGCGTCCTAGAGCTGGGAGGGTACCTAAAAGGGGATCACCTTGTCTAATCCCTTCATTTTAGAGATAAGCCACCTCAAATCCATTCTGGAACACGTGGGGCATTAATAAATTAATAATTAATAAATAAATAAAATAAAGTAAATTTCGCTTGTGAGGAAGCCAATGCAAGGCGGTTCAATGGCCAACCCAAGAGCGGGCTGTTAAGTTGGGCGTTTCGAGCTCTCTCCTCCACACTTACTCCTTTGTGAGAGGAAGCCGGTGGCCTGCAGGGGCAGCTCTTAGGTGCAAAGAAGCTTCTCATCTTCTCTCTGAGGACAGCAGCCACAGACTAAGGGCCATTTTTTAACAGCCAGAAATCTAGAAAGCAGCTGAACTAATCCAAGCTTGCAATTAGGGAGAATCCACGAGCCAGGACTGCCCACCCAGAGCTGGTCTCCCCGCCTGCCCCCTTGCTCACAGGAAGCACAGCAAGCCCAATCAATATTAGAGTTAAATTCTTCCCTCTTCTTAAATGTGGCATCTGTGAGACTGTAAGGGACAGCAATCGATTAGTGCAGAGTATGGGCTTTACGTGCTTGTGCGAATCTCTTAACTTCTCCAGACACTCCAGAACGTTGTCTTCTCCTGCAGTAAGGCTTTCGGAGACCGGGAAAGATGTCTCTTGATGCGATGACCAGACAAACCAAGGCATGCCCTCCCTGATGACTTTTCTAAGTTCCAGTATCTCTGGTCTATGGAGGAGAATTTCTCTCTTGCATGGGGAGAACAATCAAACCCTTTAACTATAGTCACCATAGGGTGGCCAGGGCACACCAGGAAAGCTGCAGGCCATTTGCAAAGTGGAGTGGCTTCCGAGGAAGAGCCTGGCTCTATTCCCTCCAGAGTCCTTGGCGTGGCTTAAGGGTGGCTGGAGATAAGCATGGTTCGTGGAGATGAGTTAGGATCCCTTTGGAATTCCAAGGGTCTGATACTCCATTTCCTCCGTGAGAAGTGACAGATGAGGACACCGCAGGGCTCTTGGAAAACAGCGCGTATAAATTGTATAACAGTTCGCGATGGAGGTAACTGGTAGAGACATGACAGCAAGGGGGCTGGCCAAATCCAGAAGGTACCAGACTGCAAATCTAGCCTAAAGAATTCAAACTCCGAGGCAACCTCTGACTCCAACCTCATACCAGCCTCTTACTTCCGCGTTGCCCTCCCGGCATCTTTTCCAAACGGAACATACCTCTTTAGTTCATGGCTTTGCTTGGGTGCCCAGTTTCCGATGCCTTTCAAAAATAACATTTATCTGGCTTTGAAGGTCTTATTCTGGAGACATTTCTTATTTTCCTTCTTTCTTCTTTCAAAAAGAAAGAAAGAAAGAAAAAACAGCAGCTTTGACTAGTCTGAGGGTGACACGAACGCCTGATTTTTATGCAATGTTGCAAGTGCCTTTCAGCAACACAATGGCAGGTTCTCTGACAATGTCATGCGTCTATTCAAAACAACCGGCATGCCAGTCAGGGGCCTGGACGTTTGCACAGTGCTTGTTCTCCGTGGTGATAAGGCATGTTAGATTTTCCCATTCTATTTGAGAAATAATTCTGGTCTTTTTTAAGTCCCCTGCTTTTTTGATTATTTTTTTTCTTGCCTCTTTGCTGAACAATAGGACCTGTCCCTGTTTGATTCCTTCCATGATGCCTGTGCGGTAACAACTTGAGAAAGAGAGAAAAGGAGAGAGAGGACAGGGCTGGGGGTTGGGGGGGGTGGAGAATATGATGGCTTAACAGCCCTGCCGGGTGCTGGCCAGGAGAGGAACAGCGTGATGAGGGCTGGGAGATTAGCGCCGATAATTTTGTTGGGTCGATTTGTACAGCTCCTTTTGTCGGAAGCCAAGGCATGTAGGAGGATGGGTTAATTATCTATTGGGTGTCCTGCTCCCCGGCTGCTCTGCCACAGCTAATCCTCTCTTCCCCTTTAGCAGGTGTGCAGTGCCAAGAATGGGCACGTCTACTTCTGTCCCCTGCTGGAAGCATGATGGATAAAAAGAGGGGGAAAAAAAAAGAAAGAAAGAAAAGGAGAATGGGGACAGGGATCAGAGCTGGGAGGGTGTGAAGTCACCCAGCGTTGCCAATGGAGAGAAGAGGCCCCAGCTACCTTCTCTCCCCAACAGGCTCTCCCACTGGGACTTGATGGTTCTGATTTTTGTGTCTTCAAATAGACGTGTCCTTCCAACTGGTGGTAGCAGTTAGCATTTGCTGTGTCATAAACCACCTCAAAACTCAGGGGTCTAAAACCACCACCATTTCCTTCTATCACAATTCCTCAGAACAACGCTGGGCTGGGTTGGGCTTGGCTGATCTCCGCCGGGCTCACTGACGTGTAGGTGGGCTGGCTGGGCACTGGCCCGCAGGATCCCATCACACCCCTGTGGGTTGGCTGACGCGATGACCACTGGGCCATGTGTCTCCCTTAATCTAGCAGGCCAGCCTGGGGAGCTGAGTTCCAAAAGCAGCAAAAAGGCAACACCAAAAGCATGGGAGCTTTCCAAACTCCTGTTCACATTGGCCAAAGTCAGGTGTCTGTGACTCAGTTCAAGGAGTAAAGAAAAAACTCCTGGAGTCCGCCTCAGCATCAGAGGCCAGAGGGGAAGAATTGGTGACCATTTTTTCTTTCATCCACTACAACGGGAATAGACTCTTCCCTCTGTGCCCCACCCCCCGTGAGGACAGGTACATCGACATTTGATTTACACATTGGCTTTGAACCTTCAGGAGGGCTCCCGTCTTGAACGCAACACCAAAGTATGCTTGTGCCATTCGTTCTCTCTGCGTTTCTGATAACTTGTACCTGTTTTCTTGCTATTTTTCCTTTCTGCCTGGCAGAATTTGGGAGCAAGTCTAACCTCTCTATTTTGTGAATGAGGAAGCCAGGGCCCAGAAAGGAGAAGGGACTCATGCAGCATGGCCTGTCAAGTGAGGGGGCTACCTGAGACCCCCACCTCCCAGTTTTAACCCCCCATCTCAGACATCACAGGAAGTTACCGCCGGCCTTTCTCCCACCACACCGAAGCAAGTGGAAAATGCCTCAAAGTTACACAAGGGTGTTTTATGCCCTATCTATCACCAGGAATGGATTCAAAGTGATTTTCACACCAAAACACAAAACAAAAAGGAACAGGGCCTTGAAGGGATGTAGTAGATGCTCTCAGGCTTCTGAAATGAGTAGATTACACCATTTGGGCAGATTTACTCTGGATTTTCTGGCAGCTGAGGCAAAAGAGGGATATTCATTGAGTTATATAGTTTTGTTTTGTTTTTTATTTTCTAACAAAAGAAGGCATACAAACTCATCTGTTGAGACAATTTATTTCACTGGCATGAAACCGAAGCAGACATTTACTGGACATATCTCTCTCTCTCCAGAACATTGAACAGCATTCTGGACACCATCCTCCTTCACAGTTCCAAAAGCACATTTATTTGCTGTGCCCCCTGCCCCCTGCCCCGCAGGGCCTGGCGTGGGCCGCTGTCCACAGCGGGCGCTCAGTCAATGCCTCAGGCTGATTGGTGACGGACAGCGGCCCCATTTGGACTCCACGCCGGGAGCTGAGTCTCTAGCCCTGGGTGAGTACACAGAGCTATCTGAAAGGATAAATTAATTGATTTAGTATTGATTGGGCTGCAAACCTCTGTTCAATACCCCCAGAATCTACAGATCCTCCCGTTGTAGAAGGCTTCACATTCCAACCAGCTTTCCTCTGAGCAGCACAAATTTATAAATCTCTGTGCAGACCAGCCAGACCCCCCACCCACACCCTGCTCCTGGGTGGGGGGCTCTAGGCAGATTCTTTCACTTCTCTGAGTAGCTGCCTGCCTCCTCCAGCATCCAGGTACTCTGAGGATCAAACGACAGGCTATGTGCAAAGCTTTAATCCAGTAACAATTAAGGAATCACGGTGATACAGAGTCTCCGTTTGCAACTCAGGAAAACTTGCGCTTGTTAGCCTCAGGCCCTGCAAAGCTGATTCTGCCCAAACCCTGCGCCGTGTCGTAATATGGTAGAGAGAACAAAGGGAAAGAAGCTGAAAGTCTCCCCATGACCCGGTAATCACTAGAGGAACTCCTGTTCGCCCAGCAGCACGTTAAGGGGCAGGGGCTCCCGTCCCAAGCAGTGGGAGATGGTGGATGGGACGTCATTCTTCTGCCATGGTCTGGGGTCCCGCAATATTGCTGCGATCGGGGGCCTGGGTTCCCTAAACTCTGGCGTGTTGTGTCTATGAATTCCCTGGGGGCTTGTTAAAAATGCAGATTGTGATTTAGTTGGGGTGGGATGAAAGTCTGAGTCTGCATCTCTAAGAAGCTCCCAGGCCATGCCGGGGCCGGTAGACTAAGGACCACACTCTGAGCACACCCATTCTCCACTGATGGGCGGAATCATGTAGGTAATGTCAGTGCTCCCAGCTCAGAAGGTAGAGTCTGAGCAAGGAATGCAGCTCTGTGGTTCGTAGCTGGCCCTGACTTCCAGAGCAGGTGGTTAACAGAGGAAAAAGTGTGCAGAGAGGTGCTTCCTAGCCCTGTACACTGAGCGTCACCAGAGTTCTTTCTGGAATTCAGGGTACAAGGAGGTCGAAATGAGGGGTTGAACTTTACATCCTGCCCCTGGCTGGCCGACTGTAGGGTCCAAAAGGGGTGGGTGAAGCAATCTGGCTTCCCACTGTGTGAAACCAACAAATAAAATCACGCACGGATTTCACTGGCATGTTTACCGAGCTCGTAGTGTAAGGCACAGTGTAGACGTTTTCGTGAACACCGTTTTATAGATGGAAAATCCAGAGGCACAGAGAAGTCAAGCAGGCGTCCTAAGGGGGTTTGGTCAGTGAAGGGCAAGTCGGACTCAGGTTCTGGGCTCCAAAGTCTACATTCCTTTCTCACTGTGTGAGCTCAGAAGCCAGGAAGATAGACATGGGTCCAGCAAGGAGCCCTGGGCCAGGGACTCAGCAGACCCCAGCAGCCAGGGGGAGACTCTTATCTCCCCAACGAGAAGAGAAGGGCCCCACACAGACCCTGTCTACCTCTCCCGCTGCAAGACGAATTACCTGCTGAATGCCATGTACAATACAATGGCATATCACCAAGGAGAAAGTGGGGAGTGTGCAGACATACTAATTGATTACTTAGCAAACTGACAGTCTGGGGGTTTTTGCTTAAAAAAAAAAAAAGAAAGAAAAAATATGTCACTTCCTTTTGATTATTGTTTTTAAGAGCTCCATTAGACACGGGAATTTAGCATGAATAACGTCAGGCGTGCGTGCTGATCACACGGAACCTTAAACTTCCTCCGTGCTTCAAGTGTACACATTTTAACTTGAAAAATTACCAGGTCTGTCTACAGAAAAATTTTCAAACATAAAACACAAAGCTCATTTGAAGAGAGGAATTCTCCAATGGAGTGAACCCAGGCTGTCACAAAAAACTTAAACCAGGCATAAAGGAAAATGTCAAATGTGTGGGAGAACCAGCTGTCTCTCCTCTTTTTTTTTTTTTTTAATTTTTATAACCTAGATCAGATTATTGGAGAATATATGAATGTTTGAGGCTGGGCGTCAAGACAGCCATGGGGAGAGTGAGCCTTGCTCTCCTGGGTGATGCTAAGCTCTCTCCTAGAGAATATATATATTTTTTCAACTTCTAAATAAAGCACTTTGGAGTGGCACATTTATAACCACCGAAGAATTACTCAAATAAGAGACGCTGTCAGCTATTTATTTTAAAAGCTTTTTTTCCTAAAGGAGAAGGTGGGGGAAGAAAAACCTCTCCACTTTTCCTCTAGGTTGCTTCAAAAGGTTTGTGAGTAGATTCTTTCCTGGCTTTATTTTTCCTCCTTAGGAAAGGAGCCCGATCTCCTGATCAGAGGGATTTTCTTGCTCCTTTTCCTCTTGCTGCCCTGGCCCCCCGCAAATTATCCATCCACCTTCCAGGAAAAAACGGAAGGTGCATTTTCAGGCTCCTAAAGTGGGCTGGGGATGAATATGCTAGAAAGTAGGTTTGTGGGGTACACAAGGAGTTCTTAATTACATCCCAGAGGTGGTACCCAAGCAAGGGAGGAGGAGGAGGCAATTGAGGGAGGGAAGGAAATCAAAACAAGAAAGGGGAAGAAAGAAGGAAAGATACGGGGTGGGGGGAGAGGACAGGGAAGGGGTGCAAAAGGAAGGGTGCAGGTGTCCTTGTTTGTGGGCATCATCTGGGAGCAAGAGCTGGGGCCCAAGCTTCCAAAAGCTCTGGCTGCCTTTGAGAAACCTCTCCCCTCCATCTCCCTTCCCTCTCACTTGGCTCAAAGCCAAGAGTGTGGGCGCCATTCACGTCGGTTTGATACTCCCCTTCGCAGGAAGACCTGGGTGGAGGGGGCTGAGGTTGGGTCGACCCAAGGGCTCCGAGATGAGAACAAGAATGGGCTTGTGTTCGTGAAAATGCTGGAACGATCTTTACTGGGAAGAGCATAGGGACTCACCCTGGGTTAAATGGTAATGCCAGTTTGGCTGACTTCTCTTTCTTTTTGGCCGGTGTCACCCAGCGTGTACTAGACACTTCCTACTAACGGATTCCTGGTCGAGGTGGTGAGAGCAAACGGTCCCTGTGACTCCCCTTCCAGCCCTGAACCCCGTCTCCAAAATCCTCCCCCTACCTCAAGCACGAGCTCAAAGGCTTTGTCCCTCGCAGACCCCGTCCAATCAGGACCGGCCTCTTTCTATAACCGCCTTTCTTGCACTCCAGAATCAGCCCCTGATCCCATTCGGGGCTACATTAATTATTTGAGTGCACAGCCAAGGCCAAGACTAGGCCTGGTTCATTTTCGTATTTCCCACAGTGTTTTGTGCAGAATGGGTGTTCGGTAAAAAGCCTTAGAATTGCTAATAGTCACCAGCACATTATGCACTCTGGGAGGGCAAGCATTGCTCCAAGCACTTTGCATGTGTTAGCTCTAATCTTCAAAACAATCCTGGGAGGAGATGCTCTAGTGGTCCTCATTTTTTAAAGATGACACAACTGAAGGACGATGGTTGAACTTGCCCAAGGTCATTCAGCTCACGGGTAGCAGAGCTGGGATTTGAACCCAGGTTGTCTGGGGCTAACGCCTGCTCATTCCGCCGATACACTAAGTCCTTGAAAATCTCACCTGCTACCAGTTGGAATAATGAAGTCAACATTTTTATCCAGTTCAACAGTCCAACCCTAAGACCATTCATTAGCCTGATCTCTTGTCTTGCGCCCGCCATGTTGGTACTGTGCTGTTTGCTCGCTGCTCTCTCGCGGCCACCCTGCCTAGTTTGCACGACAGAGCAGTCCTGCAAGGTTCACCCAGACCCAAAGCCCTTTGTCTCCTTCCTAAATCACAATGGACATGACATCAGAACAGCTCAGGAAAGAGCAGACATTCTGTCCTTCGCTCATCTACCTCAGTTGCTGCTGGAGGAATTAAATGAGATAATAATGTACCGTCCCTCCAAGAGGGCCTGGACACAGTTGTTCCTAGCAATGACCATGATGACTTTATCTCTGGGCGCCGGTGAAGTGCAAGTGATTAGCACCCACCTGAGATCTGGAATCTCAGATTCTGCTTCCTCCAGGAAGCCCTCCATGACGACTCCAACCCCCTTTTCTGACGGCGCCAGGAAAGATACCACACGTGTGTGGCTGCCTGCCCTGTGCGTTCACTGCACACCTCCAAAGGCCTTCGTTCCGGTGCACGACATATGCACAGAACTCTCTGGACCCTGACTCTCTCTGAACCCGAGGTCAAAGTCAAGTTGAACCCCCTGTTCCCGGATGGTCTCAGACATATGATTTTCCTCTTTAACCCCCAGTGTCCTTGCCTGAAAGGTGGGAACAGGCCCACACCTCTTAGCTCTTGCAGCGTTGTGGTGACGGGGAAGGGACACAGCGTGTGTCAGCGGCCAACTGCAAGCTGCGTGAGCAGGAGCTCAGTGGTGTGTTCTGGGAGCCTGAACTGCGGGGGATCCCAGAGGAGGTACCCCACACGTGTTCACTGGTCAATGCATTTGTCCCCTGTAAAGCCTGGTTTGTGGATCCTCTTCCAAAGATCTCTGATTGTGCGACCCAGCTTCACTAAATCGGGGTGGGTAGAAGGTGGCAGCTGTTGGCAGAGGCCGAGTGGGGCAAGGAGGAGGGAGAACAGACAGTTTCAATCGGGAGGGACTTGTCCAAGACTCCACGTATAGCCCTTGGCTCAGCCTGGGTGTAAATGTTTCCTGCAGGCAGGGCTGCCCTTCTGTGCGTCTCTGCCCAGCCAGCAGTGCGAGCGTGTGTGTGTGTGTGTGTGTGTGTGTGTGTGTGTGTGTGATGCTGGCGTAGCTGCTGTGGCTGCTGTTGTCACTCATCCACCTGCCACACATCCTCTAGCCGAGGTGTTCTGAGATCAGCATCCCAGGCCTGGCCCTTCGAGGTCTGTCCACCTCATCACTGGAAAGGCAAGTGTGGACCATCTGCTGTGATGGAAAAGCCGTGCTCTGGAAGCCGGCTGACCTGAGTGCTGGGCTGGGTCTGGCATTGTCTCCCTAGATGCTCTCAGCTTCTGCTGGTCTCAAGTTACCTATCTTTATATTAAGTATAGCCTGCAAATCTCTCTTGTGCCTTAGGAGGTTTCTCGAAACCACAAATGGGATAGCATGTGAGAGAAGTTTGAAAGGTATCATGAGCTACTCAAAAACAAAACTAAAAGATTAGAAGTATAATAAATATAACAATTATTAATTATTACTTGCCCAGCAAGGCCTGTGGGTCTTACATTTCTCCATGCCTTGTGCTTCTCTGATAAGAGTATAAATAAGCTGACACTGGCAGGCTAAAAGTGGATCTCTTTATGAAAATCCCAGAAGAGCATTATAGACAGTGGGGAGAGTATGTGCAAAGGCCCTGTGGTAGGGAGGAGCTTCAAATGTTCTGAGTTCAAAGACCAGTATGCCTGAAGCCTAGCGAATGGGGTGCAGTAGGAGAGATAAGTGATAGATAGCAGGTGCTTGGTAACATTTGATGAACCAACAAATGAGTTGGTGAGTGAATAGGGTTGCTGTAGGGGTCTTGGGGAGCTATACTTTCTAGGGGTTCCCATCTCTGTAGTGCCACTAATGCTCGGGTTGACCTCGTCCTGGACTCTCTGCCGGGCCACCTGCTGTCTTGGCAGAGACCCCTCCCCCCCAGAGCTCCGCCAGCTCACCTGGCTCAAGCTCTGGCCTTTACACTCGGCTGACCCTGTCCACCCTGCCCACTCCGAGAACCCCCGCTTCTCTCCTGTGTGGCTCCCCCAGGGGACGACTGTCCGTGTTTATGAGAACTGAACATGTCATTCAAACCGGGCCCTCTGGCCTCGCACCGCTGAGGATCAGGAGACACTCTTTTCGCCTCCTCTTTCTGTCACCGGACTTTACAAGCAGAGGCTGGTCTCCCCCTCGGCGGTTCCCAGAACCTCACAGACAGTAATGAGTCTGGGGTTGGTGTTAAGCTCAGATGTCAAACAGAGTGGCCAGGGCCTCCTGAAACGCTGAGAGAGCCGCGAACTTCTCCCTCTACAAGGTCAGCTTGTGTGTAACACTTCATTAAATTGCTCAAACACTGAGCCGTGTCTTTAACCAATACCTTTAATGTCATTTTCTGCAGACTTAATAGAGGAGCATTAGCATACCTGTCAAGTCTTCCCATTTAAACTTGGAAGCAAGTGAAGTTTAAAGTGCCTTCTTCAGCCCACAGTGGATTTAGCTTCAAACTTTGGTTTAAGAAAAAGAAAAAAAATAGAGGGAGAAGGAGGGGGAGTCCTGTGTGGGTCTGTATGATGAAGTAGAGAATGTTCTCGATGATGAGACCTTCTCCAGAGCCTCCCTTCTTGCTCCAGGAAGTATGCCTGGGTTAAGAACAGTGCGAGGCGAGTCTCGGTGTTGACTAAGAAGGGACCTTTTCCTGTCTCAGGTTGACAGACTGGAGAGAGCCGCATGAGGTCGATTAGTCCATTGCCCCCTGCCCAAAGCCTGCTGCCAGAGCAGGGCGCTGAACCCTTCTGAGCAGATAAGACATAAAAACTAAGGCACGGTGCGGTGCTGGGAGGATATAGTCCAGAGCCAGTTTAGGCCACTGGGGCGCGAATGCTGAGACTCCCTTTTTCTAAATGGCCAGGACGATGAGCCTCTGCTTCTTAGCTCGGCTCCTGCCCTGATGGGGCGAGGAGAAGGAACTAGAGCCGATGAGGAAGCCATCAGGCAAGAGCCAGTGAACGGATCAGCCAAGGACTTCCTAGCTTTGGAAAGGGGTCACTGTTCTCTGAGTCAGGCTCCGCTGTCTTGGGAGAGGGGCCAGACACGAAGCCGATCATCGGGCCTGTCCACTGCCCTGGGACACCCACACAAGACAGGGTTGTGAAGACTGTGCTTCCTGGAATGTGCTCCTCAACCATGAGGCACGGGGAGTGTCCATCTTAGAGACATCTGAGATCTCAGACAGAGCAGAGATCAGGCATTTGGCCTCAGTGATGCCCATCTGCGAAATGGGTTCGCCTTTCCGTGGTAGGCCAGCTGTCACGGAGCTGGAGCGGGGTGGGGGGGTGAGCTTGAGGACTCAAGGGGAAGGTCCTGGTGGCAGTTGGAAGCAGGGTAATGAATGCGCCTCTGCCACAAAACCACTAATCGTTAATTATCCCATAACATGCTGCCCAGGCAAAAATAAAATGGCTTGAACTTTTCCACCACGTTCTCGTATGAAACAAATTACTTGCATCAAAACTATTTACAAAATGAGTAATTTCGAGACATTTGTCAGACTCTGGAACACGCTTTAATTAGTGCCGGCTAATAACATCCTCTTGTAATTAAGCACACATACATCCTTTGTTTTTATTTAAAATTTTTGCTTATGATAATTTTTTTAAATGATTTGGTGTCTGGCTTCCAGAATACGTGTCTGTGTGCAAGGGCTTATGGCTCTGTGTCTCCCCGTAAGCAGACATCGGCAGCATGGAAGCACCCACTTCGTTATGAACATTGCAAGGAGGGCAAGAAGGAGGGCCTTCTCCCCCAGAGTGGGAGAGCTGATCGCGGGCTCCCCTGGCAGCGGTGGGGGGGGGGAGAGCTGATCGCTGGCTCCCCTGGCAGCGGGGACTGGTGCAACCTGGCACTCTTGCCCTCCTGGTCCCAGAGGGCAGATCAGACAGCGTGACTTGTGCCAGGATGCCCTTAGGGAACAAGCAGGTCTATGAGGAGCCTGCTGGTTCCCTGACATGCTGCTCCTGAGAGGCTCCGGAGTGAGAACGGCGGCCGTGACAGTTCACCCTCCGCTCAGAAACCTGTCACTCGGAGATCAGCATTTTAACTACCCCTGGCCCCTCAAAAAGAAAAAGAAAAAGAAGAAGGAAAAAAAAAAAAGGAAGAAGGGGGGGCAAGAAAGAAAAAGAAAAAAAAAAGGACCCCTTAATTTTCCCTTCGGATTGGCTTGATAGCTGTCAGAGTGACAGCCTGTCTCGGGCTGAAAGGGGACCTGGTGTTAGTTCTCAGGGTGGCTTGATGTGCATTATATGGCTGGCTTGCTCCTGGAAATGGAACACGGAGACAGCTGCTTGGCATCCTGATCTCTGCCTCCCCTAGCTCCAGCATCCCTGCCCATCGGCCAGGGAGTGACCTCCGGGGCCCCAACTGGCCAGACCTCCAGCTTGAAGCTGGGAGCCATGACTTGTCTCTCCCCACGCCCCCGACCCTTGGGCATCCCCAGCCGATGGGGCAGGGCCTCCTAGAAGGGTCCGTCTACAGATGGCGCACTCAGCGAGGCTGCCATGGCCCTATGTGTGTGATAAAGGGACGGGGAAGGCTCAGGGTAAGCTGGTGTCCCAAGGGAAGTCTCAGGCTTCAACCTCCACGCGAGACTCTGTAGGTGCTGAGTTCGGTTCTCCCAGAAAGTGCGTGCGGTAGCGTCTATTATGACAGCAACCACATCACCTGAGAAGCCGCTCTGCCCCAAAGGCCTGGTGTGTTCCTCTATAAATTCATGCTCATTTTGGGTCAACATGGAGAATTTCCCAGGCCCCTTAAGAACCCCAGAAGTTCTAATTCATCTTCTGTACCTCCCCAAAAAGCCTCAGAGGTAACTGATAGCCTGTCTTTGGAATGTCCTCACCGATATTTTATCAGGGTTTGCTCTCCATGGTTTATGTTTCTAAATCGGGTTTTCAAAAGTTTCCCAGTGTATTTTAGTGTTGAATTGCTTTTTCAAAATATGCGTGCCCTCCCCTAAGCTTTCCATCCCTCCCTAGAGGGTCCATGTGTGTTGCCCTGGCCCCGGGGTAGCTCAGGGGACAGCTGCAAATCCAGCCAGGTAGCCACGAGCATGTGTGGCTAGTCCAAATTGACGGGTTATAACTGAGAATGTAAACCTCCCCAGTCCTTTTTATACTGATTACAGGTCAAAGGGATACTATTTTTGACTATGTTAGGTTAAATAAAAAATAGAAAGATTAATTTCACCTATCTCTTACTGCTTCTTAAATGTGGTTGCTGGGATACTTCAAGCCACATACAGGACGTTTATCATGTTTCTATTGGGCAGCTCTGATCTACAGTGAGGACATTGGACCTGGATTTGGTCCAGCTCTGGCATTCGATGGCTGTGTGACCTTGGGTGTATCTCTTTACTTCTCTGGGCCTCAGTTTGCTGAGTTTTAAAAGGGAAGGTTGACTAGACAGGGTGACCTACGAGATCTATTTTAGTTGCAAGTTTCTTGGGTTGTATAGAATGGGATTTCTGTCTCACCAGAGACCTTAAAGCAGAGGATGCATTCTCTAGGCTAGCTTTAGTGTTTGAGCCCTTCTGGGGCTATAATGACCTCTGGTATTTCTGACTGGGTCCTGTTACCTTGTACCCTCCCTTCCTAGTTAACCTAGAAGTCGCACTCAGGGTCCCAAAGGTAGGGCCAAGTGAGCTCTGGCCTCCTTACCTGCATTCTCCCAGTTTACCTTGCCAGGCCGAACAGCACCTGGGGAGGGGTGCACCTGTCCCGTCCTTTAACCCATGGTGATATGTCACTGATCTGCACAATTGGCTCTAATAGCTCCCCAGGTAGATTCCAGAGAGCAATGAGCCGAACATAAAAATCCCTTTATTATTGCCATTTCGCTTTTATATACCCATCAAGCTTTCATATTTAATCTCCTACATCACAATAGCTGATCATTTTTAACATTTGACATTGATAGAGTGCCCACTGCTATTATTCTGACATACTATAAAACATTACACCCATTTGCAATAGAAAAGGCCAAGAATCAATACCCAGCCCCATTTTCCACTGTGGCTGTAAATCACGAAGCACCTAACAAATTGGTTTAAGTAGAAGAAACTTCAGAACCAATGAATGGCCGGACCAATGCCCACCCCCTGTTAGAGCTGACAGGGACCTGGATGCCTGTGGGTTAGGGAGGTGGGGGGCGGGTGCTGATGGGGAGCCAGGCTTCTCCATAAGGCAACCAGATTCTCCAGGGACAAGAACTGTCCATCTCTCTGGGCCCCAGAATGCACATAGCGAATAAAGAGCATCTTTATTCTTTTCATGTCTGTATCAGCTCTTGCTTTGTAGCAAGTGGCCCCAGACTGGGAAGTTGGTGACTTTCTACTTCCTACCCTATCCTTCTCCTGACTCTAAGACCCACCTTCAAGATTACTGGTCTATTTTTTTGTTAGCCTAGCCTCTCCATTGGAACAGCCAGATGTTAAACTGAATTGATGGGCTATTTAATAAGATTGACTTTAGGATGAATTAATTGATCAGTTCTGTTCAACATGGCCAAAGCCAAGAGTTTAGGAAAGTCATGAATTTAGGCTTTGCTTGAAATATTTAGGGTAATAGGTTGAGCTAAATATTCAGTTGGTATGATCGTATATGAAGTGAATGACACTCTCAAAATCTAGAAGCTTAGAATATTGAGAAAATTGCTATCATTTTTCATTCTTTGGGTATCATCAGGATCCAGCCTAAGGCTACGCTGGTTTTGTGGGACTCCACTGAAAGCTTCTTTTAGATCAAGCTACCTCGTTGAAAATACATGAGCCCGTGGTCTGACTCAGTGCCGTCGCTGGGATGCTAGAATGTTCCGACAACCTTTTCTGGGTGAAAAGAGAGGAAAAGCAGCTTATTTGTCAATTTATTTTGAGTTCAGAAGTCTAGCATACGAGTGTGCATGTTTTCCTGACTTTCTTGTGGCAGGCGTACTCCTGAAAAGTCACATAGACACCCAGATTCATTTAGAACAGATTCGTTTCTTCTGTTAGCTTGCATCATATTTCAGAGATTATTTGCCTGCATTTCAATCAGCAGGGAGTGATTCTTTACGTTACCTGCCTTCCTCAACCTCTTAATGATCCTACTTAAGTTGGAGAGATTTTGTAAATTGTGATTCTTTGGTAAAGGCACACATCCTCATGCTCTGTGAGGGATTCCAGGCATTTTGTTTTCATATGCCACAGTGATCTCCCACATATGGGAGGTCACTGGGTTCAAATCTGCATCGGTTTTCTGGAAGCTTGGTATACAAAGAGCATCAGATTCTAAGTCAGTGGTCTGATCTTGCCGTTTTCCAATTAGGTGAATGCAGGGAAGCTGAGATCTATGACCTCTTTATGCATTGTTTTTTATAATTATTATTATTATTTGTATAGTAGGAATAATAATTCCCAATCTCTTTCATAAGATCCCTAATGAGGAAATGAAAAAATGCAAGCAAAAGCATTTGTTATTATTTTTATTACTGATAATGCAATAATAGTCATAAAATACAGTGAGAGAAGAAACAAGATAAACCATTCTTTCATCAAGTTCTGTTTTATGGCACTGGGAGCAAAGCTCTGTTTATTCAAAACTAATCTAACAAAAAGCTCAAAAAGGTCAACTCTAGGTTTCTCAATTCTGTACCCTGAGAATAGAGTCAGGAAGACAATCAGAACTGTTCCTAGAAGGCTTCTAATTCTAAAAAACATCTGACCTTTGCAATGCATTGCTTTTTCCTTGAATGTATTTGAATATATTTTAATGAATTCATTTACTCAGTCACCAAACATTTATTGAGTATCTATTCTGTACTCTGTCCTGAATATATATAAAAACAGACAAGATATGAGTCCATGGGTCCATGTCTATACATGAGGTTGTCAAGTTTTCTGATTATCAGAATCATTTCTGAGGTCCTACCCCGAGCCTTCAAAATTGGAATTTTCCATGGTAAAAGTCAGGTGTCTGTATTTTGAGAAATTTCCCAGGTAATTCCAACAGTTGGGCCCCCTGGCCGCTATGGTAACACACTATCAGCCATAAGTCACCACCACCAGGAACCATGTTCCACCAACCACAAGCAGTTTTCAGGGAGACAGGGTGGTTAACATTGAGATTCCAGATTGCTGGTTTTCCTGAAATTGGGACACAACTAGGAAAGATGAGTTCAGCAGGTGCGTGACCACTGCAGAGACGCAGAGATGTGCCAAGTCCTCTATTCTTACACCACAGTCCTGCTTCTGACTCGCTCCAAAATAACCTGGTCTGTTTGGCATCCTGGATGGTGGACCTCCTGTCTTTGGGCCCAGAGGACCACCCAGAAATCCCATTGTCCCTTTTATCATCAAGGATGGAATGGTTCTCTTCAGGCGAAGTCTCTGTTTAGAGCCTGAGTAAGGAGAGAGGGAAGGCCAAGGAAGAAAGGGCAGGAGGTCTTGGTCAACTCGCTGGTGACTTAGGTACATTGTCTCTGAGCGAAAGCAATACCCCGATACTGCTCACTTTTATGGTTCCCGCAAAAGAGCTTTCCCAGAACAGTTTTCTTCAGTCCTTTCACGGGCACCTCTCGGCAACACAACAAACCACCTAGGGTACGTGTCCCAACTTCCATTTGATGAACAGTGATGCTCAAGTTCAGAGAAAGGCAGGGACTGCCCTAAGTCAACAGAAATATGACATCTAAGGGCAAGGACAAAATTGGTCTTAATTGTCTTCACCTTTGGCATATTTCTAAAAACATAGTAGATTCTTTAAAAAAAAAAAAAGTGTATTTGTTAAGTGAATGAATGAAAAAAAGGCAGATGATCCGTTAGGGCTGGACCAGGCATCAGACCCTCTTCTAAGTGCTCGGGCTGATGAGTCAGGAGTTTGCTAGCTTCACCAGAGAGCGTGGACTGGAGTCCGGCCCCTCCGCTGAGGTCTTGTCATTTTCAACAATCATGTCGTTTCAAAGGTCGCCAGTGCCTTACGTAGTCCTCTCACTGTGGACCCAGAGTGGTCCTTTCAATGCCTGCCTCTGTCTTTTGTCTAATTTTCAGTGAGGTTTGCCACACAAACCTTCATTTTGCCTCGTGGTCTCGCCTCCCCTGGATGGAGAGCTGTTCTTGGCTTGGACATGCTCCTACTGATTTGGTAGTATCATGAGTTCACCTGAATGAAAATGCCTCTTATTCCCACAGACTAACTACCCAGCATCCTTGGATGGGAGCTGATTTTGGTGAGAGTTGTCTCACCGTAGGATAGCAGCAGAGCTTCTCAAGTGCAAAGATCTTAGAAGAGATGGGCTGGGGGCCTTCCAGAAGCCACGTGGCCCTTTCACCTGCCACGGACTGTCTCAGTCCCATCAGCCGAGAACCCCCAAACAACTTCCCCAGGCCATGACTTTTGACTTAGCACTCAGGTCCATTTTTGAGCCTAAATGTAAGTTCCATTTCTTCTTGCTTGGTCGTCAGGGATTTGGAGAACCTGCCCTTCATTGGAGCCCAGGTTACTAGAATATACAACCAAGCAAACCTGTAGAGTCTCTTTCCTGAGAGTGCTGTGAAGGAATGACAAGATAGCCTGGCCTCGACAGGTTCAGTGAGGAGCAGGCTGGCCAGAGGTAGGACCTAGAGTAGGCAGACTTCTGCACACCCTTAGATATATCTGGTTTTCAGTAATAGAAATCATTACTAACAGCAAGTTTCAGAGGTCAGGAGAAGGTACAAGAGCCCAAATCCTGTCCTGATGAATGAGGAGAACAAATAAATAGCAGCGTGGAGTAGCGCAGACCTTACTACAAAAAAGCCAAGGGCCCAGACGGTACTAAATATTCTGTTTTTTCAGACCCATTAGAGCACCCCAATGTGCCCTCTGTTCCTCCTTCCCCTCGGCCCAGGTGGCTAGGACCCAGGCTGCCTTCTGGGCTCTCAGAAGTGACCCTTTGGTATCTGATCTCCCATCTGCTGGGCTAGGCATGTGGAAGAGACAGCTGGCACAGCCCCTCCCGGGGGACTGCAATTAGGGGATATTTAATCCTGTCACCTGGTTCATTTGCAGTGATGGATTTGGATTGGAGTGCTGAGTGGTGCCAAGAGGATATTGGATTACCAGGGCCCATCCCCTTCACCCCTCACACAGGGCCGGCCCACCCCTGCCCTGCACCTGTCTTCCCAGGCCCCAAGGTGAGCCCCCTGGCTCGCATGATCGAGAGCAAGCACGTGATTCCCTCCCCTGCTCCCAGATAGCTCACCTGCGACTTCCTGCAGATAACAAAAAACGCCGATGAGATTTCCAGGCCCCTTGATCACTCTCCGCCTTATTTTGGAAGTTCTGAATTACAGATTCTGAAGTTTGAAGGGATATCCCATGAATCACATCAATTCTGTCTTCACGTCCCAGACTTTCAATGTTGGCAGACTTTGGACCAGCTCCTTCATGTGGAGGCCTTTTTCCTGAATCTCAATGCCTCTCTAAATTTATCTAAATTTGTCCCTCTTCGTGCTAACAAAGCACTAGGAGATTAGAGGAAGACCCTCTCAAAACGGGAATCCTGTGATTTTTATCAAGTCACTTAGCCTCTCTGAACTTGAGTTCACTCATTTGTAAACAAAGCAGATTGGATCCAATAGTCTCTCAAGATGCATTCTTGATCCAACTTTCTATGTTTATGGGGAGAAGATTGGGTTTGGTCACAGGATGAAGAGTTTGGGTTACTGGAACGTTCCCAGAGATAGAACACAATGGAATGTACCAACAAGGCAAGGTGCTCATTAGGAAGTATTTTCCTGCAGAAGAGACACTGGCATGTCTGAGAAATTCCAATACGGCCTCAATGATTTTTTTGTGGCCCCTGGTGATATAAAGACTTTTGATGGGTCTTCCATTCACTCATCGGCCTGGGTTTTAGGAGCCCACAAAAAAGAAGTAGCTTCAACTTTGTGGGCTTTCTAGTTTGACCTATCTTCAAGCAGCTTTTGAAGATGGTAGACGATCTCTCCACAAGACAAATTCCATATTTCAGGAGATGTGAGAGATTTGGGTCATACAGGAAATCTTGACACTCCTAAGACATGGCCACCTTCCACAACATAGGCTAGATACAAAGCCTTTCCTCAGGGGGTCACCAGTGGTTCAATGGCTTCCCGTTGCTCTTGGAATCAAATCCCAACGCATTACCATACGTTACTTAGTCTGCCTGGTGATTTAGCCTTTCCTGGCTTCTATCTTGAGTCCTCCAACTTTCTTCATTCCTATGCAAAGATCAGTGCATGTGTGTGTGAGTGCGCTTGTGTCAGAGCGTGTGTGTGCAAACATGGGAACATGTCCTGGAGCCTGCAGTCTTGTTCCTGACTCAGCATGTGCCTTTCTCTCTGCCTGGGAAAATGCTCTCCTAGTTCTTTGCATGGCTGGCTCCTCATTATTTTTCAGCTCTTGGCTCAAATACTACAAGTTCAGGGAGCTCTTCCCTGAGCCCTCTCGAGGACATCACTGTTTACCCCTTAATAACATCTATTCATTATCCTGTATAGAGTTAACTTGCTGATTTTCTTTTTCTCTCACTCAAATATAATCTCCATGAAATCAGTAAACTTTTTTCTCTTGTTGGCAGCTCTATTCCCAGTGCCTGGAATAATGGCTAGCATTGTGGTAGTACAATAAACATTTGTTGAATCGATGAGCGCAGGATACCTGTTGTGAGCTCTGAGGCTGTATTTTCTGGATGCTGTTGGGGGTGGGGGGGGTGGGCTGTGCATGCACTGGGCAATAAGTCGTGTGTTCTCCCCACCCCACACAATCACCCCCAATAGCAGGGGCCTGTGTTTTCCGCCTCCCACCTCGAGAAAGGTAAACAATTGTCGTCCCATCCCGGCTCTGCCCTCTGCTGAGCTACTCAAATTTTTTGTTCCTAAGATGATCAAAGACACTGGAACAAAGAATCATAATTGAACGGGTTCTGTGTTATATCCTGGAAATGGGGGCACTTGCGGTGTGGGCCCAGTCCTGGGAGAGAGCTCTTGAGAGCTGCAGAGCTGCTACCTTCAAAGCGTGGATGCGAAAACAAAGAAAGGAACGCTTGAGGAGAGAGGACTCCTCTCCAGGGAGGGGAAGCCCTTCAAGTCCATTACTCCACCCGTGCAGCCACAGGGACACGTCTGTGCGAGCATGAGCATGCGTGTGCATGAACACGAGCATGCATGTGAGCTTGCATATGTGTGTCCAACAGAGGGACAGCACATCTTCTGTAAGCACGGTGGCTCCAGAGCTCTCAGAGATCTTTGCAGAGTGTCCACTCACCCCCTCCCATAAAGTGACAGACTCAGTGAATTTTGTTTATATTGCCAACGCCTCCCTAAATAATTCCCCGCTTTCCCAAAACGCACCTCTTGATTAACCCCTCCTGTTTCTTACTGTTCTTCTGAAATCCATCAATGCTTGTGTCATAGTTTAAAAATACAACTGCTTTTAGGTAATTTGATAAATCATCTTCGGGCATTTTCATATGCATGGGCTCTGCTTCTCCGTTCCATTTATAAGCTCCTTCCGGGCAAAATCTATACTTCTTCTTCTTCTTCTTCTTTTTTTTTTTTTTTTCCATTTGTCACCCTCTCCACAAGAATCTTAGGACAGAATTCTTGTCTGTCTGCTTATTGTCTGAGCACATTTTTATAGGCTGAGAATGCATGGATGCTGATTCTCTTTCATTCATTAATTTACTTAAAATATTTACTGGGACCTATTCTGTGGCAGACACTGTGCTAAGTGCTGGGGACTCCATGTTGAGACTCAGTCTGGGGTAGAGATGGAAACATACACAAATAACTACCATACAATGTGATAAGTGCTGTAATATAGGTACTGTATAGCTGGATGCTACAGGAACACAGGAGGGAGCTTATGAAATCATTTGATTAATGTTCCAATGTCTAAATGTGAATGGTTAAATAACGCTATTCCTAAGTGCTTCCTGCTTTTCACAGCATTTTTTAGGTCCATTATCTTATTTGATGCTTTTAGTGATCCTGTTAATAAGCTTTCACTCCACAAATTCATCCTTACACAGAATAGGTGTTGGAGAACTATCTGCTGAGAGACAAGATAGGCAAATGGAGAGTAAATGTTATTATCTGTAGTTTACCATTAGGTAAACTGAACGTCCCAGAGTGATGGGCTGAAGGTCATTAATGAGAATCCCGGTAGCCGGTATACGTGCGTATTCAACACCTATTATGTGACCGGCACCCACCACTGTGCTGCAGCAGATACCAAGAAGAGCGAATGCATTCCTCCCTCATGGAGCTTCTGGTCTCACTGGTGAAACATACTGTAAACTATGAGCAGTTAAATGACGATAGAGGAGATAGACAGCAGCTTGAGACGATAGCACAAAGTGGTCCTTAGAGGATCCCCAAGTGAATGAGATAGACTAGAGGGGCCTCGAGGCAGGAAGGCCGATGCAGATTCCAGAGCTCCTGGAAGACTTGACGAGAGAAATGAAAATGAACTGGATCATAAAGGATGGGCCGATAAAATCAGGAAGATCAGAATCTAGGGAGAAGAGAAGGTTTGGAAAACATAAGAAATACTCGAAGGTGCTGAAGCCCAATCACACCAGGGCACATTGGCCAGATCTAGTTTGTAGAGAGCCCTCACTGGAGGGCTCAGCTCTGCTCCCTGCTCAGTCTCAGCTTGTGTGTACCTGTGGATCATTCTCACACAGCCCTGCACTGCCCACCCTCACCTGCCAGCTGCTATCCTACTATTGAACTTTTCCCTAATCCTTTCACCTGTAACCCTTCCAGACCATTATTTAAAAATGAACAAAAAAATCTTGTATGTTCAACGTCATCACCAATGCTCTATCTCGTGGCTCTAATATGAACCCAGTCCCTCAGAAGACATGAACTTCTTTGCAGTTCTCTCAGTGGAAGGCTCTTATTCTCCACTCCACCTGTAGCATCTAGACAAGGGAGAGACTTGAGAGTCAACTTTCTGTTATTTCCCCATTTCTGTTTCTAGATAATTATTCTTCCTGTCATGAGAAATGCCCCGGGATAGTTTGAGGCTTCCAGAAGAGAGCTTTTTCCTGCTCTCTTAATTGTTATCTGTGAGTCTCTAGGTCACTTTATGAGAAATGATGCTAAGGATAACATTTCTGCTTAGAGATAGGGTGACTAACCTATCTTTTGGGGTAGGTCTTCCCAGTCCTTGGCAGCTCTTTGACTACCCCCTGATGTAGGTTCAGAAACTGTCTTTATATTATATGGTCCTGACCCCTTGTCCATAGGTAAGAGGACCAACATACACCCATGAGCAAACAGGGCCAATCTGATCATCTTCCACAGGAGTTGAGAAAGGAGACCAAGAGACTAGTTTTAGTCTGAAGAGAGGAATTGTAAACTGACGAGCTGGCTGGTCAGTGTATGGGTAGCCATGTTGGGCCACGTGCCTGTGAAGCAGGGAAGGCCAATCTAAAAGAAGGTGGAGTCATATAGATGGATAGAGAGAGGTGAAACCAGGTATCCAGAGTGAGTCCTGCTTGGGCACTTGACAGCTTTCCAGTCCACACCTCTGCTTCTCCTTAACGTCCTTAAGAAGCCCTATGTCTTTGAAATAATGCCCCCCACCACCCGCACCAAGGTTAAGCACCTTTGTTTCAGATTTTGTTTGATTTTGATGCCCACAACTAAAACAATTTTGCTAAAAATAAAATCAGAGATCAAGGGAGATACTTGTCACCAAGTTTTCAAGTTTGCAAAGATAGGAATGACCCAGTTAAGACAACGTAGCCTTCTTCACTCTTGTCTTACCTATATGTTAGGAAGCACAATCATTAAGAAAGAAGATTTGAGACTTGTGGTCTTGGCAAGATGGTAAATCATTATAACCTGGAACTCTTCCCACTAGAAGCAGCTATAAGTGCTTCCTATTTAAAAACAAGTCTTATAAATGCACAACTAAACTCTCAAGGAAAAAAGGAAAAAAAGGAATGAGGATTCTAAGAACTAGGGAAATTGGAGGCAGATACAGGAATGTGGATATGAGTGGGAATCAGCAAACACCACCAACAGAATTACTTGGACATCAGAAACTTGACATAATAAATAGGAATATGGGTGATAATGTAGAATAAATTTGTTTAAAATGAATAACAACAACAACAACCCCCCACACAAAATGAATAACAACCTTTAAAAAGTAATATAGATTCTAATATATATGCATAAAACACTATGAAAGCAGAACAAGCAGGTTTTTAAATTAACCACGTAGAAATAAGAAACACAGACTTTGCCACTAAAAGTTCAATGCAAAAAAGACAATAAATGAATTAGAAAAATGGACCAGGAGACTTTAATCAAAGGAGAATATGACATGGGGAAAGATGAAAATATGAAAAATGTAAAGGGAATGGAATGATAAGCCCACAGTAAATAAATGCCTGGTAGGAGTTATAGTACTGAGATAAAGCAAAAACAGAAGTTGTCCAGAACTTATAAGAAATGAGTAATCTTATTTAAAAAGTGTCATGGTCGAGAAGAATAATTAAAAATAAATCCATCACTAAATACAGCACAGTGAAACTGCCAAATACAAAAGTCAGGGAAGAGAATTTACTATGGAGAAGCAGTAGGTATTTGGGCAGCAGATTTTTCAGCAACAATATTTCAGCTGGGAGGTGATGGAATGTGTCTTTGAACTCCTGAGTAAAAATCATTGCCAACTCAGGATTCCGTCCTGACCCGAAGTATCATTCGAAAATGAAGGAAAAGTAAAGACATATTTAGAACAATAGAGATGAAAAGATTTTGTAACCCACAGAATCCTCCTGAGAGAAAAATTATAGGGAGGAATTGAAACCAGAAAGAAAGAGTAAGATACAGAAGGTAATGATGAATAAAGGAAGGAGTGATCACGTGGGTAAGGATGTAGAAACTGATTATATAAAATAATAATAATGAACATATCCAATTTGGTGTTTGCACAAACAAGATACAAAGTAAAATAGGGGGCTCTAATATCAAGTAAAACAGTTGGAACATCATAGCTGGGAGCCACAATGTTTAAGCTTTCCTATTTTGTTCAGGAAACAGGTAGAAACATTGATTAACTTCAGATTTTTCAAGTCAGCAGAAATGTTAAAAATTTTAAGCTAACCACACATTAAGAAAAGAAATATAATGCATAAAAGAAGGAAATTAAAAAGAAATGCAATCAAATAGAAAGCAAGAGAAAGCAGGAAAATCTGGAAGAACAAAACAATGAAACGTATAATTAAATCTAAATATCAGGAAGCACAATAAATATTCTACATGTGATGCTGTTTGGGTACCCTAATAAATAATAATAACAACAACAATTATTATTAATAAAATAATAATATATAATAATAAATATAATAATAATAATATAAAGCCTGGGACTATCACAAGTAAGCAAGGATATATAGTCAACATTGTCAAAGCATATAAACAGGGAAAATTTATATTCAAAAAACACATAAAAGCAAAGGTGCTTATCCTCAGTATCAATGAGGAAATACAAACTTAAAATGTTAGATGTTGCTTGACATCTATTCAGTTTACAAAAATAAGCAGTGAGGGATGAAGGAAATTTTCAACATTCCTAGGGGAGTATAGATGAAATTAAGTGGGCAATACACTTAGTAAAGTGAAATATGAACCTGCAATCTGGCAACCTCCACTCTGGCTATGAAGGAGTAAGAGAGTCCAGACTGGCTTCCCAAGGTCAGCACCCGGGACTGGACAAGGTTGTGAAGTGTTTCCTTGACCTTGAGCAAGAGATCCCTGAGGGAAGGAGACAAAACAAGTGGACCCTATAATCACCCTGGTCCTCTGCACTGAAGCAATTTCTAGGCAGTGGGGAGGAGAACCAAAACAGTCTGATAGTCTCGCTGAACTGAGAAATGAGGTATCAGAATCCAGTGAGACTGGGGTGGCAAGGGTTTGTGAGAACGAGTCCCAGAGAGAGAATGCTATGCAGGTAAAGAGCTCCAGATATCAGTCTAAAAACTCCCTTGAGTTGTTAGCCAAAAACCACTCCTCACATGTCTGGGGTGAAACTCCGTAAGACTGGAAAAAGGACAGCTAGCTCCTGGGGAAAGAACAATTATGGGAACTATCAGCCAAGAACTATTTATAGAGCTTACACAAGACCAGGAACGCTCTGAGTTCCCAGTAGGCAGAACGGAGAGACCTTGTTGTGTACACAGAATATTCAGTAGAGAGACAGAAAGGGTCATGTTTTCCTAGAGGGATAAACTAAGTCTAGAGGAGTTTCCTTGAGATCTGGTCTTTAAAAGTCTCAAAAAACAAGCCTTGAAAAGATCAAACTGACTCACAAGTAACTTCATTCCCTGCCAAAACAGAGACAAATATTTTTAAAGGAATATAACAAAATCTAGCGCCCAACCATGTAAAATTCACCATTTCCTATATCCAGCTAAAACCTGGTGGACATGTGAATCGTGAGCATGTAGTTCACAAATGGAAGGAGAAAAATGAGTCAACAGAAATAGACCCAAATGAAAAATGACAGTAAAGGGAAAGAGATTTACATAAAGAAGTGTAGAGAGCTCAAAATAGCAAATATGGAGGTAAGTATAAAATATTTCTTACTCATTTAATTTATTTAAATTATTATTTACAGAAAATAAGAGTTTGGTTTGAGATTTATAACATGTGAAATTAAAATATATAAGGACGAAGTGCAAATAATGAGAGGGGAGAAACAAGATTCTTATAAGTGCTCAAGACTCCAGTCCTGGGGCGCCTGGGTGGCTCAGTGGGTTAATCCTCTGCCTTCGGCTCAGGTCATGATCTTGGGGTCCTGGGATCGAGCCCCGCATCGGGCTCTGTGCTCGGCGGGGAGCCTGCTTCCTCCTCTCTGCCTCCTCTCTGCCTGTGTCTCTGCCTACTTGTGATCTCTGTCTGTCAAATAAATAAATAAAATCTTAAAAAAAAAAAAAAGACTCCAGTCCTTACTTCTATGTGACATAATAGAATAACTCTGTAGGTAGATTGATTGTGGTGAGTCAGAGATACGTAAACCATGATGCAAACATTAAAAATAAAACAAATATAGCTAACATTCCACTACAGGAGATAAAGTGGAACCAGTAGAAGCACTCAAGCAGAAATTAAAACTCTAAAAAATGTCCAAATAGTGGAGGACATAACAAAAAACAGATGGAACAAATTGAAAACAAAAGGCAATATGGCGGATCTAAACCATACAACTAAGCACATTAAAAGTAAATGGTTTAAACATATGATTTCATTCATATGTGGAATTGAAGAAACAAAACAAAGGAACAGAGAAAAAATGAGACAAAACAAAAAACAAACTCTTAACTGCAAAGAACAAACTGATGGTTACCGGAAGGGAGGTGGGTGGGGGAGGGGTGAAATAGGTGATGGAGATTAAGAGTGTCCTTACTATAATGAATGCAGAGTCATTGTTGCAATGACTGTATTGTACACATGAAACTAGCATAACACTACATATTAATTATACTTCAAAAAAAAAAGAAAGAAAGACTACAGGAAATCTAAAAAAAAATTTCCAGTTCAAAGTCAGATTGTAAGACTGGATTATAAGCATGGTCAAATTATATGCTGTTTATAAGAAACCCAACTGAAGTATAAAGACACAGATATGTTAATATTCAAGAATGGAAAAATATGTATGGTGAAAACAATTATCATGAAGAAAGCTGGAGAGTCTACCCTACTATCAGACAAAGTAGACCTCAGAACAAGGGATGCTACAGGGATCGAAGAAAGAGGTTTTGTAATGATGAAGGGGTCAAATTTCAAGAAGGTGTAATAATTCCAAATGGTTATGTATCTCATAATATATTTCAAAGTACATGAAACAAAACCTGACAACTGAAAGGGGAAAGAGAGAAATCCATAATTATAGTCAAAGACTTTAACAATTCTCTCATTAATTATAACAGAGCAAATAGACAGAAAATCAGTGAGGAGAGATGTCCTAAACAACATTATTAACCAGCATAACCTAACTGACATTTATGCAACACTTTTCCCAACAACAGAATACATATGTTTTACAGGTAAACATGAAATGGTCCATCAAAAAAAGACCATAAAAATAATAAAAACAAATGATGTAAAAGAATTAAAATTCTAAGTGTGTTCTGTAACCACAATGAAATTAAAATGGAAATCAGGGTCAGAATAGTATCTGGGAAATCCCCAAATATTAGAAAATTAAACAGTATTCTTCTAAATACTTGATGGACCAAAGAGGAAGTCATGAAGAAAATTTGTTAACTGCTTTTTTGTTTATGAATAAAAATTACAGCATAACTTGTGGCATGCAGATAAAGCAAGTGATTAAAGGGAAATTTATAGCACTAAACATTTCTATTAGGCAATACAAAAAGACTCAAGTAAATTGTCTAAGTTTTCACTTTAAGAAACTAAAAATAGAAGATAAAATTGAAGAAAACAAGCAGAAGAAAGGAAATAATAATGACAAGAGCAGGAATAAACAAAATTTAAAGCAGAAAAAAAATAGAGGGAAAAATAAAATCAAAACATGGTCCTTTGAAAAGACCAACAAAATTAATGAACTTCTATTCAGACCTGATTAAGAACAAAAGATACAAATGAACAGTATCACAAAGAAAAGAGGGAACATCATGCAGATCCTATAGGTATTAAAAATATAATAAAGGGATATGTGGACTACATTATGCCAACACATTTGAAAACAGTAGAAATCGACACATTGCACAAAACACATAAACTTAATAAAGTCCACTTAAGAATAGATAATCTAAATAGCTCTATATTTAATTAAGAAATTACAATTTTAGGGTAAATACCCAGTAGTGCAATGGCTGGGTCATAGGGTAGCTCTCTTTTCAACATTTTTAGGACCCTCCATACTGTTTCCCAGAGTGGT
This sequence comes from Mustela lutreola, assembly GCF_030435805.1. NCBI lineage: Eukaryota > Metazoa > Chordata > Mammalia > Carnivora > Mustelidae > Mustela > Mustela lutreola. Next base: position 187,618,313 of record NC_081290.1, on the reverse strand, counting down.
GGCACCAGCTTGCATTCCCACCAACAGTGTAAAAGAGTTCCCCTTCTTCCTCATCCTTGCCAACATCTGTCATTTTTCTGACTTGTTAATCTTAGCCATTCTGATTGGTGTGATGTGTAACTCATTATGATTTTGATTTGTATTTCCCTGATGCCGAGTGATGAGCATTTTTTCATGTGTCTGTTGGCCATTTGGATGTCTTCTTTGCAGAAATGTCTTTTCATTACTTCTGCCCATTTCTTGATTGGACTATTTATTCTTTGGGTGTTGAGTCTATTAAGTTCTTTGGAGATTGGATAGTAGCCCTTTATCTGATAAGATATTTGCAAATGTCTTCTCCTTTTCTGTCTTTTGTTTTTTGGTATTGTCAACTCTTTCCTTTGTGCTGCAAGTCTTTTATCTTGATGAAGTTCCAAGAGTTCACCTTTTTCTTTGTTTCCTTTGCCTTTGGAGAGGCGTCTAGCAAGAAGTTGCTGCAGCTGAGGTCATAGAGGTTGCTGCCTCTGTTCTCCTCTAGAATTTGGATGGATTCCTGTCTCACATTTAGGTCTTTCATTCATTTTGAGTCTATTTTTGTGTATGGTGTAAGAGAATGGTCTGGTTTCATTCTTCTGCATGTGGCTGTCCAATTTTCCCAACACCATTTGTTGAAGAGACCATCTTTTCCAATTGGATATTCTTCCCTGCTTTGTCAAAAATTAGTTGACCATAAAGTTGAGGGTCCATTTCTGGGTTCTCTATTCTCTTCCATTGATGTATGCACTTGTTTTTGTGCCAATACCATACTGTCTTGATGATTACAGCTTTGTAATAGAGCTTGAAGCCTGGCATTGTGATGCCACCAGCTTTGTTTTTCTTTTTCAGCATTCCTCAGGCTATTCAGGGTTTTTTTTGTTTTTGTTTTTGTTTTTTTTGTTGTTGTTGTTCCATACAAATTTTAGGATTATTTGTTCCATTCCATGAAAAAAAGTTGATAGTATTTTGATAAGGATTGCATTAAATGTGTAGATTGCTCTAGGTAGCATAGACATTTTAATAATATTTGTTCTTCCAATCCATGAACATGGAACATTTTTCCATTTCTTTGTGTCTTCCTCAATTTCTTTCATGAGTGCTCTATAGTTTTCAGAGTATAGATCCTTTGCCTCTTTGGATAGGTTTATTCCTAGGTATCTTACTATTGGGTATTTATCCTAAAGATACAAATGTAGTGATTCAAAGGGGCACCCGCACCCGAATGTTTATAGCAGCATGTCCACAATAGCCAAAGTATGGAAAGAGCCCAGATGTCTATCAACAGATGAATGGATAAGGAAGATGTGGTGTATATATACACAATGTAATATTACTCAGCCATCAACAAAATGAAATCTTGCTGTTTGCATGGCTGGAACTAGAGGGTATTATGCTGAGCAAAATAAGCCAATCAGAGAAAGACAATTATCATACGATTTCACTCATATATGGAATTTAAGAAATAAAACAGGATTATAGGGAAAGGGAGGGAAAAGCAAAATAAGATGAAATCAGAGAGGGAGACAAACCATAAGAGACTCTTAATCATAGGAAACACACTGAGGGTTGCTGGAGGGGAAGGCGGAACTGGGTGATGACATGTGATGTAAGGATCACTGGGTGTTATAGAAGACTGAACGCTACCTCTGAAACTAACAATGCCCTATATGTAAATGAATTGAATTTAAGTACAAATAGTAAAATAAATAAATAATTTTTTTTTTAAAAATTACAATTTCATTTATCAAAGTCCCAATAAAGAAAACTCTAGGCCCAGATGGTTTCACTGGTGAATTCTACTAAACATTTAAGAAAAACAAAATAATTCTATGCAAACTTTTCTAGAAAATGAAAGAAAAGAGGACATTCCCCAATTAGTTTTATAAGGTCAGCATTTCCCTGATACCAAAACCAGACAAAAACATTACAAGACATGAAAACTACAGACCAATATCCCTGCCCTGCACATTTATATAAAACTTCTTAACTAAATAATAGCAAATTGATCCCAAATATATTAAAAAGGATAATACATCTGACAAAATGGGGGTTATCGTAGGATACAAGATTGGTTGAACATTCACAAATTAATCAATGTAATTTATCACTCAACAGATTGAAGAAAAACATTTCATCATGTTTATCTATATAGAAAAATTATTTGACAAAACTGAACATTTATTCATGATAAAAACGCTCAGCAAACTAGGAACAAAAGGGAAGTTCTTTAAACTGATAAAAGGCAGCTATGAAAAACCTATAGCAGGAGATCAGGAGAAAGACCAGGAAGCCTGCTCTCACAACTCCTATTAGACATCGTATCATAGATCCTCATCAGTATAATAAAGCAAGAAAAAGAAATAAAAGCCTAAAGCCCTTCAGTGCCTCTTTGTCACCCACAGGACAAAAATCCCGATTCCTTAACATATTAAAGCCTTTCCTGATTATGTCCTTGTCTATCTCCTACTGGCACATGAGAGCCAAGTGCCGGCAGTTTTTCCCCCAGCTCTGTGTTCCGTGATGTCACATCTGGTACTTTGAAATCAGCCACGATGGGAATATTTACAACATAAAACAGGTAAATGCTATAAAAGAAGGATCCCATCTGCCCCAAAGAACTGGTTGTTAAAAATATACCGGCTCACCACTGCTTTCTCCAACCTTTTCAAGACAACTTGAAGTTTCTAGAATACCAGCTTTCAGATGCCATTTCTTCTATCTACAATATGTTGGCTTTCCTTATTAACCATCCGCACTTCTACCTATCCTTTGGCATTGTCTTCTGTTCAAGTCCTTTCTAACCCACTCCAGACAGGGTGCATCACGTCCTCTCCATTACTAGTGCACATTTTTGGTGTGCTATTTAGTGATTTTTTTTTTTGCCATATTTGATAACACGAATTGCTCATGCACATACATCTTCCTCACCAGACTGCGGACTCCTTCCTGTCAAGGACCATGTCTCTATCTTATTTGTCTTCTCATAACTCGTCATGGTGTTGGGCACATCATTGACATTCACTAAATGCATGGAAAAGTGAATGAGAGAACTCGGTTGGAAGGGAACGTTCAGAACAGAAATGAGCTTGGAGAAATACTGAAATGCCTTCATTTGGGAGGGTGGTTAATGCCAGATTTGGACTTTATCTCACTCATCTCAATGGAGAACCCAGCATGTTCTCTGATAAGGGGAGTAACCTGTAAAAAATCACGTTTTAGGATGTGGCATTCAGATTGAACCTGATAGAAGGTAAACTTCTGTCCAGGTCAGGTCGAAGGGGATCAGATCCTCAGGCAGAAAGGTAAGGAGACAGCAGGGGGGCTCAGCTGAGGCATACCTACAGTCATCAGTATCCGTGGTGTGTCTAGGAGAAGAGGAATTTGACCATTGCTAGCCCAGAAATAAGAGAGAGAATTTGATTTGTTTGTCCTAAAGTCCAGAGAATGTAGGGTGACATGATGACTCTCTTCAAATCTTTGATGACCATTCCCAGGGGAACAGGAATTGGCCAATTTATTTCTGTGTTCCACATTGCCCAGAAGTAAGATTTAAGACAAATATAAGAAAGAATTTTTATATCAATTAGACATGCTTAAAAGTGGAACAGTCAATCTAAAGAAGTAGTGAGTTCCTTATTACAGGAAATGATCAGGCAGAACATTTGATGCAGTTGTTATAAAGGGAATTCAAAGATTAGACCAGGTAATCCTTCTGACACTTGAAATTCTGTTATTTTATGATGGTTTTAGCCCCAGCGAATTTGGAAAAAAGCAGTGTGACTTGCTGGTACATTGTCCAGCAGCTGGAGTTCCTGGACATGAAGCTGAGGGGCCAGAACTATACTCTGAGTGTTGGGTTGTTTATGTTCTATCATGGTTATCCCAGAGATGGTCTACCATGGCCAAAAAATGGCTACTCTGGACTACTCTGGGTCTTCCCCAGCACCAGGAGACATGAATAGGAGACCATCAGGTAACATAAGGTCATCAAGGGGACACCCAAAGCTGCTTTGCTCCCCCTTTTCCTGTCTTCTCCATCACTCAGTTCTATAGGTGTCCCCTCTTAGCCTTATGGATGATCCCACCATGTCCACACCCAACAGTGAGGTCCTCCTCATGCTCTCCTTTCTCCAGCTCAGAATTCTGCCTCTTCACAGTCAAAGTGATGTGCCACGATGCACCCCTCTGCAAGTGTTCTTAATCCCATGCCCCTTCTACCCCTTCTGGGACCTTGCTCCAACCTTTTTCATACCCAGTCCTTCCTTCCCCAGCCCAACACATTTAAAATTATTTTTAATCTGGAACCACAACAACAACAAAAAAGTCCTTCCAATTACTGCTCAGCTTCTCTTTATCACCCAAACTTTCGAAGAGCATGCTTTCCTCTTGCTGGTCTTGACCATGACCACATGCATGCACCTCACAGCTTCTTTGTGGTACTGCATTGGTCTCAAGGTGTTCTCTTGAGGGATGCTACCCTATATAGCAGAAAGAGGATGAGATTTGGAGCCAGAAGACCTGGCCTCGGTTTCAGCATCAGCCATTAACTAACAATGTCTTCATCTTATTTGTGATGAGTGTCAAATAAGCTAATAGTTAAGGAAGATACTCCCTCCCCACCCCCCACACACACACTGAAAAGCACTATGCAGATATCCATGAAACTGCTGTCACAAAGGTGACTAATGACATCCTGATCACTTGTTTCAATGGTCTTTCCTTGGCTCTCCATCTCGTAACTCCTTGGCTACCTTTGAATCTGCTGACCATGTCCTTCTTTGTGAAACTCTTTATTTTCATGATCATCTCTTAATTTGTTTTTTGGAAATCAACATATCTTATCTAGCTACCTCTTTGAATCCTCCTCCTGCCCCTAAAAGCAATATTCCTACACATGCTTTTCCTTTCCCTCTACTATTCCTTCACCTAGAATTCAAGAAATAATCTCTCTCCTAGGGTGTCCAATGATCTCCTCTGGGTACATAACCAGCGCAGACTTTTTTCCCGAGGTTTGGTCCCAGGTCTGCAACTCTGCTGGATTTCTCCATCTGGTTTTCCTGCCAGAGTCTCACTCTTCATTGTTGACACAAGGTAAATCAATACATCTTTGCAGAGTCGCTGACAAAGCAGTTTGAAAAGGCCAGACACTGAATGATTACCGGTCAGCCCTACAAAGAACTGTACTTACCATCAAGGACCACCCCCGAAACGCCAATCAGAGAAAACAATCCCTTTCAGATAGATTTCATGTTATAAATTATAGCGTCTGCGTTCAAGTAAAAGGTGGTAATATCTATTCCCATAGGTCTCTAGGTATTGCTGTGGTGTTTTAGGAATTGACAATTTCCTGACTTTACCTATCTCCCTGGGTTCTAGATTCTTGATTCTTACAGGTGTCTATGGCCAAAATCTATACGTTGACCTCCAGAGTGCCTCTCAAAGCCTCCTTGATGGGTAAACAACATGTTCACTAAAAGAGCAGTGAGACCAATTCTTATCAGATGACATTTTCCTGGCCTGGACCGAAGAAAACCACTCCTCCAGTCCATCTGCCCAGATAGTCTGTCTTTCTGAAAAATTCTGAGCCAGACAAATTATAAAAATTTACTCTTTCTATCACAGAAAATACATAGAATCTTCTCATGTTTTCTCTCTCCTGGCCTCTCTAGTGTTTATTAATGGTAGAAATCTTAGTTTTCACTCCCTGTTTCCCTTTTCTCTCTGAGTCTGTAGGTAACATGAGAGCAGAGACTCTGCATTTTTGTACTCCCAATAGTAGGCCTTATTCATCCAACCATCCATCCATCCATCCATCCATCCACACATTAAATTGCACTTATTAAATTCAGTAGATGTGGCATGGGAGTATTTCATTTTAAAATGGGATAATTGGGGGCATGTGTGTGGCTCAGTTGATTAAGAGTCTGCCTTTGGCTCAGGTCATGATCTCAGGGGCTTCTGCGATCGAGCCCCGGGTCGGGCTGCCTGCTGAGTGCGGAGTCTGCCTCTCCCTCTCTGTCTGCCCCTTCCCCCTGCTTGCGCTCTCTCTCTCTCTCAAATAAATAAATAAAATCCTTAAGATAAAAAAATAAAATGGGATCATTTTAAGAAGATTTAGGTGCGGTGTCTCTTGCCTTTAATTGTGGAGTGTGCCATCCATACACTTGGTAATTGTATCTGAATAGTGCAATGCCCAACCCTCGGCCTACAGCCCCAGAGAACCTCTCTAGTCCCATCAGTTTGGGGGTCCAATCCCTTAACACTGGCCAGGATCCCCTTCTCTACTTGCCCTTTGGTAAAGCCAGGGAACTGCGGACCAGTGGCGTGCTGAAGGCAGCTTGCTGGAGCTGGTGGAGGTGGGTTGCACACGTCTCTTCCCAATTCTGCATGCAACCATTGAAATTGACAATGCAGGAGTATTTACACCATGGAAACTGATAAACACTACCAATCGGGGCTTTCTTTTCCCCCTGCTATAAAACATTTACCAGCACACCCCTGCTGCCAAAGCTCTTCTTGGTTATCTCTTGGCATGACCAGCTTCTTCTAATCGATACGTTTCAGCTCCATATCACCTCTTCAGAGAGACCGTTTTATCTGGAGTTATCCCCAACCCCGGTCACTTTCTATTCTATGGCCCATTCTTTCCTTCCCAGCACTTACTTGGATCTGTAGCTACGGGGTGTGTGGGGTCCAGGCACTGGTCTATTGTTCACTGTCTTGTTCACTGCTGAATGCCTAGTATCCCATACAGGCCCGGGCATATAACTGGTGATCTAGAAAGATATTTCTGATGAATGCATACAAAGAATAAATGCTCCCAACAGCTCAGGCATCAGAAATACAAAGTGCAGTCTGTGCTTCTCAGTACCCTCCAGGTGCTTTTCTTTGCCTTCCGGGGAGTGAGCACAGAGCCTAGAACACAGTAGTTGCTCATTAAACATTTTAGGATGAATAAATGGGTAAAATTAGGAATGATCCAATTCATTGATGTTTCTCTGTAATACCTCAGAGAACTCCATGCCTTTCCTTTCAGCAGCAACATAAAGCAGAATGTCCAAGGCAGGAGAAGCTCCTTGCCACCAGGACCACGAGGGAAAACTGGGGTGGCATCAATTTATCTCATCCCACCTGTATTTTTCTTTTGACTGGGTCACAGTAATTCATTATGTCACCCTTAGGCAAGTCACCAAACAGGCATGAGAGAGGCCACGGCCCCCGTCTCTTCCAGTGGGCTGCGGCCGAGATAGCTTTCCTTGCATGGATGAATAGCTATAAGCCACCTTTGCCCCAGCCTCCTGGGGAAGGCAAAAGAAGTTTTCTAAATGTTTTGCTGCCACACGGATCACTGAATTATGCATGAGGCCAAACCCGGGGAACAGCAAATCGTTGTGGGATGGAGGGCTAGGGTTCATCCAGAAAGGGAAATCGAAACCTTGCTTGGCTTCTCCTTGTGATGGGTGCCCTCAATTGATAATTAGTGTTCTATTACCCCACATCTTTAATAGATTATTGATGCCTCTGGCAGCATTATAATCCTGGTGTCAAGAGTAATTCCTTCTTTCTAGTATGTGGTACTTACTTCTCTCAGCAAGGCCGCTTGGGCATAGGGCCTGGCTGATCCAACTCAAATCAATTCGACCCAGTTCTTCTACTGACACGCAGGATGAAAGAAAGACGCATATTCCCGATCTGCCTCGGAAGCAGGAGAGGCCATGAGACTTGGTGGGTCTGGTGGTGATCTAGCTGAGGATGTGTTTTCCCTTGTCATCTTTGGATGGAAGGTGCCAAATATTGTGCTGTCATAGTCTTATTACTCACTGTAGGCTTGTGCCACCTGTCAAAGGTGACTGGAGCTGCCCCCAACTGCAATGGGGGGTAGTCGTCTTTGTCTCAGTTTGCACTGGACCTTCTAGATGGACTTGATCCCTTTTTTTAGTTTCTCTTTCCCTATAAGGAATACTGCTTCTGGACCAGAGACCTCTGGGCATTTCACAAGGTAGGAGAACCTCTAAATACCCCAAATTAGACAACAAAGGATGGGGCAGGGATGGGACTGGAGTCTTTGGGTTTGGATCTTGAATGGACAACAAAATCCCTAAGCTAAGTAGACACGGCCATTGAGGCTGGCTGTTACATCTGGGGTGTCCTGGGAAATAGCCACCAAAGGGTTGACAAGCCAAGGCTTTATATCATCCAGGAAAACACCATCTTACAGTAAGAGATTCTTTTTCCAGAAAGTTCACAACCTTCCCACAGTCCTCTTGTATAGGGGAATGAGCACTGGGATTGAAATAAAAACCAACTGATCCATCAATAAAGATTCGAGTCCTGGACAGGTCACTTAGAAGCTCTGTGACCTTGTTTGAGTGGCTCCAACTCCCTGAACCTCATTTTTTCCATCAGGAAAATGGAAACAGTTATAAATGCTGTATACTCTCCACAGAGTTTTGTGAGAGACAAATAAAAATGGAAAGATATGTATAAGAGACCACATGTAGCCAAGTGGTGTGTGAATTCAAGGAGATGTTTGACTTGCCAGCACCCTTCTCTTCTTCTGGGAAGAGACCCCATCTTCTGGGAACTATTCTTCCCTCAAAATGAACCTTGTGGCATGACTAAAAGCTGCCATGTTGTCACTCCACGTGTGGGCATCTGACTGAATCCAGGCCAGTCATGGCGACTGTCTCCTAGGGAGGTCACGGCTGACTGGGATGGCTCTGCAGGGGACATTCAGAGTCTTTCCCCAGGGTTTTAATCTTGCCACGAAAAAGCGTATGAAGCCGTTCCCCCTAGGAGTGGAAGCTATTAGATGTGAAGCACGGAGACGGTTGGTTGCTCTGTTCCCTCACGTGTGGCGGAAGCTTGACTGCTGAGTGAGAAAATAAAGCCCACACTCTAAGAGGGGATGGAATGCACAGACACTGGGGACGATATGTCTGGTCAGATTTTCCCATGGGTCCAAATGAATTTCCTCTTCATGGCTTGGAGGATGTTACGTCAATATCCTTCCAGGACATTCCTCATTTTACCTAAACCAGTGTTAACGGCACTTCTGTCAGTTATGACCCAAGAGGGCTCAGTAGAAGGGCTACTGTTTATTACCTTGGCCCCTGGCTCCAAGTTGAGCCTGGATCCTATATCCTGTTCTCTTGTCCTCACAGACAGAACCCCTTCCCCAAGGCCATTCTCCTTCATTGGTCCTTTGTTCACTCCACAGTTGTGAGCTTTCTCCCTGTGCCAGGCACCCAGTCATCCTTCAGGGTTCCCCATGTAGTGCAAGGAAGACGTTAACTCGACGAAGCTCACACAAGTACCATAAAGGCACCCAGACCACGTTCCAAGTATTTACCCTGATGCTCTCGATTATTCATTTTATTTTTCTGCAGAATATATTGGTGTAGGATTCTGCAAATCCTTCACGAAATAGTGTAGGCTACAACTCACTAGAAGTTGCCACGCATTTACTGGTAGCTGGGAACACTTGGGGGGAAAAGACATGCCTCTGCCCTTGAAATGCATGTGGTCTTGCTGAGCAAACAGTGCAGAGCGAAAGAACGAGTCAGGAAAATCAAACCTGAAAATATACGGGGCACAGGTCGTAAGATTTCAAGCAATCAAAGAAGGAAAGTATTTGATAGACGAGGGCATTTAGGGTAGATGTGATGTAGGGCACAACCTGTTGGAATTATTATTATGGCCAGTACAGCATTTAATTTTTAAAATTGACTGTCTTCCCTTGAAAATCGGGAGATTTCATATTAAGAAAAAAAAAAAAAGATATGGGTTCTGGTTTTCTTTTCTTTTCTTTCTTTCTTTCTTTCTTTTCTTTTTTTTTTTTTTTTTTGTTCTGGTTTCTTTGGAGACTTGACAATTCTCACTTGACAATGAGCAGCTGAAACTGAGTACATGGCACCCCTTTTAGGCTGGGCCATCCAGCCCCAGCATCACCCTGGCCAGCCTGGTTCCCAGAGGCAGCTGGGTTTATTACGGAAGACCCAAGTTGGGGCTGAGACTGTCCCAGCTCCCTAGAGACCTCAAAGGATTTTGGGTCATCCTATATGTAAGGTTGATGCCCACCTTGACAGGCACCCACTTAGGCATTGTTAAAGTGTCATTGACCAAAGCACCCTAAGCCAACCGGCATTAACCCAGTTGGTAGCAGGTGAACTGGAGCCATGGAAAGGTTATAGGAACACAGAGATGGGAGCGATATCAGCTACCAAACACACACCCCAAGGAGCGTCAGATTTGCGATCAGAACCTCTCCCTTCTCCTCCTCCTGCTCTGCTTTCTTCCTCGTCCATGTCCACAATTTTGTACTTTGTTCCATTTGAATGCAGATGACACAGAATGAAATTCCTCTGGTGGCCGTCTGTGCCGGTGGATGCAAAGGGATCTATGAATCCTAAATGAAGCCGGCTGCCGAGCCCAGCAGCTCCAGCAGAGTGCAGGGCCGGGGTGGGTGCCCTCTGAAGTCTGACCTCTTACACGGGAAGCTGTGTTTGCTATCTTATGCGTTGGCAGTGCTCCTCTCAATGTCGAGTGCTGTCTAACCCACTTTCTCACTGCAGGAGAAGAGGCAGAAGAGGCCTGCTGGGCAAAGGGGGGCATCATTCCCAAATGGTCCCAGGAGGCAGCTCCGAGGGCATGGGAGAGGTGCTGCCACCCTCTGGCTGGGTGTAGCATTACACTCCGCTGAACCAAGTTGGCACCCCTTCATGTCCCCTGGGGCGGGGGCAGGGCGGGGGGTGCGGGAGCTTCCCTGCCTCTAAACCTCCCTGGAGTCCCAGAATTGCAGGTGGTCAGGGCTGGCTTGGCTTTTGTTTGGGCCCTGAGACAAAGATGGGCTTTCTCTGCATCTGGTTCGATAAAAAACTTCTCTTGGGCAAACAAAGACCCCCTCCAAACCTGGCCTAGGAGAGACGCAGCGAGCCGTGTGGCCCATCCGCCCCTTCCTGCTAGATATTCAGCCCACGAATGACAAAGACTTTGACAAAATGCTAGCAATCAGAAATCCGCTCTTCATAGACAAAAAAGAGTCGGTACATAGGTCTCCCCAATAATGATAGTCTACATGCATTAGCATATATTTTCTTGAGACGCAAACTCTCAGAGTGTGTCCCTAAAAGCAATTCATTCTATTTACAGCTTTTCTGAAGCCCCCGAGAGGAAAGCATCTTGCAGCGCTGCAGACACCACACTGAAAATAGTGAAAAACATTCAATTTGGAAACAATTTTACCTCGATTTATCTTTTTTTTTCCCCTTTTGAGTGTCGGCCCACTGCTTCTGCTCTGCTTCTTACGTGAAGGCGGTCCTCTCCGTGATTCCTCCTGGGTCACGGTGGTGGCAGGAATGGTGCCGTGTCCCCAAAGGGCGGCCGGGGGGAGGTCGAGAAGGACGGACACCCCACTTTCCCTTCTGGGGGGGACGCCCCACTCCCCGACCGGAGGGAGTGTGGCCAGGACGGCCGAGACCAGAGGCGGTATCTGACAAACCCTGGTGTTATCACCGTAACACACACATTGTTCTCCAGGATAGTACTGCGGCTCTTGAAACCAGTGACAATATGAATGTCGTGTCCTATTACCCCCTCCTCTGGGCTAATAATAAGACTTTGTAACCATGTCAACAGCTAGAGAAAGGGAGAGAGAAAATATCCCTTTGATTACATAAAATGCCCAGGTATCTGGTACAGCCTTGTAAATCGCAGGGCTCATGGCTCGGGCGGCCGAGGACAGGGGTCTACCACGCAGGCCTCGCATCTCCGGCAAAGCCAAGGGCAGACCCTCAGTCACAGCGAGGGAGGTAGCAAGTGCCTACTGGGCGCCCACGACCAGACTCCGACGGGAAGTAAGCAGGATCCACGGGCTAAACGCTAAAAGGTGTTCTCTGCTTGTGAAAGGCGGCTCCGAAAGCGAGTCCGAGATAAGCCACTCCCATGTGTGGGTTGTAAATACGCTGGATTTAGAGGCAGGAGACAGAAGCCAGGATTCTCCCTCTCCCCTTGGCCTCTCTGAGCCTCAGGTTACTCTACTGTAATATGTGGGTGATAACACTTAGTCCTACGTGCCCCACAAGCTTCTTGTGGGGATGAAAGGAAAAACGCCATGCTTTCCAAATCAATAGCATAATCCTCTTTAAAAAGAAAAGTTGCACGTGCAACTCTAAGATAAAACACAGATGGTAGCTGAGCTGCCGTTTTTGGAGGCACGGGGGCATGGGGCTCCCCCACCCACTGCTTGTGCTTGCCCCCAGACTGACCTCTGTGGCACGCGTGCATATGCTACTGCCCTAGGAGGTGCGATTTGAAGACCAGTGACAAAGTGCTCTAAAATTGTGTGTTATTATTTTTACTAATCATACAAACTGGTCATTAATGGAGGTAATTGTAGGAATTGAGAGATCGATGTGGACTTAAGTGTTCAATAGCAGGAGGGCACGGCCCGATCCTCTAAGGATGGCGAGTGTCTGGCCAGGCAGAGGGGGGCAGGCGGAGGTTGGCAGCGTGGTGATGAGTAAAGCAGGGAGGTGGGAAAGAGTCTGTGCTTGGCAGGTGGGACAGAGGGTAGAGCAGAGCACTGCGCAATGCGGGGTGGGGTCAGGGGGCTGCTTAAGGTGGTCTTCCTGACAGGTGTGATGGGAAGTCCCAGCCAGGGAGGAGCCGACTGGGGGCTTCTGAGGATGGGTAGCCTGGCTTTGCTGCCTGACTCTCGGTGGGCTAATTCATTGCCTCAAAGCGTGCTTGTTTGTTGAAGCCAAACTCTGCACATCTGGGACCATTTGCTCCACTGATGGCCATCTTTTGCTCTGGACTCTTACTGTAATCCATCGCTTCCATGGCCGAGCTCCCCATGTATCCTCTCCTCTGCCATAAGCTGACTCGTGTGGAGGTGTTAGTCCCCCACCTCCCAGAAGCTTCTCCCGGAAAATCAGCTGACTCAGGCTTTCAGGTCTCCCGAGACCTCACGGGCCCTCTCGCTCACAATGCCCCCTTCCGGGCCCTGTGCCTGCAGGGAGGGCCGTCCCTGCCCTGCTGTCCCCACTGCAGTGCCTTCAGCCCCCACGGATGATTGACCTTCCCGGCTTGTCTCAGAACACCTTGTTGTCTTGTCCTCTTTGAAATGCCTGACAGCAGCAAATGCTCGGGTCTAAAAGCAAAATAATGAAATCAAATGAAAGCTCCCCAATTTCTCAGCCGCTTGTCCTTGGTCCGGTGTGGTGCACGGCATGCATTATTCAGAAAGGAGCAGCTGTGTCACCTGAAGCAGAAACTCTGTTGCAGGGGCCAGTCTGGAAGGGTGGGCTGGCGTGTGGCTGGGGGGCCTGCCCAAGAGCTGGTGGCTGCTTTGGGGAATGGGGAAGGCTCCCACTTTGGCACGGGATCCGACGAGGTCACCCAAGTAGCTTGTGTCTGCTACCCGGTCCCAGGGAGGGTCACCTCGGAGCCCCGTCTGAGAAGGACAGAAGTCGGGAAGTGTAGGACAGACTTGAAGGAAGCCGGCAGGAAGGATGAAAGGGGAGCATGGAGGGACTCCCAGCTGCACCGAAGTCCCCCAGAGATCCAGCCCACACGATAAGCTACTCCCCAGGGAAGGCACCAGGTGTGTGAAATCAACCAAGTATAAGTTTCTAAATGCAATGCTCTATAACTCCAAGTGGGTATGAGGGGAAAGAGAGGGTCAGTGTCCAGTACTAGGATCCTACTGTTGTTCTCCGTGTCATTCCCTTCCCCTAAGACCATTGTGCTCCCTGTGGCTTGCTGTGGCCTTTAGAAAATGGAATGTATTTTAGCCACCCCTCAGCCCTGTGCGCGTTCCCCCCATGGTCAGGCTCGACCATATGACTTAATTGGACCTGTGGAAGGTTAGTTGGGAGGCTAGAGGAAGTAGGGCCTGGCTGGTGCTTTCTAGTGTCAGAGAAGCTGGTCCCAAATTAGAGGCTGCCATTTCAGCCTGAGTTGCGGAATGAGAAGACACACGGAACATATCCGCAGCTGCCGACATGTTCTGTGAACAAGAAATGAATGCTTGTGGTTATAAGCCATTAAGATTTTAGGGGTTGTTTGTTACCATAGCAAAGCTGGCTAATATAGTTAATGTCAATCAATGACGAGGAAATTAATCACGTCTGCCTTGAGTTAAGCTTTTTTAAACTTGATTTGTTTATTTAATTGATTGTTGTCATCTTCACTTGGGGTGAATAGCATTGATAAATAAGAGGGGTTGTTTGTTTTAATGAATCCACAGAAGAACGTTGTTGATTTGTTCAGAATTCACATATTAGGATTTGACAAGCACTGTGGCTGGGCTTCTAGCTGGATTTCGCTTTATTTGTGGTTGACTAGGGTCTAAACCCAGTGTGTGGTCGTCCATTCTCTGCCCTGAACCTGTTGAGACCACATTGTCACCAACCTCCCCTGAGAAGGTGACCTCCTATAGGTGGCTAGCTCTCTTCAAGTCTGATTCAATGAATATTAACTAAGCCCTTTGTAGGCTCAGAGTCCAGGGAGTGTCTATATTCTTTACCTCTTTGGGTCTTCTCGAGAATTCTTTAACAATAGGTAATATTTTTGCTGTACGCTCAATGTGTCCTCCAAATTCAGAGCTTGAAATCTGATCCCCAATATGATGGTGTTAGGAGGTAGGGTCATTGGGAGGTGATTCGGCCAGAAGGGTGGAGACTTCATTAATGGGATTGGTTCCCTTGTAGAAGAGATCCCAGAGATCTCCCTCACCCCTTAAACCATGGGAGAACACAAGGAGATGGCCATCTAAGGAACCGGAAAGTGGGCTCTCCTCAGACACCAAACCTGCTGACATCCTGACCTTGGACTCCCCGACTTCCAGAACTGTGAAGAACAAACTCCTGTTGCTCATAAGTGATCCAGTCCATGGTCTTTTGATATGGGAGCCCACATGGACTAACGCAATCATTCTGTGCCTCCTGAGGAAATCAGAAGTATGAAAGCATGAAGGGCTTTCCAAGGGCATACAGCTGGTAAAGAGCACATCAAGAATTAACCCAGTCTCCTCATTCTTGGCCCAGGGCTCTTTTCATGTCCCCAAGCTCCATGGATGGAAACTGTTCCATGTCAGGCCACTATTTCGGATCTAATTTTCCAGAAGACCATGGATGTGAGTTCATGGGCTAGTCGTGGAAGTTGGGTCAGAAGATAAGACCCCGTATAGACAAGTATATACAATTTACATTTTACCCCCATACATAAATTCACTTGTATTATATCCTCAGAATGAAAAGTCCAACCAGCTGGGAGCCTCTGAACTTAGGGAGGGAAGCTGCCTTTTGGGGAAGGAACTCTATGTGCTCTTAGAAGACAAGCATTAGTGGAGCTAAGAGTAGATCCCCCTGTAAGAGAGCTGGTTTCCGAGAGGGCTGCACTCTTTGAAGCATGTTCCTACGGCCAACTCTCTGGGAGTAGCAATAGTGCCATCTTGCTAACAATCACGCCGATAATAATATTAATAATTAAATAATAGCGTCAGTGTCAATAAGTATTTTATGAAATGCTTTTGTATGAATTGTCTGTCTGCTGCCTAAGAAGGCCTCCAAGAGCCACTTGAATGCACCCGGTCATCACTGCTGGCCGCCATCTGTCCCGGGCTCAGTACTTCCAGGAATCCTGTTGTTTATTCTCTCACGTTGCTGCAGTACAGAGAGGCACAGGCACGGGGGCAGGCCAAAATGAGGGGAGCCATTTCAAGGGTCAGTATGCCTGTTTTTTGCTTTTATGTCCCTATTTCAAAGGTTGAGAGATTCCTTGTATGAACCTGGCAGTGGGGGTCTGGATAAGAAAATCTTATGGGTATAAATATTGTAAGGCCTGGGAATCAAATGCTTACCCTTAGCCTCCTGGCGAAGCTGTCCTGGTTCCATGGTACAAAGTGGGAGACACCTATTCTGGCCTAGGACCACCTCCAACCCCTCTCAAATGGAAACCGGTTTCTGGGGTGTCCTGTGGCTCTGGGTCCGGCAGGTGTCATGAGTCACCTCATGTGTTTTTCTGTTTCCAAAAGGCCTGGCCTCCCAGACCCCTTCTTGTCCCTTGTACCTTCAGCTGACTGGACTGTAGACTTGTCAAAGGCCCTTGGTTTCTTTTGGGAAGATAGGAAGAAAAGATGGAAGTCTCCAGTTTGCCTCCATGTAGCGTTCATGTAATTTCAACCCCGGGAGGCTGTCCTTGTGGAACCCACTACTTGCTCCCTGGCCACCTGAACTACAAACATTCTCCTTAAAGGCAAAGGTGTCCCAACAAGAGTATGGATAGCTCAGCATGTACTCATTTCTGCCACTAAGGAAAATAACCCAACACACAGCTATGGGACGGAAACATATCTCCCTGTCAGCGTCAGTACGTTCCCCTGCAGTCTGACCTTGGGGTCCTATGGAGAGAAGGGTTTGGGCATGGACTTGGCCATGGCCAGATCTACCCACCAGTGCAAAGGAGAGGGAGACCGGTGGGCCATCTGGCTTTCCCAGGGAGTTTTCTGAATCCCAGTGTGCTGCCTCGATTTCTTACTTAGCATGCTCTAAGGGACTCAAGAAATCATAGGTCTGCTGGCTGGTCATGAAGCTGTTAATCCTGCCCTCAACTCTTCTGCACTGGGAGCCTAAACTTTCCCCAGCAGGCCTAGGATAGAGGGAGATTCTGAGTGTGCTAACCTCCTAAGTTCATCACTCTGACACCTGCATTCTGGGGGCATCACTGCTGGGGGTCATGTTTGATGGCAAAAAAGGCTTTCTCTTTGAGAGGTTTTGGTTCCTTCTGTGTATAAGCTGCATTGGCGCCAAGCAGGGAATCACCCATAGACCTGATTTCTGAATGCCTCAAATTCCAAATGCCCCAGTCCATCCTGAGATGCTTCCCCTGGTTCAACTTCTTTCCTTCCTGTCCTGGGAAGAAGGGCAGGTGGCTGCCTATTAGAGTGGCCCCCACTGGGGAGCCTCAGCCCTACCTGACTACAGCCAGAGCAGTCCTGGGAGGATTTCTTATGCATGGTCTCTGTGACTCAGGCTACCCAACCCAGCCTTCTCACCACAGCTAATGGATCAGAAGGGGCCTCAAACCCAAAGGTGGCCAACTCTAGCCTGCCGGTGGCCTGTAGCATGGTCAGGCTTCTAAACCTTCCAAACTGGCCAGCCCTGGATGGTGACTAACCAAACCAGTCAGAATGTCCCTCAGAAGTTTGACTGTAAGAGGTACGGAGAATGGGCTCTTGAGTGAATTGGAGGTGGTTGGAGCCAAAGGAACAGGCACCAAGAGTAGCTTGGTGTCCATTGTGGGGACCCTAGTTTGGTGCAGTGTCTGGTTCTATAGGTGTGGCTGCGGTATAGAAGCTTGGTTGGGTCCCAGAGGACCCCCAGGCATGTCTTTTCATAAGGCTGAATTCCTGTGTTCTTGTAATAATCTCAATAGCCTGGGTGTGTTTCTTTTTCTAGAACCTAAAAGAATGTAACCCTACACAGAGTGCATACTCAAAAAAGGCTGCTTTAGAAAATGAGCAAAATATTCCTTGGCCCCCAACCAATGGTTTCGTTTTCATACCCCATATGCCAGACAGGCGACCCCTGTCACCTGTGTCAGGCTGAGGTATGTCTCTGGGGTTGTCACAGGGAGCCACACTCTGTGTGTGAGGGGAGGGGTTTGGAGGACTGTAGGGGAAGATGTTTTGTATATGGTCTGGGAGAGTGGCCCAGAGAGCGGCAACAGGAGGCCAGCAGGCTGGGGAAGTCTCTGATCTGAGAAGCCATCCCTTTGCTGTGCTCCAAACACCCTGAGCAGAGGAAGGGTGGACAGATGGGAGCGTGAGATGAGGATGGTGGTAATGGATGGTGGAGCTTGGGCTGAGGTGGTGGGTGGGAGAACGGGAGAGGATCCCAACCTCCCCAGGTCTCCAGGTCCTGGCCCAGGCCCAGGCAGTGGGGGACAGATGGAGTGGGGGTGAGGGGCTTGTCTGGGCTGCCCTTCTTGCCTCTGATTTTGGCTTCTTGTCGGATGTCCTCACTTCGATCTCTCTTCAGCCAAAGCCAAGGCTAAGCTTCCCCATCCCATGCGGGAGAAACTAGCTCCAGGTGCCCAGTGTGCATGCTTATGGAGGCGCAGAGGGCCTTCAAAGCCCACCTCCTTCAGGAAGACTTCTCTGCTTCATCCCAGCCGCACACCCTCTGTCTTGAGTGGTGCCACCAGGGACTGTAAGAGTGGGGCTGGCCGACTGTGAGCCCCAGGAGGAGGGCAGCCACGCCCACCTCCCTTGTTGATATATCCCAAGTGTTTAACCCAGCGGCTGGCCCAGAGAAGGGGCTCGATCCACAATCATTGAATGAATGAATGAATGCACAAATAAATGAAGGGACAGATTCATGAGCTCTTCTTTTTTTAAAGTCAAAGTGTTCTTATTTCAAATGAGATGGTTTCTAGCTGCCAATATGCAGGGATAGAGCAGTGAACTGTTATGGAGAGGTGGAGGGGTTTAGAACTCTGCATCCTGGGCTCCGCTATGTTCCCGGGCATCAGTCCCTGAGGATCACCTGCACCCTCTGAAGTTCAGACTGAGATGCCTCTCATTCTCCCCATGAGGAAACAAGCCCCTGCAGGAAAAGTGGTTCGTCTGAGCCAGAACCGGGACCCAGGTCTCCTGACTCCTGGCCTGTTGCGGACGCCCACTGTTTAGACTATGTGGACTCACCACAGTAGGTGCCCGGGCAATGCTGGTGTGAATTGAGCACCAGGAGGGAGGGGCTGTGCGTGCCGGCAAGCGTCACCAGCGACTCCGAGGAAGGATGCTGCACCAAAATAAAATGTATTGTATTTAAATATTCCCCAAGTCATTTTGTGTATTTAAGTCTTAATTCATCTCCTCTAAATCTCTCCCCGCTACATTAATGTGACGGCTTTGACAGAAAGATGAATAACATTATTAAAGAAGCTTGTGAGCAAATTTCACTCATAAAAATCTCCCATTCACTCGCACGCTTTGCTGTTCCCACTCGGCGTTCTGTTCCCGCTCACGTCCCGGGTCCCCATCCCTCTGGGCCTCAGGCTGCTGCTGCAGGGTGGTCAGTGGGAGGTTCAGAAGAAGCGAGTGTGCATTTCAAACCCCAATCTTCTCCCTTTCGGCTGAAAAAGGCATCATTTGCGCCAAACTCCAGGAGTGGCAGGATTCAGGTTGGAAGGAAGAAGGAAAGGCAGACCGTCCTTCAAGAAAGGCCTCCCACAGGGGCATAGAGCACAGAGCAAATACGACAAATGACCAGGAGGGTGTCCTCTGTGGGAATGCCCGTCTCAGGAGAGGAAGGACCCTCGCTAAAAGACTCTGGGGATGCGGCGGAACGGACACTTTTCAGAATGCTGGATCCTGCCCAGCCCACCACAGCTCCGGAAGTTGCCATCACGTCCTGTCCTTCCCGCCGGAGCCCCGCTTGGCCTCGCCGGCGGGGGATTTATGCCCCTCTTTGCCAAGCCGCCCTGATGGATTGCTTCCAGGATGGCAGCCGAGTCAGTGGTATTCATCTCCCCGACGTCTTAAGCTTCTCCTTTAAATCATTGCTCTCACTGGCAGCCGTTCGTGCGTGGAGCTGGGCCGCCCTGCCCGTGGGACTCCCCATGGGGAAGCACCTGTAGGGTCTACCTCTGGGGGACCAGAGGACCCTGCTCTGCAGCCTCTCCCTCAAATGCCAGCTCTTCCTCCTCCAGATAAGCCCTGCTGTTAGGTCATCTGAAGTCAGGAGACCAATCCTGGAGCCCCAAAGTCCCCTCTGACCCACCATGTACTAGAGGACATAAAATCATCATCCATTGGTGTGGGGACAGCCTATGAGCTGTTCCGGACCATGGAGGAGACTTGCTTTTTTCCATAAAGCCTCGTAGAGCGCCCGGCCCATCGTAGGTGACTGTTGGATGAACAACATCCTTCAGCTGAGCAGCGGATACAACCTCTTTGGAAAACCATTTGGCAGAATCTACCCAAACTGCTCATATCCGTGCTCTAGGCCTCCCCTGGGTATACAGCCCACAGACAGGAGGGCTCATGTCTACTCAGACTCGTACAAGAGCTTCTGTAGCAACATTATTTCTAATTGGCTCAAGTTAAAAACAGCCCAATGTCCATCTGTGGTAGAATGGACAAATAAATTGTAGCATATCTACACAATGATTCCATTTCTGTTGCACTAGATTTTAAGGACATCTCTGAACCTCTGTTTTTTGTTGTTTATTTTTTTTTTAAGATTTTATTTATTTATTTGACAGAAAGATCACAAGTAGGCAGAGAGTCAGGCAGAGAGAGAGAGGAGGAAGCAGGCTCCCTACCAAGCAGAGATCCCGATGTAGGGCTCCATCACAGGACCCTGAGATCATGACCTGGGCCGAAGGCAGAGGCCCAACCCACTGAACCACCCAGGCGCCCAAGCCTCTGTTTTTTATCTACAAAGAGAAAGGGTAGCCGTGACAACCAAGGTGGGCATCTTCTGTAAAGATTGAGGGCGGACCTTAACCCCATTTACCACAAATCTGGGGTGGGGGTGGCTTTCTTGACTTCCTGACCAAGAGTCTTCCGTGTCTCCCCTTCATGCCCTAAAAGGGACATTTTACTGCCTGAAAGCAGCGTAGTCTTGTTCTACCCAGCAGGGACACTCGAGCCTCAGCCCCTGCACCACACACACACACACACACACACACACACACACGCACACGCACATGCACGCGTGCGCACGTGATGGCTGTCACGGAGAGAAATAGCAGCAGGAGGGAATCCCCCCATCCTTTCTCCCTATGTCACTTTGTTCTGCCTGCACAGGCAACAAATTAAAACAAGAACCCCCCATTGCCCAGAGCTGCCTGGGCCTCTGCCACAGCAGCTCTAATAATAGCCGAGCAGCAAGGTCCCCCCCACCCCCACACACACTCCCGTCCATCAGGCCCTGGAGCAAAGAGGCAATGCTTTCCATCGGCAGCCAGGGAAAGGGTTTGGAGCTTTTGCTGTGTTTATTTGGTGTGACTTGGGGGCGAATGTGTATTGTTTCCTGTCCTCTGTCTAAGTGCTTCATCAGAAATGGGGGGACAGGGGCGAAGGGACAGTAGTGGGAAGAAAAGCAGACAAGAAATTCAACTTCTCCGGGAAAACACACACACACGGCGCACTCGGTCAATGCAGCAATGGCACACAGCAAAATTGAACTTTCCCTGCCTCACAGTGGTCTTTGAAAGCATTCAATTATCTGTCTGCACCTATAGAAAATGTTAGGGATTGCTTCCAGAAGCCTTTAAAAGGGTCTATACATAACAGAGCCGCACGCATATCCTCAGCACACGGGCAGGAAAACAACAACAATCCATTCACTTACCTTTGAAAAAGCCAAAAAGGTATAAATTCTGGCCAGAAATCAATCTTCCTCTCTCTGCTTTTGTCTTTTGCCCCATCCCTTCCCCAACCTCTCACTCCACCTCATGTTTATTTATTTATTTTGTTAGTGAAGGCCACGGAAACAGCCAAAGAAAGCAACTGTTGGTGCAGAGCCAAGGGGCTGAGTTTATTTCGAAGGGAAATGCCCGCTCTGTTCAGGCAGAGCAGAAGCTCCCCGAGCTGGTTCCCTGCGGGCCTCCCATCCGACATGGAGTCCTGTCGTGGGGGCCTGGCCGCGTGTGGGACACGGCGCTGAGCCCTTCAGCGGGTCCCCCCTCGCTGGGTTCTCAAAACACAGACGAGGAAAGGGAGGCCCAGAGAGAGCACACGGCTGTTAAGCCGCAGAACCAGGAGCTGAGGCACGTCTGTGCCTGTCGGTCCTGTGTCTTGTCACCGCATTCCCTGTCCCTGGAACAGACACCACAGCGGGCTCAGCGGCTAGCGTGCGACAGTGCCAACAGGCCCGAAAGGAAGCAGGGTTCGCAGACCATATGTATTGCGGTTGATGACAGTATCAGCAACGAGGACGAGGCTCATGAAGGTTAAGAGGAAACCCAGATGAAGCGGCTGGACCTGGGCACCGAGTGCTCCCCGCCGCCACCCCCCCACCCCCCCACCCCCCTCCCTGCCCCCGCTCCAATCCCAGCTCTGCCACTCAGGGCTGTGTGACTCGGCCATCAGTCCCTCCAGCTCTCTGTGCCTCTGTTTTCTGATGTGTAAAATCAAGAGAGCCGGCTGCGTCCCTGGTTTTCAGGTGGGACTCCGTGGAGGAGTGAGGACTCTTAGGACTGCAACGGGTGCCGGGAGTCTGCTCCCACCAGAGAAGCCCCCATCTCTTATGTATCGTGGTTTCGTGTGAGAAGTGCGGTCGTTCATCAGTAGAAAGGGTCTACCGCCAACGGGGTGGGACCTAAAGGCTCTTCCTTCTAGAACATTCTGTGATGTGATGGTGTCAGGACATCCCAGATCTGAGGAGCTCCCTTCCTCTCTCAGGGTCTTACCCTCACGAACGGCAATGGCAGAAGGACACATGCTGGAAAGACAGCTCCGTGCTGGGCATGGGCACATGTACCCCTCCTACCCCACCAAGGTGATAGACAGATTGGGAGCATAGAGCTAATTGGATGAATCTGAGACAGAGGCCTTCAAGGAGAGCCGAAGGTTCGAGGCTTGGGTAGATGGTATGTGACCGTCAAGAGCAAAGGCGAGCTCTGTGAGTGGGTGATTGGAATCACAGAACTAGATGGGACCCAAAGAACCCCATGGAAGTGGCAGATGCCCAGGAAGGGGCAAGCGGGGGTGGGACCGTGGCTGTGTAAATCATGGCACCTGTCTCACGTTATGGGCAGGAGGAGTCCAATATGTTCGACTTGGGGATATGGGGTCCTGATGGACAGAGAGAAAGGCTGTCAAGATGTGATAATAGAGGCACTTCTCACCTGTACCCCACTGTCCCCACGTCCCTGTGGATAGAAAGCCTGGACAGAGCAAAGCATTCTCTGGGGCCTAAGTGTGTTTTGTAAGGTGTTAAATGAGCCAGTCAGTTCTAAATCTCCTGGAGCACATGCAGCTCATTGCATCTGTACGATCAAGAGTCTAATTTGAAACCACAAAAGCAGAGGTTTGCAGCATTCTGAAACCAAGAACCCTTGTAGGTAGATTAGCCCAACTTCACTTCCACCTAAAATCAAGTTTAGATTTTGGGGTCAGCTTGCATTTGGGACACATAGCTCAAAGCAGATGGGATGGGCAAGATGGACTGATTCCCAAGACTGGACCAGTGCCTTGGGAATGGCCTACTGGAAGCAATGCACACAGTTCTGAGTTTGGTCTGCGTTATTTTTGCTCATACTAAATTTGGCTAACTGGCTGGGTGGGCTGATTATAACCCGTTCTGTTCTATCTGCGGGTCTCTAAGGGCCTTGGTGAAGAAGAGATTTTGTTTCCAAAAATTATGTTGTCCAAAAGGTAATACCACTTCAAAGTTTTCAGAGATTTTATGTCTCTTGTGTCTAATGCATCAAAGTCCCAAAGACACCTCTGAGTAATTATCATTCGTCCCACTTTATAGATGAGTAAACTGAGGTGCAGGACACCAAGTGACCCATTCAAGGTCATCAGTGACTCCAGAGCATCCCTCCCACAGCCGGGAGGTCCCTGGACCCAGCTTCTCCCAGACCAAAGCACTCTTCCCCGTACCCCATCTGTTGAGTTTCCTACTCTGACCTCCTGATGTCTCGCTGACCCCTGAGGCCTCAGCTCCAGTACTGAAGGATTGAGGGTAAATGAGAGAGTGACTTTCCATGGCGTGTGACTTGTCGTCCAATTTGAAGAGCATTTTCTTGGCCAGCGCTCTAATCCCAGTGCTTGAGTAATGCCCTGAGACCACATCGATCGGGATCCGGGAAATTCCAACCCAACCGCAGCACATTGTAATGGCCTCTGCCCGGGTGACCTTCTCCCTGTCAGAAAATACATCTTTTCTGCAAGTCCCTAGCCTGCAAACATCGCCCGCAGGCAGCTTAGCCCAGACAAAGGGCTTTGAAATGGTCCAGATAATGCATCGAGGGGAAAACTGTTTTCCAAGTGTGTAATTCGTCCACTATTAACCTGCAGCCGTAGGAGGAGCCCTGCCTTTGATTCCCTTCTGCAGCCTGGGCCCCTCCTGTTGCGTAAGGCAACTGTGGGGTGCAGGGCGGCAGACAGGGAACAGAGGTGTGTCCTATTTCCCGCATGCTAATGATCCCTCCGCTGCCCGTCAGACTCCCGGCTGCCGGCCTGACTGCACCACAGGCCTGGCCCATCACGGCTCCTGTAGCTTTCTCCTTGGTTCTACCAGAGATGCTGTCCCGGTATTAGGCTGAGTGGCTGGAGCAGGGAGTTGACATCCCTGGCCACCTGGAGGTGTGTGCACACCGTGGGCTCTGACACAGACACACGGCCTTCTCCTCTGTACCTCAGGAAGATGGCTCTGGGCTCTGGTCCTAGGCAATGGCACTGCGAGGCTGTGTGCCTTTGGGAAAAGCCCTCTTCGTTCTGGGCTTCACTTCTGTTGTCTACAAAATGAAAGAACTGGACAAAGTAATTTGGCTTAGATTATCTGACTACTTTTTTTTTTTTTTTCCCCAGATGACTCCCTGTCTTGGGTTAAGTGATGGGTAGAATTTAAAAAGAAGGAGGGGAAGGAACAGGAAGAGGAGTCCTAAGCACCCAAATATGTGTGGATATGGTGAGAAAAGAGAATACTGTTGCCACCAACCCCTTTCCTTTCCTTTGCTTTTCATTATTCTGGTCTTAGAAAGTTTCTGATGCTCCGTGATCTAAGTTGAGCCTGGGGTCCGGGGAGGCAGGGCCCAGGGGAGAGGGCTCAAACGGGCCCAGACCATCACTGGTCACTGGAGTGGACTCAACAGGTGGGAGTGGGACTGAGGAGCTTGGAAGAGAGCACGAGGCAGGGGATGAGAGCTGGTGTCAGAGCCAGAGCAAGGATGTGGCGCCACTGTATGAACACGGCAACCCGGAAAGACTCTGGGGAAGCAGCGTCAGGGAGGTTTCCAGAAGCAATGGGAGACAAAGGGTGAGGTCTTTCAGACGGTGCCCTTTGGAAGGCTACGGGCAGGGAAGGAACTCAATGTCAAGCCAATTCAATGCCGTGGTGTCAAAGGAGTGACCGGTACGTGTGCAATGTTACCCAGTTAAGGTCTGTCATAAGACCTAGGGTCTATCTGATGTGACAATCCAAGAAATCAGAAGTGAAAAGCAAAAAAACGGTCTTCATTAATTTTTCCAAAATTAATTTTCCAAAATTAATGAAGGCCCAAAATGATAGATTAAAAACCAGAAAAGCAAAATTATATTTAGATCGCAAGGGAATGTGTTTCCCCCAAGCTTTGGGTTTCAGTCGTTCTCAGGTGGCAGTGGGATGTTTCACCTGTAGAGCTTCTGCAAAGCTACAATATCTGTGCCTCGCTCCAGACCAGATGAATCGGGGACGAGGCCCTCCCTGGGTGTGGACCCGGGGGCTGCCTTTCTTCTTGAACGTGCGTGCAGAGACAGCCACCCACTCGTGAAACAGTAGCCATCACCGTGACCGGATGTGACGACAACTGCTTGAGAAGTGTGTGCACCCCGCCAGCTGTTTGCTCTACTAAGTGTTAAATATTGGTTGAATAAATATTTCAAGCCTAGACTGTTGCGTTCCACTAGCTTCTGGAATCTTTCAGTGCAGAGACCTTGCCCAGGTCCTCTTTGGGTCCCTGGCCTATTTCTGTCTCCAGATGCCCAATGCATACTGACTGAGTGTCTAAATAAAGGAATAAATGAACACATGAATGGAGATCGAGGCCTCCTTCTAGAGTGGTAGAGTAGAAAAGCCCAATTTGGGGCATTAGAAACCTTTGTTCAAATCCTGATACATGACTTTTTTTTTTTTTTTTTTAAGATTTTATTTAACACACACACACAGAGAAAGAGAGAGATAGCAAGAGAGAGCATGAATGGGAGGAGAGGGAGAAGAAGGCTTCCCACAATCAGAGAGCCCAACGTGGACTCAATCCCAGGACTCTGGGATCATGACCCGAGCTGAAGGCAGACGCTTAACCGACTAAGCCACCCAGGCGTCCCACTGATGCATGACTTTTAAGTGCAGGATCCTCATGCAAGGGATGGAAGCCCTCCCAGCCCAGTCCCCACATCTGACAAGAGTGGGGCCCATACTCTGTGCTTCATAGGGCTAAGGGAGTTGATCTGTGTGAACAGGCAAAAGGACCAATTCAGAGCCACAGTGTTCGATTCATGTGACCAGAATACAGTTGTGTCTGGGACTCTGGCGTCCGATATTGGTTCCCTTTCCTTGATGCTCCTGTGCTCACGTGGTCACTTCAGACCCCACAGGAGAGAGGCAAAAGGGATCGGGGCATCCGGCTGGGAAATAACCTCCCTCAAGGACTTCGGAGTCTTCGGTAAGACCAGAGCCCAAGCTATGTTTAATGGTGAATGGCCTTCATAAAAATGGCTCATTTTCCTTTAAATTCATCCTCAGACAAAATTCCCTTGTCCCAGAAGCTGTCCAGGAGTTGGGGTTGACATGACACACCAATGTAGCAAGACAACATCATTTAAAGGAACCCTGTGGCTTTTACATTTGAGGCTGACTGTTTCCCAGCATTCGAGCCAGTGCTTGGAGAACAGCTGGGAGATTAGGTACTAATGAAAAAGAAATGATTTGAAATATCCACACTATGCTCCCTGCAAATCAGAGCACTGTGACTTGGCAAGCTCCAGAGCTCCCCCCCCCCAGCCCCCACCGCCCAGCCCTGCCACCCCCATTGAAATGTGTCTCCGCACAGGGCTGTCTGCTGAGCGGCTCCGAGATGTTTACAGCTCTCTCACTCCTGCCTTCCGTGCACACTTGTGTGATAAAGGTTT
This sequence comes from Mustela lutreola, assembly GCF_030435805.1. Classification (NCBI taxonomy): domain Eukaryota; kingdom Metazoa; phylum Chordata; class Mammalia; order Carnivora; family Mustelidae; genus Mustela; species Mustela lutreola. Next base: position 187,591,447 of record NC_081290.1, on the reverse strand, counting down.
GGCTTTGTTCTATCAAGCGACATCGCAGAGCTGGATGTTTCCCTTGTCTGTCTAAGAAATACTGCAAATATTATATCAGGTCGCGCCTTTGCGTCCCATAATTTATCTCGCGCGTAGTGCTACCTTCTGGGGACTGTAGCAAATAGAGGGGGAGGAGGAGGGGGGAGATGGCGAGGGCTGTTGCACGTCGCCCAGTCCAGCCCCTGCCTCTGGGAAAGACGGGCCTCGAAATTGTTCTATGTGGACGTACCGGGCTTCTGAGGACTTCCTCCAGAGTCCTGCTAGCCCTACTCATCCGGTCTGGGCGGGACCCCCTCCATCGTCCGAAAAGGCTGGTCCTTGGCTGAATCGATTCTCCTCATTTTGTTTGTGGAGGTCCCTTGACTTCTCTTCTTCCATCTACTCTGCCCCACATCCGTGTTCATGACTGGCCTCCCCTCGAGACCATTTGGATTGGGGAAAAAAAAAAAAAAAGAAAGAAAGAAAGCCCTTGCTCTTCTGCCCCCAAATTCTCAGGGTCATCTCTTCCAGGAACTTCATTAGCTTATAAAGACGCGATTTTCCACTCTCTGAGGCAGGTGCACCTGCTACGCGGGTCAATGAGAACGATGCTAGTGCTCTTACCTTCATGGCCTGCTGCAGCAGGGCTGGGGCTCAGGAAAAGTCTCTCTCTGTCTGATGAGGACTGGATTCTCGATGGGAAGCGGGAGCTAAGGCCAGAGGGGAAGGCATTCATTCGACAAACATTCGGGAATAGCCGGACACTGTGGATTGGCGTGGCCCTGCTGTTCTCCAGGTTCTTCCGTCCTCCCTGCTACCCTAGGGTCTGGACAGAGACAGGCGAGCCGAGCACACAGCTCTGGGGTCTTTGTCAGAAGGCTGTGGAAGAGTTCTCTGCGTCATCACATACGCTTCTCTAACTTGGTGCTCAGGCCCCTGGGGTAAGCGGAGGCAAATGGGACGGTAAAGGCGGTAAAGGTGCAGGGTGAACAAGTCCTATCTTCCCGGGAGCGCCCTTTTTACTTGAAGGTTGGGGGTTACACATTTTTATGTTAAAACAAACAGATAACTAGTCTGGAATGTAATGCAAAACTCATAAGACTTCCCGAGCTAAAACAGAAGAGGTCAAAGAAGGGTTGCTTGTGTGGCTGGGCTGCTCTGGGCTGTGCCCCCAGGCATCCCGGGGGGGGGGGCGGCGGGGGGACATCCCTGCTGCTCGGCCGGGCAGAACTTCGATGGCTGGAAGCCCCTAAAAGCATCTGGTAAACCCCACCTCTGAGAGGGCCAGCTCCCCAGCAGAGCAGCCCAAGGGTTGAAGGCCTCGGGCTTTGAGGGCCACCGGCCCATTTCGGGGAACCTGGGAACTGGGGCACAGAATAGAGGAGGGGCCTAGCAGAGCCGCCGCAGGACAGCTCTAGAATTTGCCTCTGTGAGGGAAGGGCTGGGCGAGCTGCTTTCTCCCAGGCATGGAGACGCGTCACCCCTGGGGGCCTTGTCCCTTCCTTGGAAGAGGGGGGGATGGATTGTGGCTCTGAGGAAGGCAACAACTAACTTACTCTTATTGCAGGAGAACTTAGTCCCTGGGCTCCCAGGGGACAGACACACTCTCACACAACCTACACCTACGGAGGCTTCGTGCACCCCCCTGCTGTCCTCCAAGTCAGCCAGCCTGAGGAGAGAGAGCCGATGTGATTAATGCCCCCACTCCCGCCCCGGGGGACCTGCTGGATGGCAAGCAAACCTGCGGGTACTACGGAGCCAATTTCAGTAACAGGTTTAAGGGAGCCCTGAGACGGGAGTAAATGCAGCTGACTCAGCCACTCCAGCCTCCTGCAAGACCGGAGGGAGCCTGGGGAGTAAAGGAGCTGCAGATTGCTGCAGAGACCAGTGCCGGGGGCAGGATGGGAGCCGGGTGGGGGTGGGGGTTCCCCGCTCATACCTCTGCAGCAGCAGCAACTGCTGGTCAGCAGGGCCCCAACATGGGGGCTCCCCACCCCCCGCTCAGTACAGGAGCTAGTAAGGGATAGGGGGCCGTTTCCACGCACAGAGAGTTAATGCAGTTCTTGGTCTCGGCCACGGTCAGAACAAAATACCATGCTGGATATGCCTAGAGGGTCTTATAGTTATCAAAGCACTTTCATGATCATTATCTTATTTCATCTTCATGGTAACTTTGTGGAGTAGGGAACAGCCGCTTGGAGAGCTTATCGGGTTTGTGGGGTTTGTGTGTGTTTGTTTTTGCTACACTGCCATGACCATCGTTGGGCTGGAAATCTGGGCTTGACATTGAGGCCAGTGTCCGTCCTGCTCTTTCATGCTGTCAACAGATGGGATGACTGTGTTAGCAGTCTGGGTTGTGGGGTTGGAGCGGGGCATCCAGGAGGAGATCCAAGAGCGAAGGGGCTTCGAGGCCAGAAAAGTCAGGGCTTGGTTCTGGTGTCTCACTTCTTACATCCTGTGTGACCTTGGAAAAACTCCTTAACCACTCTGAGTTTTAGAAAATGAGGATGACATTAAGTACATCAGACGAATTAACAAAGTAGCTTGTGTTATGGGCCAGTATCTGGCAGATACTAAGTTCTCAATTAAAATGAGAAATTATTACTCTCACTTTCTGGGGGGGGGGGGAATCGAAAAAAAATTATGACCTTGGATTTCTCGAAAGGGGACAATCCCTCCAGTACCTGGTCTGTCAGAGATCTTCAGAAGGTACCGTGAATCTGAAGAAGGCAGAAAAAAAAAAAAAAAATCTAGGCCCGGAATGAGTTGTCGGTGAAATCTTATTTTAACTAACATCTGTTTATTAAAAAAAAAAAATATATATATATATATATATATATATACATATATATATATATATATATATATATATATATAAACAAAAACACGTTGAGGACATTTTCAGCTTCTGCATCTGGGGCATCCCCAGTCACCATAACTGGAAGACAGTGGGAGAAGGGAGAACGTCTGAGAATCTTCTTCTCAGCATCCCTGGTGCAAAATAATCAAGTGGACCCCAGTGGGCTGTGAGGAGGTAGGACCCGCCAGAAGTGAGGGTCAGGCCTTAGGCCTGTCCCTGAGCATGTTTTCCTCAAATCCCTCCCCCCAGGAGGGCCCACATCTCAGGAAGTCCCTTTCAGACCGCTGAGAAATACAGGGCTAGGGTACTCACACCAGAACCAGAAACTGACTCTTCCTTCGTGAGCAAGGAAGTAGAGTCTCAGAGAGGGCAAGGGCTCTGCTGGGAGTCACACAGCAAACTCTCATCTTTGCCCAACTGTCCAGCATCCGCTTGGGTCTCCCCGGCCATTGTCTACAGCTCCTGAAAATTGCTCCAAGCTGCAGGCACGAGAGCAGGGGAAGGTTGAGCCACATCTGCTGGGCGGTCTCTCCCCAGCTCCCGGCTGCGCGCCAGCCTCGGGGAAAAGCATGTCTTCTGAGGCTCCCCGAGTCCTTGACCAGGACTCGGGCACAATGCAAACAGGAGAACAATAGGGAGTGTGTGAGGGAGCCCAGCCGGAGAGGTATTGATCATGTTTAAAAAAAGAAACACATACTGAGGAGCACAGAAAAACCTTCCCAACGCACCAGCTGGCCTAGCTAATTAGCGCGGGTGAGCCCGTGTCAGCCGCCAGCTCGGAGCCGGGAAGAAAACAATCCGCTCAACAAACAGAACATCTAAGGAGGAACAGAAAGAAAACAGCCACTGTCCCCAACCTCCAGAGAGTTCGTGTGGTCCGGGAAGGGGGTGGGAGGGGGGCAGGAGCCACGGGGGAGATGGGGCTTATTTAACTTCAGATGCACTTTGGGATGAAGGCCAAGGTGGCACCCAGCCCTGAGAAGGGGGTGTCACTGTGCTGGGGGCCGAGCTGCCCCTTCCCTTCTACAAGGGGACTCTCGTTGTCCTCACAGCACTGGCTCTGGGCCCTGTCCCTCTCTGGGAGATCTTTGTGTCCCAGTGCCAGGCTTCTCCCGAGCAGCTCCCCGTTGTGGTGTCCGGAAGCAGGCCAGCAGTTGGGGCAGGGCGCACTTGTAGCCTGACCTTGGTCAGAAGGCCTCCCGGATGGTAGGCTGGGCTCGGTGGGCTTGGTTGGAAGGCTCGTTCCGCCGGACATGAGGATGTCCAGGGGGCCCCTGAGTTTGACTGAACGTGACCTGAGCTGGTCTGGCCCCTGGACGATGTCGCCTGGAGGAAAAGAGCTGCGTGGCCCATGGAGGAAGGGGAGTTGGGCTGAGGTGAGGGACCGGGGGGCGACTGAAGCTCGCGGAATGAGTCGATTCCTATTTGGGTCAAAGCTGCCAAATAGTGCCCAGACACAGAGGAGGAGGACCGACGGGAGGAAGTGGAGAGGGAAGGAACGAAAGAAGGGAAGGAGGGAACTGAGGAGAAAGGAGAGAGGGAGGAGGAGAAAAACGGGCAGAGAAGATGGAGGAAGACATGAAATGCCCTTCTGCGTGGTAGGTCTCTGGGATCCTCACGGTACCTCTGTAAGATCAGTATTAGGATTCCTTTTCCAAAGACAAGGAAACGGGGCACAAGCATTTTGCACGGGGAGTAAGTAAATGTCCAGAGAGGTCGGATGCTGCTGACCACAGAGGCCCAAGGGCTCCCCTGGGCTCCACAGACTGGGTGAGGAAAGGGAGCGACTTCGGCGCTCTACCACTCCCTCCACGCCTCCTCTCCCCTGTGTCTTAGGTTCCATCCCTCTGCCCCCAGATGAGAATCTGCCCACAGGTTTTCCCTTGTGATGGGAAAAAGGCGGGGTTCCTGGGATTGCTCACCCCTCTGTTTCAGAGTCCTGCCAGGCAGCAAGGGGACAGAGTGGGAAGAACGTCAGGACTGAATTTGGGAGACTGTGCTGGGGTCCCAGTTGCCCCACTTCCTAAATGGGTGACGTTCAATGAACCACCTCATCCCCGCAGACCCCAGCTTCATTATCAGTAAAATGGGGGGAGTCGCAAGTTCCCTCAGAAGTTCGTGAAAATCACGTGTGACATTACGGGCACCCCCAAAACTCATTCCTCATGGGCAAAGTACAGTGGTTTGTAGCAGGTGTCATTTTAGGAAAGGAGCATCCCAGGGGATTCTGCAGGCGCTTCTCTCCTTCTGAAAGGATAAAACGGACGGATCCTTAAGGGTGTCATTTCCAGCATCATGGTACAGGGGTCTGGGGGAGACAGTCCAGGACCGTGGTCCTCCCTGGGGCCCTCCATCACATTGTCTGCTCTCACCCTCTGCTCCCTCCGCCAGGGCATAAGGTGCGTCCGGACCTTGGGCAGGGCAGGGGCTCGAGCTGTGAAAGAGGACGACGTCCCTTCACGCAATCTCTTCCTGTGAATGTGGACTTGATCCTGTTGGGGTCCCTGTGTTTGTAAATGTCCGCGTGAACGAGCACACATTCATTTCCACCCATTTTTTGCTTTTATGTCTCAGTCGATAGTTTTTGGCGATGCCTTTGCAACACCATGAACTGCAGACAGGAAATAAGACCTATCCATTTATGCTGGTACAAGCTAAAGATTTCCTATAAAGTGACCACATTTCCAGGCTGGGGGAATGGATTTCACTGCAGGAAAAAAAAAATATTGTGAGGTAGGAGAAGTGCAGCAGAGGAAAATATTGGCCACTTTAATGATTTACAGAAGCATAAAAAACCTCTGGGCCTGCTGAGATTTCATATTTTCCCTCCTGCCAGTAAGGGGGCTGGGATAGGGGGTCTGATCTGAGCTGTGGTGTGAGGAAGCCTGAGTGCGCAAAGTTAAGGCTGGCCCCTTCCTGAATATTCTATAAGCTCCAGCTGAGCTATCTGACCCCAGGGACAGGGGCCGGGCTCCGGGGAAGAAAGGAAAAGGGAACAGGGAACAAAGGCGAGCACACTTTTAGGGGGGACTGTTTTGTGCATAGAACCTGGAATGACTGGCCCCGGGAAGGGAGGCGTAGGAAAGACAAACTCCTTCATTTTACACCTGGGGAAACAGAGAGCCAGAAAGATGAAGTGACTTTTCCAAGATCACCTCTCTAGTTGCAGACAAACTGGAACTGTATACCCCAGGGCTTCTGGCTGCCAGCCCTAACTATACCCACTATTAATATTAGCATTATTGTTAGTATAATCACCGTCACAGAAAGACCACTGACGGCTTCCTCAGTTGGTGCCGGGAATGACACCAACAACATCACCAGCAACGTCACATTTAATTTTCACACCAACTCGAAAAACTGTTACAATTCCCGATTTAGATGAGGACGCTGGGACCCAGAGTGAGCAAATCGCTTGCTGAGATCATACAGCCCATAAGGAACATAGCCAGGGCTTGAACCAACACCAGGAGCCACGCTCAGATCCCTTTGCCCCAGGAATCTCTCAAGAGCAGGGAATCGGGAACAGAGACTGACAAACGCTACCCCTCCGAGAAGCCACCCGACCTCTGCGACAAACACAGTCAAAAATACCTGACTCGAGCAATTTAGAGGACAGAGGCTTTAAAGCAAAGCCCAAGATGGTTAAATTTAGATGGTAAACAAATGGGAAGCAGCCCCTTGCCTGTACATTTGCAGTAATTTGAATGGCTCGCAGCATTGAGTAGTGGGAATTGAGCTATTAATAAAGGAGCCGGCAGAATGATTTACAATCAGACATTAATATGGAGATTTTCATAAACACAATAATTCACACCCAAGCAGAGTCATAAATGTAAAGTTGCATTAACTATTCTAGTTGGCATGGAATGTCACACACAGTGTGAAATTGAACATCGCATTGTACTGTAATAAGGGTCTCACGGCTGGGGGAGGGGGAGGGGGAGGGAAGGACAGCGGGAGACCAGATACCTTATATGCCAAACTTACTTTGTCTTAGTAGGGACCTAGCTGTGTTAAATAACACCACCAACACCACCACTGCTGCCCTCAAAACAGCAACAGAAACTTTGTATATATATATCTTTTTAAAGATGGTATTTATTTATTTGACAGACACAGATCACAAGTAGGCAGAGAGGCAGGCAGAGAGAGAGAGAGGAAAGGAAGCAGGCTCCCTGCCAAGCAGAGAGCCCGATGTGGGGCTCGATCCCAGGACCCTGAGATCATGACCTGAGCCGAAGGCAGACGCTTTAACCCACTGAGCCACCCAGGTGCCCTGAAACTGTGTATATTGAAATAATTTCAGATTCACAGGAAAGTTACAAAGAAAGTAAGTATAGGGAGGCTATCCTTCACCCATCTTCTCCTATTTTAACGTCTTGTATAACTGTGATATATTCGTCAAACCTAAGATATATCATCAACTGTGATCTATTCATCAACCCTAACTAACCTTCAGACCCTACTTAGATTTCAGCCGTGTTTTTTTCAGTAATGCCCTAGATCCCAACCACGATCTACATGACATCTCAATCATCAGGTCTCCTCAGTTGCTTGTCTGTGACACTTTTTTCAGTCTTTCCTTGTTTTTCATGGCCTTGACCGTTTTGAAGATACTGGTCAGGTATTTTGTAGAATGTCTCTCAATTTGAGTTTGTCTGATGTTTTCTTCAATTTTAGGCTGGGGTGATGAGTTTTGGGAGAGACCACCACAGAGCTGAATTGTCCTTGTCAACATAGCACACAAGGGTGCATTATATCCATGTGACTTGTCACTGATGTAGTTGACCTTGACCGTCTGGGTAAGGTGGGTGGTATTCTCCAGGTTTCTCCACTCTAAAGTCACTATTTTTTTTTTTTTTTCCCTTTCTGCATTCTATTCTTTGGAAGCCCCATTACTAAGTCCAGCCCATATTGAGGGACAAGGAGGATTAAGCTCTATTTCCTGGAGGGGGAAGTTTCTCCATATATTATTTGCCTTATATGTCTTAAAAATTCATTTTAGATGGGCCTCTTTTACATTTTATTATATAGTTCCCAGCCGTCTTAGGCACATTATTTTGAGCGTAATTTCACTTTTTCTTGATTGCTTCCCTTCCTAAGTATATTCTAATCCCAGCAGAGTCTATGGGCTTTTCTCAGTTCTTACCTTCCTCAACGTCTCTGCAGGATCTGGCATTGTTGGCCACTCTTCACCATGGGAAAACTTTCCTCCCATGACCTTGCCGTTGTTCTCGTCTGCTTTTTCTTTCTGCCTGGGAGAGGCTGGCTCCTCACCATTGCGTTCTTATGTAGACCTTCGGGAGAAGGAAACAGGGATGGAAAACCAGTGGCTCTTTTTAAGGGAATGGCTCAGAAGGGGTACGCATCCACTCTGGTTATAATTAATCACATGGTAGCACCTGTTGCAAGGGAGACTGGGAAATGAAGTCTCTAGCTGGGTGGAGATCTGTACAGCATAGAGGAGAATGAACATTGGGATAATTAGCGATCTCCCAAATGGAAAGCCACCATTTTATCTGTTTTCGGGCTCCCATAACTCCTGTCCCAATATTTATTAGTGCTCCTTCCAGTAACCATGATCAGAAACGTGGACATCTGATATTTCCCCTGATTTCACCTCAACAAATCCCCTTATGTTGAAGACCTTTCCTCCATCCTTACTAACACTACATAAATTCAGACCTTCATTACCTCTCATCTGAACTCTTGGAGTCATTTCATAGGTGATCATCGTGCTCTCAATCCTGTGCTCCTTCGAACCATATTTATATAGCTGCTTATTCATCTCCATCAGCACAGCTCAGCTCTTCAGCCCTGTTCCTAAGTCCTCAGTGGCTCTCACCTGCCAACTCAATCAAGTCCGGATTCCTTAGTCTAGCATTCAAGGCTTTCCACAATCTCTCCCAGGCTCTCTGACCCACCTTCCCTCTCACCCTTTTGTCCTGCACCATATGCATTCTCCCTCACATGCCAAGTCCTGTCTCAACCCCCACTCCCTGTTGCTCTGTCATGATAAAAGGAGAACAGCTAACTGAACTGATGGCGTGCTTGGAGTTAAGCACAAATACATTATTTCATTAAATACGACAGCCCTAAGATACATGATAATAACCACTATTTTACAAAGGAGGAGCAGAGGCTCAGAGAAACAAAGTTACTTACCCCTAATTCTATGACAAGACTGTGACAAAGCTCTTCGAGCCCTGGCATATGTGGCTCCAGACCCTGTGCTATTATACCTAGACCACACCATAGCCCAACCTAGACCACACCATAGCCCATCCTAGTGACCGCTCAGGATGCTCCTCCCACCAACCCTCTTATGAACTCATGGCAAAATCCTTTCCATCTTTCAAAGCCCATCTTGAAGGCCACCTCTTCTAGGAAGACTTGTCTGAATCAATCAACTGGAATTTATGCCTCTTTCCTCTGACTCCCAAAGTCAGGTGTCTGTGTCTCTCTTTCAACACTGAACATCTCCAACCTTATATGACAGTGTCTATAGGCTTGTCTTTATTTTTCCATACTGGATGCTGAACTTGAGGCTGACAATGTTGTTGGGCAGTCTAGAGGAGTAGTGTTTTGTTTTGGGGGGGTTTTTGGTCCCTAAAGTCTACTATTTGTTCCCTGACCTCAGTCCCCACATCTAAACTCAGCAAACAAACTATTTCTCAAATCTAACACCTCTTTTCCTTCTCTACTACTGCTTCTTGGGCCCTCACCATGTCTCTCTTGGATCACTGCAATTATTCCCAAATGTGGGTCCCTCACCTACTCTTAACTTCCTCTCTGTTGGCTTCCAGAGCAATCAGTCCCCATCAGCAGCTTCCACATGCAATGCAAGGGGCTCTAAGCACCTTAACTTGGTAGGGAAGACTCTGAGGGCTGGGGGCCATACCTACCTCTCTTGCTGGCTTGTACTTGCCTTTTTATGCTTTAGTGATAGTGTGCATGCCCTAGAGGTACTGTGCAAGGTTTTATACTTCTGTGGTGTTCTCAGGTCATTGTGCCTTTCTGAAATCTTTCCCATCCCCCTTTGTGAACCCTCAGGTCGGGACTCGTCTTGGGCAAGATGACCTTCAGGAAACATTCCCTGAAAAAAAAAAAAAAAAAGGAAGCATTCCCTGAGCTCCAAACTGGGCTGACTGCTCCTCTCTTCTCTCCTAGTGTGTGCACATCTTATTATGCTCTAATGCACATCTCTTTTAGTTTTACCAGTTAATTGGAATTATCTATTTATGTGTTTGCTCAGCTACCTGGTTTGTATACTTTCAGAGGTCAGAAATGGTGTCTTGGCCATCTTTGTCTTCCTTACACTCGAGTCAATGTATATGTTAGGGATTCAAATGTAGCAGTTTGTTGAGTGAATCATAAAAATCAATTATTGTTTTATGCCTCAATACAGGGATACCAGCAGGCCTGCTGAAGTTCATAAAAGTTATTGCCTATATTAAAGGATCCCATCTTTCTATGTTTGCCTGTGGTCTTGTCTGCTGTCATCTCACACTGTGGTGAGAGAACCTGCCTGTAGTGGCTCTTCCTTTAGGGAAAGAAGTCCTCTATTGGACTCCGAATATAAGTTAAAAAAAAAAAAAAAAAAAAAAACAAGATGACTACAATAGTATTAGAACAAGAATATTTTATAAATGTTGTAACAACACTACCAATTTTGTCTGGTTATTATCATTATTATTTTTGTTCCATTCTGGTTCTGGTACATTCTGTGGTGATATGGTCCAGGATTCAGGCAAGAGAGCTAGAACCAACTGGGGCGCATAATACATTATTCTGCTCTTTCTTTGAGTGGGACTACAAAGTCCTAGGTTTTTCTAACACTATTCTAGACATACTCTCTTTGCATTCGTATATTTTATCTTGTTGATCCCCCAGAAGATCCCTTTACAACTGATGTATTATCTGAATTTTACAGATAATGAAAGAGACACATAGAGGTTAATGGTCACATCGAAGGTCACATGCTGTGAATCGGGTGTCTTCACTCAAAATCCAGCGCGCTTTCCATTATCCCACATTTCCCTTCACATAATTGTCTTCTAGGAAAATTAAATCTATCTAAACAAATGCTTTTTTCAAACTGCAGCTTGCAGCGCACTCTTTGACCATAAGGCAAATTTAGTGAGTATCAAGCAACATTCAATATGAGCTAGGATGGGCCGGGCTGGGATGACATTATTAGACCAGAACAGAACGGAACAGGAGTATCAAGTGTCAGAGCATGAGCACTGAAAACTCACTCTGGGTCTGACTCTGGGTCATAGTAACAAAAGCAAAACAAAACAAAAAGTGGAAACGTTCTTCTTTGAACCACATTGTCTCAAAATTAGTTGCCAAGTAATCTTCTAATTTCCAAATACGGTAGGCATGTTTTAGTCTCTGTCTTCTTTGGCTCCCGGTGGATCTTAATATCTCCTGCGACTTGCATGATCACAAATGCCCACCTCCCCAGGCCTCTGAAGTCCCCCTTGCTCCTGGATCTTCCGCCTCTCTGACAGTCCTCATTCTAGCACTTAATGTTGACATTCCTTAGAGCTCTCTGTGACCCTCTTTTCTTCCTGCTCTGTGATCGTAGCATATGTACAGCTTCACGCCCCATCATCTAAAAGCCAGGGACCCCTGGATCAGTGCATAGCATCCCTGTCCTCCTCCAAGCTCCGGACTCACACCTCCAGACTCACAGCCCTCTTCTGCACATCTCCTCCTTGGTGACCCAGGGTCTCCCAGAACCAGCAAGTCCAAATGAACTCATTACTGTCCCTTCAAGTCCATTCCCCTCTGTGTCCGGGGCCCCGCCCCTTGGCCCCGCCCCTTCACCTCGCCGTCCAAGCTAATAACCTAGGAGTCCTTCCCGCCTTCTCTTTCTCTCATGCCTTGACATCTAATCAATTGCCTCGGCCTGTCAATTCTGCCTCCACGATGGCTCTCGAAATTGTCTGCTCTGCCACTTTCTTAGTTCCCAGACTCATTATCTCTCATTGAACTACTGTCTCCATTATCTCCTTCCTGCAGTCCATCTCCCACAGGGCTGTCCCATATCAAAAAAATGCAAAATGCAAATCTGACCACGTTGGCTCCTTGTGGGAAGTCATCCCCCTGGGCTCACTCGAGGGCAGACAGACCGGATGAAGGGGCACACCGTGCAGCATCCCTTGTGAACCCTTCAGGCTCCGCCCACCTCCGCTTCCTTGGAGCTCCCCTCTCCCTCTCACCTGCCCCTCAAGTCCCCTCTTGGCCTCAGCGTCCACCTGCTGATGTGTATTCCAGGTTTAACTCTGTGGTCACTTCTCTGAAAGGGCGTCCTCTTCAGACTCACTTCCTGTATGGACACCTGGGTGTGCCCCTGGCTTTAGGACATTCCCTAAATACATGTTGCCTCTCAGATCAACACTAGATTGTAATTGATTATTTGCCTTTCAGGCCCTGGCACTCTACTGTGAACATTTCAAGAACTAGAATTAAGTTTTATCCACTTTCCTATGCCCCAGGCACTGGCATATAGTAGGTGTTCAATAATGTTTGTAAAATAAATGAAGTCTTGGTTCTGCCGCTTACTCGCTGTTACTTTGAGCAATTCCCTTAACCTCTCCAGTTTCGTTTTCTTCCGTAAAAGGAGAGGAGCTAACGATTATCCAGCATTTCTATGCATCGGGCCCCGTTCTGTGTGTTTTTATACACGCTCCTTAATTCTTAGCACATACCTCCTCTTACAGGTAGTAGAAATCATTCCCCATCTTCCAGGGCAGGAAAAGGAGACCGGGAGACCAGAAGCCCATCGTCTGCGGTTGGATGGCTGGCAGGGTCGCTGCCAGGATTTGAACTTCTGTATGCCTGGATCCAGAGCCCTCTCCACTACACCGAGCTGCCAATAGAACGAAGAAGAGACTGTCGACCTCACCGGGATTAAATGCGATAATGTATGTGAAAGCACTTTGTAAACTGTTAAATGCCATGAAAAAGTGACATGATATTATTGTCATTAAGAGCTGCCTATCATGGTCAGAATTCTCAGAAACTGAGTATTGGAAATCATTCCATTAGAGTAGGCTGCAAAGGCCTATGGGAATCAGACCCCACTCTGGGACGATTTCGGCAAAATACCCACTCCCTGCTTGTGGATGCGAATAAACGGCAGCAATGCAACGGGAGGCCCAGGGGAAGGCAAGGGGGCTGCGCCCAGGGAGCGACGCCGGCAGGTGCACGCGTCAGTTACAGGTCACGCCACCCTGCGGCCACCCCGGCGGCAGGGCTGTGCTTTAGAATTTTTGTTGATGCAACATCCCATTTAGAATCTTGGCGTCGTGCTTAGGGTTGCAAACTGCCCTGCTTTTAGCTGCTGCCACCAGTTTGTGAATCATCTTGTTTGCAATCCTACAGATGCTATCTGGGTGGCGCGCCTGCCGAAGGGCAGTGATCTATGGCAGTGCTGGCATCAGGGAGGCGTTGGGGAACCACAAGATGCTAAGATTCGCCACCAAAATGTATTGTGTGTGGCTGGCCGGTTAGTCACCCGGTGCTGTCAGGAGGCTCCTGAGGGGACAGCTGCTTGCAGGCATACGGCAGCCCACTGGCTTCTAGCCCGTCAGAGTCACTTTCTCCATTGACAGCAGGGTGGTAGGAAAGACAGGCTTGTATTTTTATTGACTGGGTAAACTGCCTGGGCAGTGGAAGGTTAGCTCCTTAATTTCCCCTTTCATCGTTTGAACGCTACTTAATTCCATCTAACGTCTTTGCTTGTTAATGTCTCTTGTTTTTTATTGCTGCAAAGAAACATGCTCTAACCAATCTGGACAAACCATGGACATGTCTGTAATTTAATGTCTGCTGACCCCGGTTTGTGGCATTTTTCTTCAAGCACATTTTCCCTGGGTCTGTGAACCCTTACTTGCACCCCTCTAACATCCTTCTTCAAACTCAGTTCATCTTCTTCTCAGGTTAATAAAAAAAAAAAAAAGAAAAAGAAAAAGAAAGAGAATGGACCGAAGAGGGAACTTTACAGAGATGCTTTGAAAAGCCTGTGGAGAGAGATTCTATTGAAAACGGAATCAAATCTTAAAAACGTTTGCCTTATTTCTTAGGAACTATGAAATATGATTTCTTGTAATGAATAACAACTAATTCCATCCTGAGTGCTAAAGCAAGTGCCTCCCAATTCTGTTCCTTCCAAGACAGCGTCCCCTGAACACTCAGTTCTGCCCCCAGCACAGTTAGCCCACGATTGGTTCTGAGGTGTGATGACTAGACCTCACTCTGATTGTTCTGAAATGCTGTCAGCTCTGGAGAATTCCTAATATGCTCAGGAGCCCTGTGTTTACAAGAGTCTGGCTTCTACACCACAAGCAGACAATGAGTCATCCAGATCGACGAACAACGTGGTTGGGTATCAACTTGTAAATTCCTCTTGAGGCATTAGTCTCCTTTCCTTTCTTTTCCCAGGAGAAGAAAATTGTGGATTATGGACCCCTTGTAGGCGGTGTCATTGCCCCCTACAGAATGTTCAGAGGCTATCGGACCAACTAATAGGTAGGGTTCATCATTATTGCCTCCCCCCGAGATCTCAGCAACCTGGCTCCCAGGGGACGCTGTATGTCCTGGACAGGGGCATGCATACGTGCCACCGTTTCAAAGACGGCAGACAGGAGGTCCAGTACACCAGCTGATCTTCCTTGGGCTGGACAGCTCATAAGAGAAGCGGTAGAACCCAAGGAACTTAATTCCCTGTTCCACCTCTCTGCTGGCCTGAGCTGTCTCCAAACAGGCGAGAGGAAGCAAACATCCAAGATTTCTCTGGTTATCTTGTCTCCATGATAGCAACCACTTCTGTCATCTTGGGGAGCCAAGGGCATCTGGGAGGAACCATATCTTGTAAACCCGGTGCTGGAATTTTGCCCTGAGATGCAGGAACTGCACAGATAACAGCACTGGGCTTAAGCTGATACTCGGCACGGCTCACGGCGACAGCCTGAGCTTACCTCCTGGTTCACTGTGGTGTTTCTTATGGAGATGACAGATTTACGGCAGCTCAACTTAATAAAAGAGTATTTACAGGAATGTCTGCACAA